>NW_006408566.1:10550163-10561470 GCF_000296735.1 Chrysochloris asiatica
TGTGTGCAGAGGGGATAGCATTGATAGTTAATGTGAAGCCCTCTTCTCTGTTGGTATTTAGAGTTACTACCTCAATGAGTAGTATAGATACAATTCATAAAATTGTAGCAATTTACCTTAGTTTCCTTTATCAAAAATTATTTTGTTCTATTTTTTTAATCTTCCTCTAGTCGAGTTCTGATTATCAAACCATCGAGTCTAGGTCAAGTGGGTGCCACCTGCAACTTTGAGTGTTCTTGTGCACCTCCTCTCACTCCATATCAGCTGGATGTTCCACTCTCAGCTCTAGACCTTTGTGTCTGGTCCATGGGCTCAGGTGTCCCCAGGTCTTACCACACTTTGGACCAACCAGCCCTTCCTCTTCTCTCTCACATCTCCAAATCAATGGGAGTCTATGGAATGTGGTTGAACTCAGCCCATTTCTTCATTACTGCCTTTCCCCCTCTTTCACTTACCAATAGACCAACATGATTGCCAACAAGCTTACATGCCTGCTCATGTGTCTCTTTGAGTTTTAGTCTTAGAGGGGGGTTTGTCCTGAAGGAACTTGATTGTTTGCCTTGATGGCTTCCTGGAGAACAACTTGCTTATTCTTGTAGTAGCCAGTCATACTGATATTTTGGTTTTGGGTTTTTCCTAATGATCTTTCTTTGAAAATGTATATTCTGTCACTCTAGGTGTTCAAGGTCTGCTTGTCCTTTCTAGTGGGAATGTCCCACCTCAGAAGGTCTGGATGGGGCTTAGGATTCCACCTAAGGTCCTATAAACTGCAAAGGCTCTGCAAGAGACCTATTTCACTGGGCAAATTGTAGAACCCCGTTTAGGTATTCCAATCAGTTATAAGCTGAAGACGAGCTTACAAGCTTTCTGTAATCATGTTTCCGGACATTCTTTTCTACCCAACTCAAGTGTCTATTTTATAATAGTAGGCAAGGGTAACCAATATTCATAAGACAGTGAAGCATCTTACTATTATTTCCCCAGTTCAAACTATGCCTTGATCCCTGTATCACAGAGCCCTGATGTTCCAGGTTTGAACATGCATCACTATTTACATCTGTCCCATTTATCCCATGCAAACCTGTCTCAGTGTTCTCCTATCTACCTTGTTCTTCCACCCCTCCCCCTTCTTGTATTGCCCTCCCCAACACCCAAAGTATGATGTGTCTGCCCCTACCCTGTGCTCTACCACCGCCTCTCTCCACCTTAGTTTCTTATGTGTGTTTTTTGTACCTTCTCATTTTCCTTTGTTAGCTTTGCCTTTGGTTTGTTGATGTTATTAATCCTTCCAAAGAACCACCTTCTTCTCTTGTTGATTACTTCTACTGTTTTTCTGTTTCATTTATTTTGGCTCTGGTTTGAACAGCAAGGTCAGTGGTTCAAGCTTACTGGCCACTCTTCAGAAACCCTACAAGACTTGCTATGGGTTGGAACTGACTCAAAGGCACTTAAGAACAACCACAATCTTTACTATTTCTTTCTTCTGGTGGTCTTAAGGTCACCAGTTTTTCATTTATTTTGCAACATATTTCTAGCATCTACAATAGTGTCTGGCACGTAGTTAAGTACTTACTAAATATTGTAGAAATATTTGTTGGATTAATGAATGTAATTCATTAACAGCACTAAGAAACTACTCTATAAACAAGACATGCCCAATACATTAAAAAAAAAAAAACAAAAAAAAAAACTCAGAGATTTTGTCAGTCTTTCATTATTTTATAAGAAACCTTCCAAGGAAGACATAAAATAATATAATTTAGGGAGTCTTAAAAAGTAAAGGGTAAGAACTGATCTCAGCTAAAATTGTTTATACAAATTCAAATGACATTTCCTTCCATGGACTCAGTGAACACAGTGAGCAGGGTCGTTATTTTTCCCATTTACCAAAAGTTTTGAAAATCCTCTAGAAAGCTACTGGAGAGTAGTACCCCAACTTCAACCAAGCCTTCTGCCATTGAGTCAATTCTGATGCATAACAACTCTGTCTAGGGTTTCTGGTACTATAAATCTTTACATGAGCCCAAAGCTTCATCTTTCTCCTGGGAGCAGACGGTGAGTTTGAACTGTCAACTTTGTGGTTAGCAACCCAGTGCTTAACCCACTATGCCCCCAGGATCTGTCACATGCAAGGAACTGTGCTGCTTGCTGTGAGTTCACACTCTGGCCAGGGAGGCAATATTTACAAGTATATGGAATTAAATACTACTGAGGGATTTACACCAGAGATCAAGACTACAATAGGAGAGATGGGGGAAGAAGCACACGGATTATACAGGCAGTAATTTGCATAGTGAAACAGTGACTATATAGGGAAATAATATTAATAGCTAACATTTTCTGAGGGCTTTCTAGGCTACATTTTGCTAAGTATTTTAAATGGGATTATCTCATTTAATCCCTTAAACTGTATGAGTAATAGTAATACTAGCTAATATGTATCAAGCTTTTACTAGGTTGCAGACACTCTGCTAAGTGTTTGAAATGGATTATTTAATTTTATCCTTGCAAAGATCCTATTAGGTAGGTATAATCATCCCCATTTTAAAGATTAGAAAAGTGACATTTAGCAAGATTAAGTTCTTTGCCCTTAATTTCACAAGTAACATCTAATGGTGTGATTATTTAAATCCTAGCGCTCATTCTTAATCACAGTGCTATCCTGCCTCGTAATAACATGTAGGTGTTATTAGTAAATCCATTTTGCAAAGGAGACCAATGCCCAGAAAATGTGAGCCATGTACCTATGTCTCTATGAAAGCCAACGTTTAAGAGCATCTTGTAGGATAATATCTAGCTAACTTCAAGCCTTTTGCTTATCCTACAGAGCACAATGATGCTGTAGGATAAGCAATGAACTACAAACCATAAAACTGGAGCCCATCAGTCATTCTGCGGAAGAAAGATGAAGCTTTCTGCTCCTGCAAAGCTTTATAGCTCCAGAAACCCTAAACAGTGTTGCTGTGAGTTGGAACCAACTCAGTAGCCCTTAACAGCAATCACTTCAACTTGAATAAGTACATTAGTAATTTAGTAGCAAACCAGGTTCAGAATTTAAAAATCTTATCTTTCTTCCATGCCAGGGACTCTGCTACATGATAAATAGCAGGAATACGAAAGGCACATATCCTGTCTATAAGAGCGTAGGACTGATACTAAAGATGATCTGCAAGCATGAGGAATTTTATAAATGTCAGACACTGTGACCAGTGCCTCTGTTGTCCCAGCAATGCTGAAGAATTCTAGAATTCCAACCAGAGTAGATGTATACATTAGACTATGTAACTTCACCTTGGACTCATAAGGGTGAAGAGTAGGGAAAAGAAAGGGAATCTAGCTATTTGTATTTTAAACCTTTCCCCCACCATTAAATGTCCAAGCTAATCTTTTCTAGTGTTGTCCTACAAAGATGCAACAGGTACATCCAAAACGAATTCAGAAGACCTCTTGTTTCACCTGCCACACATTACTCTAGCTTCCCATGGTCCATTCAAATCCACTCTGACCCCAAAGTCCCATCTTCTGCACACCAGAGTTTTGGTGAGCCATTTTGGACACACTATTTCAATATGTCACCTCAGATCCATCTAAATGACTCACTCTCTGGCACGGGCCATCCAGGATTGGGTGCCCTCCCCCTCACCTCATAGCATTAACTGAACAGATCTGCTTCCTGCCTGACCCACCCTCAGGGAAGCAGATCATACAAGTGTAACCTGAAAACATCAAGGTTGAAATCCAAGAATTGACTATGATTTCTTTTACTGAAAATCCTGTTAAGTAGTTTCACTTCTCCAACAACTGTCATTGATCCCACAGAATGAAATGGAAATTCTTAGGCACACAGAGACTTGCAGGATCTGGTCCCAGACACATTTCTCTGCTGCCCCCACTGCCATCCTCCCAGCACACACCTACATCCTATGCACCAGCCAAAACAAGCTACTTGAATCTCTGACTAACATTTCCCTTATTGTTTCACTTCTCCCTGCCTTTGTGCTTTTGATTTCATCTGCTTGCAATGTCTTTCCCCACCTTTTCCACCATGCTGGGGCCTTCTTAATAGTCATTTGTTGTTGTTGTTGTTAAGTACCCTCAGAGCTGGTTCTGACTCATAGCGACCTTGTTGCTGTAGGATAAGCACTGGACTACAAGGTCGGTTTGAACCACATGGTCAGTGGTTCAAACTCACCAGCTGCTCCTCAGAAACCCTATACAAAGTCACTGTAGCTTCCCATGGTCCATGGGAACTTAACAATGACATCCGATTTCTGAGGAGCAACTAGTGAGTTTGAACTGCTGACCTTGCAGTTCAAACCAATCTTGGGGTCCAATGCTTATCCTACAGCACCACAGCAGGACTACATGGGTGGTGTAAATGGTTAACATGCTCAGCCATTATTCGAAAGGTTGGAGGCTTGAGTCTAGCCAGCGGCACCTTGGAAAAAATACCTGGTGATCTACTTCTGAAAATTCAGCCACTGAAAATCCTCTGACATACATGGGGACACCGTGAGGCACAGTCAAGTCATTGTCAACTGGTAAATGTCTTCTTATTTTTACAGATTTGGTTGGCCATTGCCAACAGAGGCATCTTTCTTTCTTGGCCATTGCCAACAGAGGCATCTTCCTTAGGTTGAGGTAGGTGCCTCTCTCCTTGATATTCCATTAACCTTTAGAATGACTCATTGTAAGCTTTAGCTCCTGACTGACTTTTTCAGGGAGCAGTTATTTCTTTCAGGAGAAAAGCAACTCATTTTTAGCCTTTATTACTTTACTTCAGGAGTCCTGGTATGGTGCTCTGGGTTAATGCCCTGGACTGCAAGGCTGGTTTGAACTGCAAGGTTAGTGGTTCAAGCTCATCAGCCACTCCTTGGAAACCCTATATAGGGTCGCTATGGGTCAGAACCAACTCAATGGCACTTAATATCAACAATCTTACTTCACAGACTTCTGGTATGGTGCTGTGGATCAGCACTGGACTGTGAGCCACAAGGTCAGCGTTTCAAACCACCAGCTGCTCCCCAGAAACTCTATACAGGGTCAGTTTCCAACAGCACTTAACAACAACAACAACCTTATTTCACAGCTGCAAATTGCACATATGCAAACCAGTTGCTGTGCTTGATTTGGACTCATGAGGATCCCATGTGTGTCAGAGTAGAACTGTGCGTCAGTAAATTTTCAATGGCTGAATTTTTAGAAGCATGTGAGACTTCCAGACAGTTATGTAAAAATTCCAGTCTCTTTTTAATTCCACTTTCCCATGAATGTTTTGAAGCACCCTTTTATACGGACAGACGTTTCTTCCCATGCACCTCTTGGTAGCCAGGAACGTTTAATCTTTTGGTTAGCAGCAGAGCACATTAACCATTTATATCACCCGAGGACTCCAAATGACACATCATAGGAATTTAATAAGTTTATCATTTATTGCATTGATAAACATCTGAACCTGTCATTCCTGCTTGTCCTCTTTACAGATAGAGAGTATTTATAGAAATATCACATTCAGGTGACTACACAGACCAGGAAGACTATGCAAATGCATTAATTGGTCAAGTTTGCACATGTGTCTTATCTAAAGAGACATGAAGTTCCTTGGAGATGGAAGAAGAAGCTGGACATATTGTCTAGTTTCTCCTTCTACCAGTAGATGAAGCTTTAGCTCCTTTAAATTTTTTTCTTTTATATTTCCATGTAAGGAAGCCTTACAACTCTCCCTGAATGTACTATGCCAATAAAATTAACATTAAAACATCAACTTCACCTTCATATTTCCTAGTGAGTTTTCTATTAAGTTTCTCTGCCATGAGAGCAGAAACAATATTGTTCACATATTCTGTTTACCACTTAGCACATGCTGGGTGTTTAATTAGTGTTAAAAGAGTAATCATAATATGCAGAAGGTGAAAGAAAAAGTTATGTATTTTTAATGAAAGTGTGTGACAATTTTCCTTTTGAAAATGCATTCAACTTAAATGCTATTTCTTAGTTGTGTAGCCTTTCTCTGTTCCATACAACATAAACAATAGGAGAAAAATATATAGGTTCGTGGAAAAGTCAAAAAGTTCACAACCATCTCTATTCTGGTCACATATTAATTCCTTTATTCATCTGTGAAATAATTTAGGACACTCTCTATACCAGGCACTGTACTTATTACTTTGACTCCACTTTTACCCTGGGGTTGTTTTCTTTCAAGTCATGTCTACCTTTCTGACCCAGATTCTGGCCTGTTGCTATGAAACAAAGATCATTCAAAATATATTTAATGACTGTCAGGTGGAAACAGTGTACAACTTCACCAGCACCGACCTGGTCACTCTGCCCCTGGATTCCTTCAATGGTGACACCACCACCCAATGAGCTCTTCATAGATACTAAATTATATGGCAGTGGTCCATTACTCATCTGTCAGTTTGTCATATTGTGGTGGCTTCTGTGTTGCTGTGACTCTGAAAGCTATGCCATGGGTATTTTAAATACCAGCCGGGTCACCCATGGTGCACAGGTTTCAGCTGAGCTTCCAGACGAGGACAGACTAGAGAGAAGGAGAAACGGACTACTTCTGAAAGTTTACTAACTGAAAACCTTATAATAACAGTGGAACACTGTCAGCACCGGGTTATTTAATACTGAAATACGATGAAGAGCATCAGAATGTTGTCAGATATAGTACCAGAAGATGAGCTCCTCAAGTTGGAAGGCACTCAAAACGTTACTGGGGAAGAGCTGCCTCCATATAGTAGACGTGACCGTGGTGACGAGAATGGAGTAAAGCTTTTGGGACCTTCATCTGCTGATGGGGCACAACTCAAAATGTAGAGAAACAGCTGTAAACATCCATTAATGATTGGAATATGGAATGTACAAAGTATGATTGTAGGAAAATTGGAAGGTATCTAAAAAGAAATGGAATGCAAAAACATTGATATTGTAGGCATTAGTGAGTTGAAATGAACTGGCATTGGGCATTTTGAATCTGACAATCACATGGTTTACTAGGCTGTGAATGAGAAATTGAAGAAGAATGGCATTGCATTCATCATAAAAAAGAACATTTCAAGATCTATCTTGAAGTATAATGCTGTCTGTGATAGGATAAGACCCGTACGTCTACAAGGAGGACTAGTTAATACCATTATTATTCAAATTTATGCACAAACCACTAAAGCCGGTGATAAAATTGAAGAATTCTATCAACTTCTTCAGGCTGAAATTGATCAAACATGCAATCAAGATGTATTGATAATTCCTGGTGATTTGAATGCAAATGTTGGAAACAAACAGTAGTTGGAAAGTATGACCTTAGTGATAGAAATGATGCTGGAGATTACATGTTAGAATTTTGCAAGATCAATGACTTTATTGCAAATACCTTTTTAAACAACATAAAAGATGACTATAGAGGTGGATTTCACTAGATGAGATGGAATACACAGAAATCAAATTGACTACCTCTGTGAAAAGACGGTGAGAATGGTTCATATCATCAGCCAAAACAAAGTCAGAGGCAGTCTATGGAGCAGACCACCCATTGTTCATATGCAAATTCAGGCATAAGCTGAAGAAAATGAAAATTCCACAAAAGCTATAATATGACCTTGAACATATCCCACCTGAATTCAGAGATCATCTCAAGAATAGATTTGATGCATTAAACACTGAAGACAGAAGACCAGAAGAGTTGTGGGATGACATCAAGAATGTCATACAGGAAGAAAGCAAAAGATCATTAAGAAGACAAGAAATAAAGAAAAGGTCAAAATGGATGTCAGAAGAGACTCTGAAACTTGCTCTCCAGCATAGAGATGCCAAAGCAAATGGTAAAATGGAGGGTCAGAGAAAAAGAGGAAGACCCCCAATGAGGTGATTCTCACAGTAGCAGCAGTGATGAGTGAAAATGTAGCAACGATTGTGAGATTGGTGCAGGACCAGGCAGTGTTTCATTCTATTGTGAACAGGTCACTATGAGTTGGTACCAACACCATGGCATCTTACAACCACCACAACATGATGATGCTGGTTATGTGTCACAGAGTCGTTTCTAACTCATAGTGACCCTGTACAGGGTTTCTGAGGCTCTAAATCTTTGTGAAAGCAGTAAGTCTCATCTTTCTTCCAGAGAGAGGCTGCTAATTTTGAATCGCTGACCCTGAGGTTAGCAACCCAACTCATAAACTCATACGCTGCCAGAGCTCCAAATAAGTTGTCTGAGGGGGCTTCAAAAGTTCATGGAAAATTTTTATTGTCTTTTAATTCCATTTTTTTCCATGAGCTTTTTGAAGCCCCACTCATATTAATTTCTAAGAAAACAAAATACAAAATATCAAAAACTGGTTGGCCTACAAGAACAGAATTTTATTGTCCCACAGTTCTGGAGGTTTGAAGAAGTCCAAATCAATGTATTCACTGGGCCATGTGTCTTCACAGTTCCTTAGTTTATAGATGTGTCATTACATGGTTGTCTTCTATCTCTTTGTTGCTTCTCTTCTTGTCTAAGGACATCAGTTAGATCGGAGTAGAACCCATCTGTTCTAGTATGATCTTAGGTTAACTGAACTGAAAACATCTTCAAAGACTCTATTTCCAAATGCCATAGGTACCAGGGGTTAAGAAACGAACACATCTTTTGGGGGGAACACAACTCAAACCACAAGTGCTCTGCTAAACATCTGCGCTTCATCTTCATTAAGTCCATTCAGTGACTTGATGAGGAGGAACTAATATTATCTTTATATGAAGACACTAGAAGACAAAACAGGATTCACATACAGATTGTGTTGTTATAGGAATTAAATTCACCTCCTGAATGAGAGGACTCTTTCAGTCAAAGATAACAATGTATGTGATGTTGTTGTTACTGGTGAGTGCCACCGAGTCAGTTTTGACTCATAGTGACCCTCTATAGTGTTTCTGAGAAACAGCTAGTGGATTTGAACCACCAATCTTGCAAGTCAAACCAACCTCGCAGTCCAGTGCATTATCTTGCAACACCACATCACGAGTCTGGGTGTTTGTGGTAGACACACCATATTGTCCTAGAATACTCAAGCTCACTTTCTTTTATAATTATAAAACCAGTTTCTATCTAGTCAGTTCTTGATCATGGTAACCCCATGTGTGTCAGATAGAACTATGTTTTCAATAACTGATTTTGGGAAAGTAGATCACTAGATCTTTCTTCTTAGGCACCACTAACCTCCAACTTTTTCATTAGCTTTTAGCACCACCCACGGGCTCTTTTATAATAAATAATAGGGCCTTTAATTTTTAGTTAGGTAAATGACTGACTTTTCCTACCCTATTTTGTAGCCCTGTATAGCCATGTGTCACCACGTGTCTGCCAGTTTACTGTACTGTGGTGACTTGCCTGTTGCTGTGATGCTGGGGACTATTCCACCTGTTGTTTTAAATACCAGCAGGGTCACTCATGTGAACAGGTTTCAGCTGAACTTCCAGACTAAGACAGACTAGGAAGAAGGAGAGGCAGACCACTTCCAAACATTTAGTCACTGAAAACCTTATGAATAGCAATGGAACACTGTCAGATACTACCAGAATATTGAGTATTGAAACATGATGAAAAGCATCACATATAGTGCTGGAAGATGAACCCCACAGGTTGGAAGGCACTCAAACTATGACTAGGGAAGAGCTGCCTCCATATATTAGAGGTGACTGTGATGACATGAATGGAGTAAAGCCTTTGGGACATTTACTGACGAGGCACAACTCAAAATGAAGAGAAACAGCTGTAAACATCCATTAATAATTGGAACATGGAATATATGAAGTATGAATCTAGGAATTTTGAAAGTTGTCAAAAATGAAATGGAATACATAAACATTGATATGCCAGGCATTAGTGAGCTCAAATGACTGGTCTTAGTTGTTAAGAATCAGACACTCATATGGTTTACTTTGCTGGAATGACAAATTGAAGAGGAATCGTGTCACATTCATCAAAAAGAATATTTCAAGATCTATCTTGAAATATAATGCTGTCTGTAATACTATAATACTCATAAGTCTACAAGGAAGACCAGTTAATACCACTATTATTCAAATTTTTCCACCAACCACTAAAGCCATGATGATCAAATTGAAGAATCCTACCAATGTGGCATCACGATTGGAAGAAGACTCATTAACAACCTGTGATATGTAGATGATACAACCTTGTTTGTTGAAAGTGAAGAGGACTTAAAACATTTACTGATGAAGATCAAAGAGCACACCCTTCAGTATGGATTGCATCTCAATGTAAAGAAAACAAAAATCCTCACCGCTTGACCAATAAACAACATTCTTATCAATGGAGAAAAGATTGAAGTTGTCAAAGACTTCATTCTTCTTGGATCAACTATCAACACTCATGGAAGCAGCAGTTAAGAAATCAAGCGATGTGTTTATTGCATTAGGCAAACTGCTGCACAAGACCTTTTTAAAGTGTTGAAGGGCAAAGATGTCAGCTTGAGGACTAAGGTGTGCCTAACCCAAACCATGGTATTTTCAATAACCTCATATGCATTCGAAAACTGGACAGTGAATAAGGAAGACCATAGAAGAATTGATGCTTTTGAGTTACTGTGTTGGAGGAGAATATTGAAAGTGCTATGGGCTGTCAAAAGAACCAACAGATCTATGTTGGAAGAAGTGCTGCCAGGGTGCTCCTTGGAGGCCACTATGGTCAAACTTCATCTCTCGTACTTCAGACATACTGTCAGGAGGGACCAGTTTCTGGAGAAGGATATCATGTTTGATAAGGTGGAGGTTCAGAGAAAAAGAGGAAGACCCCCCCAGTGAGGTGGATTGGCAAAATGGCAACATCAATGGTGTCAAGCATGGCAACAATAGTGAAGTTGGCCCAGGACCGGGCAGTGTTTCATTCTGTTGTGCATAGGGTCACTATGAGTCAGTGCCAACTCAATGGCACCTAACTACAACAAAACCAACATCTTCAGTCTGAAAGTGATCAAACATGCAATTAAGAAGTATTGATAATTACTGGCTACTGCAGTGCAAAGGTTGGAAACAAAGAGGAAGGATCAATAGTTGGCAAATATGACCTTGGTGATAGAAATTATGCTGTAAACCACATGACAGAATTTTACAAGAACAATGATTTCTTTATTGCAAATACCCTTTAAAAGAACATAATGATTATTATGCAGATGGATTTCACCAGATGGAATGCACAGAAATTAAACTGACTACGTCTGTGGAAGAGTGAGATCAAATTTATGCGCCAACCGCTAAAGCCAGTGAAGATGAAATAGAAGAATTCTACCAACTTCTTCA
>NW_006408566.1:10563704-10578966 GCF_000296735.1 Chrysochloris asiatica
AGAATACTGAAAGTGCCATGGACTGCCAAAAGAACCAATAGATCTGTTTTGGAAGAAGTGCAGCCAGAGTGCTCCTTGGAGGCCAAGATGGCTGAACTTCATCTCTCATATTTTGGACATATTGTCAGCAGGGAATAGTCACTGGAGAAGGATGGAATGCTGGGTAAGATGGAGGGTCTGAGATAAAGAGGAAGACCCCCAACGAGATGGATTAGCCAAGTGGCAGCATTGATGGACTCAAGTGTGGCGGCGGTAGTGAGGTTGACCCAGGATCAGACATTGTTTCGTTCTGCTGTGCATGGGGTCACTATGAGTCAGTTTCAATTTGATGGCACCTGACAACAACAACAACAATAATGTCTGTAGAAAGAGTGTAAAAATTCCATATTATCATGAACAGACCATCAATTGTTCATATGCAAGTTCAGACTGAAGCTGAAGAAAATTATAACAAGTCCAGGACAGCCAAAACATGACCTTGAATATCGCTCACCTGAATTTAGAGATCATCTCAAGATCAGATTTGATGCATTAGAGAGTAAAGACCAAAGACCAGAAGAATTGTGGGATGTCATCAAGAACATCATGCAGGAAGAAAGCAAAAAGTCATTAAGAAGGCAAGAAAGAAAGAAAAGACTAAAATGCATATCAAAAGAGACTTAGAAACTTTTTGTCCAGTGTAGGGATGCCAAAGCAAAGGGAATGATGACATAAAAGAGCTGAACAGAAAACTTCAAAGGGTAGCCCTAGAAGATAAATCAAGTATTATAATGAAATATGCAAAAGATCTGGAGTTAGAAAACCAAAAGGGATGGAAATGCTTCTCCTATCTAAAGCTGAAAAAACTGAGGAAAAAATTCAAGCCTCAGCTTGAAATACTGAAGGATAAATGAGAAAAATACTGAATGATGCAGGAAGCATCAAAAAAAAAAAAAAAAAAAAGATGGAAGGAATACATAGTCACTGTACCAAAAAGAAATGGTCGATGTTCAACGATTCCAAGAGGTAGCGTATGATCAAGAGTCAATACTACTGAAGGAAGAAGTCAAGACACACTGAAGAAATTGGCAAAGAACAAGGCTCAGGAAATTAATGGAATACAAATTGAAATCTTTCAGCAAACTGAGGCAGGACTGGAGACATTCGCTCAACTGTGCCAAGAAATCTGAAAGATTAGATACCCTGCCAATTGATTAGAAAAGACCCATATTTATACCCATTCCAAAGAGGTGACCCAATGAAATATGGGAATCATCAGACATATCATTAATTCCGCATCCAAGTAAAATTTTGCTGAAGATAATTCAGAAACAGTTGTAACATTACTTTGACAGGGAACTGCCAGAGGTAAAAACTAGATTCAGACAAGGACATGGAATAAGGGATATCGCTGCTGACATCAGATGGATATTGGCTGAAAGCAGAGAACAGTGCTTTATTGACTATGCAGAGAATAGTGCATACTGACTAAGCAGAGAATAGTGCTTTATTGACTATGCAAAGGCATTCGACTATGTGGATCATAACAAGCTATGGATCACATTGTGGAGAATGAGTATTTCAGAACACTTCTTGGTACTTATGAGCATCTTGTACATAGACAAAGAGACCGTCGTTTGAACAGAACAAAGGACACTGAATAGTTCAAAGTCAAGAAAGGTGTCTGCTAGGGTTATATTCTTTCACCATAGTTATTCAGTGTGTATACTGAGGAAATAATACAAAAAGTTGAATTATATGAAGAAGAATGTGACATCAGGATTGAAGGTTGACTCATTAACAACCTGCAATATGCCAAAGATACAACCTTACTTGCTGAAAATGAAGAGGACTTAAAATACTTACTGATGAGGATCAAAGAAATCATTCTTCTATACAAATTGCACCTCAAGGTTAATAAAATGAAAATCTCCACAACTGGAGTAATAACTAACATCATGGTAAACGGAGAAAAGATTGAAGATGTCAAAGAGTTCATATTGCTTGTATCCACCATCGATGCGAATGGAAGCAATAAGAAATCATTAGTACTATATTAGGCAAATCTGCTGCACAAGCCCTCTTTAAAGTTTTGAAGAGCAAAGATGTCAGTTTGAGGACTGGGTGAGCCTGCCCCAATCCATGGTGTTTTCAATAGCCTCACATGCATGGTCCTGGTGTAGCATTGTAGTATAAGCACTTGACTGCAAGATCGGTTTGAACCACAAGGTCACTCCTTGGAAACCTCTACAGGGTCACTATGGGTTGGATCTGGCTCGTTGGAACCTAACAACAACAACAAATGCAGTTGAAAGTTGGGCAATGAATAAGGAAGACAGTATTGAGTTATGATTTTGAAGAATATTAAAAGTACCATTGATTGCCTAGTAGAACAAAAAAATCTGAGTTAGAAAAAAATACAGCTCTTTACAAGCCAGGATGGCGAGATTTCATGTCTCTCATACTCTGGACATATTGTCAGGAGGGACCTGTCCCTATGGAAGGATATTGTGCTTGGTAAAGTGAAAGGTCAGTGAAAAAGAGGAAGCCCTCCAATGATATGGATTGGTACAGTGATAGTAGCTGTGGGTTATGAGGCAGAACTACATCAATGACACTTAACAACAACAACATATAATATATAACATTGTTGTTTGGTGCTACCAAGTCGACTCGGACCCATAATGACTCTATGCACAGCAGAATGAACACCGCCCTGTGCAGTGCCATCGTCACTTGACTGCCACTATACACTTGAGCACATTGTATAAGGTTTCCAAGGAGCAGCTAGTTGGGTTCGAACTGCTGTCCTTGTGATTAGCAGTCCAGTACTTATCCTACAGTGCCACAAAATGAACTCCTATTATATACTATGCTGTATCTTATTATATTCATCACATATAGAAGCCCTGGGCTCCTGGTGTGGTACTGTAGGATAAGCACAGGACTGCAAACCATAAGGTTGGCAGTTCAAACCCACCAGCTGCTCCTTGAAAACCCTGTACAGGGTCGCTGTGAGTTGGAACTGACTCCACAGCACATAACCACCACTATATATATAAAATACAAGTATATCAGCATGAGTCAGGGGCAAGTCAAGAAACAGCCATTACTGCAAATATTTAGAACACTGAAAATTAATGCAGGGAGTTAGTTATAACCTTTTCTTGAGTTTGTAGTTAGAACTAAAAGCCAAACAACTCTGAAGAAAACCGGAGATCAGCCACAGCAGGGAGTTACTCAGGGAGTCACTGGCATCCCCAGTTTATAAAGAGAAAGAGAAAGAAGGTTGTCAGCAGAGACCAAGAGCAAAGAGCAAGGGCACCCACCAGAAGATAGAATCCTGTCTGGTAAGAACTGGACCAATGGAGGAAACACAACTGCTGCAGAAGAAGTCATCACCTAAGACAGTGAGGAAGATGACAAATACCTTGGCTTCTGAGGCTGTAAATCTTTACGAGACCAGAAAGCTTCATCTTTCTCCTGCATAATGGTTGGTAGTTTAGAACTGCTGACCTTGAGGTCAGCCTCCCGACTCATAACCACTATGCTACCAGAGCTCCATAAGTATTTATGTATATACACACACAACCACACACTTATATTCTATGGTGGTGGTGGTGTGCGGTCAAGTCGGCTCTGACTCATAGCGGCCCTGTATTGGGTTTCCGAACTTGTAAATCTCTCATGGAGCAGTTTGTAGATTCAAACTGCTGACCTTTCAGTTAGCAGCCCAACATGTAAACACTATGCTACCAGTGCTTCTATATTCTATTTCTTGTTGTTAAGTGCCGTCGAGTTGATTCCAATCCATAGTGACCCTGTATAGGGTTTCCAAGGAGCAGCTGGTGAGCTTGAACCACCGAACTTGTGGTTCAAATGACTACAGACATTATATTTGCTATGTTTGTATACAATTATACACAGACATGTATGCACAGTATTAAATTTGTGTTATATATGCAAACATAGGTATATACATGTATCTCCTTTGTTGTTTTTTCCCAATGTTGCCATTGTATTAGCCTACTCTCTGAATAAAAGAATAAAGATGAAGAGAAGATTTAGTGTATTATCAAAGTAAGCAGATCTAATTGCCTGGATTATTTCTGCAGTTGTATTCACCACACTAGTGATTATGTAAGGAAAAACGTTAGAAATACAACCATAGGCACCCAACTTTCTACAAAGCCATTCCTTCATTGGGAAAAGCCTAAAATGGTCATTGCAGGCTCAGTTCCTTTCTAGAAGACTGTTAAAGAGGGTATCCCATAATTGCTACATTTCAGCTGGAAAGTAAGATGTGACTAGAAAGGATATTTTCCACCGGGCTGGAGTTATTTCACCTCTATCAGATTGCAAAATTGACGGTCTGTCCGAAACTCCTTTTGCTCAGAGCAGCACAAACTCATGGAGAAAAAAGGTGCCAACTTAAAAGAATGCTGCCCAGAATTCTCTAAGGAGGCCTTTGGCTAACCTACTGAATTGGGCTGCTTCAGGGAGGCTCCCCAAGCTACCCTCCCTGTCAGGTCCCCAGCCAGCTGAGCTGACCTTGAACAGACTATAGCATCTGTGGCACTGGAAACGATTTTGCATTACTTTATACTTATGGTCATATCTGTTCAATTAGCTTGCAAGTTCCCAGAGGACAAGTAACTTCTTATATACTCAGTTCTTTGGGTAATGATTATAGTGTTTTCTAAAAGAAATACCTCCCAGTGTGTTTCCTTTCTTGGTTTTCCAGATTTCTTTTGCCACTGTGACCTCAGGAAAGAAAAGTATAAATCCCCTTAGGGAGGAGGAGGATAAGATGTAGGGAAGGTCCTTTCAGATGGGAGGAAAAGAAAATATAGCCCTCTTGGCACCAAGAAGTGGGGCCCTGGAGGAGAGGAAACAAAGATAAAGAGAAGAAGGAAGACATATGTGCCTGACTTTCTCCTCTGGCCTGAAACTCCCCTGGAGGAGTGAGTAGAAAACAAGCAAAAATGTTTGAGGAGGCACAGAGCTGTGAGGCTCATTTCTTAGTTCTCTGGGAAGAACCTAAAAAGCCCAGAATTTAGCATAGCACTGCCAAGCTATAGGTCAGAGATGGCAGAGAGGCATAGCAAGGTGGAAGAAGATAGAACCTCCCAGTTGTGTAAGGAGCCAAGGTTGGGAAGGGGAAGATTCAAAAGCTTCCTGTGGACCTAAAGAAGTCTATAGAAGCATGAATTATGTCCACCAGTTTCCCACAAGGCAATGGGATGGACTTGCCACTAGGAATAAGTGAGTGCATGGTTCTGCCTTTATAATTACTAATGCCTAGAAATTGGGGAGCAAAAATTCAAAAGGTTCAAGAAGACATAGAAAACGAGCCATCACATAAATCAGGCAGAAGGTGCCACCACACCAGAAATACAGATATGAGCATGGGAGGGCACCAGCGGCTAGACCCATCACAGAATAGATACGTTTCTTTAGATGTGAACTGTAGCAGTGGGTGACAGACAGATGCCAGGGTCAAAAGGAAAGCAGTCATACTCCATCAGAGACCGGCAAAGAACCAAAGAACAGGACAGGAACCAGAGCCCCTCTCCTGTCACCAGGAGCACGGGCAAGTTGTTGTTGTTGTTGTCGGGTGCCATCGAGTTGGAACCGACTCATAGCGACCCCATGCACAGCAGAATGAAAAAATGTCTGATTCTGGGCCAACCTCACTACCGCTGCCACACTTGAGTTCATCAATGATGCCACCTGGCCAATCCATCTCGTTAGGGGTCTTCCTCTTTTTCTCTGACCCTCCACCTTACCCAGCATGACATGCTTCTCCAGCGACTGTTTCCTCCAGACAATATGTCCAAAGTATCCTTTGGGCAAGTTATCCTCCAATTAAGACCAATCTTGAAAGAAGAATAAAAGTGAGTTTTAACCCTACACAGAGAGAGTTAAGCAAATGAGATTAATTTAATTGGAAGACATATTGTTGATTGACACATTTAAGTATATTCTTTGCTTTTCTCAGTGGGATGACTGATAGAGGTAAAAATTCATCAAGTTTCTCAAATATTCTGAGTTTCGTGTTATGAATGAAATGTAGGTATGGGATCAGTGGAGTTACACATAGTAGGCATGCAATAGTATTTTAGTAAATGGCTTGGATGGATAACTTTAAAAAAGCAAAACCAGATATAGTGGAGACAATTCTGACTCCTAATGACTCAACATATGTCAGAGTAAAGCTGTGCTCCACAGGACTTGAAGTGTCTGATTTTTAAGAAGCACATTGCCAAGCCATTATTTCAAAGTACTTCTTGAATCTCAACCTTTCAGCTAGCAGCTATCTAATTAATCATTGCATCACCCAGGAATGGAAAAAATTGTTGTTGCTAAGTGCCGTCAAGTCGATTCCAACCCATAGCGACCCTGTATGGGGTTTCTAAGGAGCAGCTAGTGAGTTTGAACCGCCGACCTTGCAGTTCAAACAACTTTGTAGTCTGAAACATTAGCCCACAGTACCACACCAGGACTGGAAAAATAGTACTCCATAATTCACTTTGCTCTGATAATTTTTAGCTGGATTACCAAAGTTCCTGTCTGTGGCTGATTGGGGTCTTTGTGTGGCACTATAGGATAAGCACTAGACTGCTAAATGAAAGGTTTATGGTTCAACCCATATGTAGGATCACTATGAGTCAGAACGGACTCTGTAATACTTCACTTAAACTTAATGGCTAATTGAAGTTTCAGCAGCTTTCTAATTAACTATATTTTAGTATCTAAAAGTAATGAATTTTGCTTAAGCCTATACTGAAAGCTTGAGTCCTGGTGTGGCACTGTGGGTTAATGTGCCAGACTGCAAAGCCATTTGAACTGCAAGGTTGGCGGTTCAAGCTCATCAGTCACTTCTCGGAAACCCTGTATAGGGTCGCCATGGGTTGGATCCAACTTGACGGCACTTAACAACAACAACATACTGAAAGCTACAAAGACAAATTTTGCATCTGCTTTCACTGATCCCATTTCAAAAATCTGCCTTATTTGTGTTTACTACCCTGTCAAAACACCCAAATATCTTCTAATAAGGTACAAAGACTTAGATGAACAGAAAGAAGAAAAAGAGACTGCTTTTGCAACCTTAATGAATTCTTAAGACTTTCCTCTGTAACAACCTGCCTGTCACCAACTGTCCATCTCTATCTGCCAGTCATTCACTAATCTATATCTAGGTTAAGTACTTTTTACCATAATGCTTAATTGCAACAAAATTATCATTATATGTATGGTACTTTATAGTTCAAACAACTCTTTTTATATTTGATCTTGCATAATTTTAAACACTCTACTTTCCATATCCACTAGAATTAAACCTTTGTGGTTATCACTCCACTCTTTTCAAATGACCCCCTTCCTGAAAACACCAGTGGCTGATGTTCAGCTCTTACCTCAGTGCTGCTTGAAACACTTTCTGGAAACATTTTCTTCACTTAGTTTTGGGTCATTCACTGTGTATACTTTCCTAATTTAATGATTTCTTCCCTTCAGTGTCCTCTAATTTTTCTCATCTCCTTGACCTTTGAATGTTGGAAACCCCAGGTTTCTGTCTTGTACTTCTCTTTTCAGAATTCCCTTCCTATGGGATCGTATGCTTCTGATAACCTGCTTATAAGTTCTAAATCCATTTCTCAAGTTCCAGACTCTTGTGTAGCTAAGAAATCTATTGATATTTTTATTTGAATGCTTAACAGATATCTCAAACTTAATATGTCCTCCTTAGCTCCAAAATGGTTCCCATCCGTCTTCATAATTTTTGCCTAGTAGCTATCTTGACTCTGTTTCTTTTATATATCTGACTTTGGCTAGTTCTGACTCTAACCTTAAATTAACCTCCACTTACTGGTCTTGATCTTACTTCAAGCTGCTTTAAACCTACAGACTTGTTTTTTCCGTTAGTTTGTAAGTTTTATCCCATATTTGTTCCTTTTCCCTGATAAGACTTGCTTAGCTTCAGCTTTCCTAAATGATACCAGGTTTGTAGTGAATTGAATTGTGCCCTCAAAAAATATGTGTTGGAAAGATGGTTCAATATTAGAAAAAAAAACAAAAAACATAATCCACCATATAAATAAAACAAAGGAAAAGAACCATATTGGTTCATATCAATTGATGCAGAAAAGGCATTTGACATAATCCATCATCCATTCCTGATAAAAACACTCAACCTAGTAGGAATTGAAGGGAAATTCCTCAGTGTAATTAAGAGTATATATACAAATCCAACAGGCAACATTACCCTTAATGGAAAGAAACTGAAAGCATTTTTTGTGAACAGGAGCCAGACAAAGATGCCCTTTATCACCATTCCTATTCAATATCGTGTGAGAAGTCTTAGAGTTATAAAGCAAGAAATGGAAATTAAAGGCATCCAAATGGGAAAAAAAAGAAGCAAAACTCTATATTCAGATGATATGATCCTAAACTTAGAAAATCCCAAAGAATCAGCAAGAAAAATTTTGGAACTCATGGAAAGATTTGGTAGAGTGGCAGGGTACAAAAAACAATATACAAAACTCAACTGTAATCTCCACTGAGAAGTATCCAGTCTGTCTGGGCAGGGCTGGTGAAAGGAGATAGGGCTAGGACTCTTGTGGTACAATAGTGAATAATTGCTATCAGGACTACCTGTGAGTACTGGAAATGTAAAGGTAGACATTTTGTAACAAAAGGAGGGGAGTGGTTGATTTTGCAGTCCAGTATGTTCTCCCATGTAAACTATCACATAATTCACAATAAAAACTTAAAAAAAAAAATCAATTGTGTTTCCCTGTGGTGCTGTGGGATTCCTGGTGTGGCACTGTCAGATCACCACTGGACTGGGAACCACAAGGTCAGCAGTTCAAACCCACCAGCTGCTCCTTGGAAACCTTGCACAGGGTCACTATGAATGGGAACTGACTCGATGGCACTTAACAACAAAACAACAGTTGGCGCTGTGGGTTAATGCGCTGGGCTGTAATGTCAGTTTGAACAGCAAGGTCGGTGGTTCAAGCTCATCAGACACTCCTAGGAAACCCTATACAGGGTTGTTATAGGTTGGAACTGACTTGATGGCACTTAACAATAACATACTAATAAAGACAACTCTGAAATGGAAACTAGGAAAACAATATCATGTATAATAGTCACCCAAAAGGTGAAATACTTAGGAATAAATCTAACCAGAGAAACGAAAAACCCATATAAAGAAAACTACAAAATATTACTATAAGAAAAAAGATTTAAAAAATGGAAGAATATACCATGCTCATAATAGGAAGACTTATTGTGAAAATGTCAGCACTATCCAAAGCAATCTACAGATATAATGCAATCCTAATCCAGACTCCAACATTCTTTAAAGAGATGGAAAAAATTATCATGAACTTTATATAGAGAGGAAAGTGACCTCAGATAAGCAAAGCACTGCTGAAGAAGCATAACAAAGTTGGAGGCCACTCACTCCCTGGTCTCAAAATTTACTACACCACTACAGTGATGAAAACAGCTTGGTACTTGTACAAAGAAAGATATACAGAACAACCGAAAAGAATTCAGAACCCAAAAGTAAATCCATCCAATACAGTCAGTTGATCTTTGACAAAGGGCCAAAACACATTAAATGGGAAAGAGATAGTCTCTTCAAAAAATGGTGCTGTCAAAACTGGAAATGCATTTGCAGAAGAATGAAACAATACCCATAACTCACACCATATATAAAAACAAGCTCCACATGGATTAAAGACCTAACTATAAAACCTAGAATGATAAAGATCATCAATGAAAAAATAGGGACAAAGGGATTCTAATACACAACCTAAAAACACTATCAAATATTACTAAAAACACACAAACAGCAGAAGACAAAATAGATGACTGGGACCTTCTAAAAATTAGACACTTAAATGTATCAAAAGATTTGATCAAAAGATAATAATGAAACCAACAGACTGGGAAAATTGTTTTGCAGTGACATATAAGACAAGGGACTAATCTCTAAAATTTATAGAAAACAACACCTCTACAAGAAAAAAAAACAAACTTAATTTAAAAATAGATGCATGATCAGATACTTCACCAAAGAGACATTTTAGACAGCCAAGAAACATGAAGATCACTAGCCATTTTGGTTGTTAAGCACTGTCAAGTCAGTTTCGACTCATGATGACCCTGCATATGGTTTCTAAGGCTGTAAATCTTCACTGGAGCAGAAAGCCTCATCATCTTTCTCCCATGCATTGCCTTGTGGACTAGGGAACTTTCATTTAGGCATCCCACACATAACAACTAAGAAATGCAAATCAAAGCAGCAATAAGATATCATATCACACCAGCATTAATAGCAAAGTTCGTAAAAATAGAAAACAAATGCTGGCAAGGATGTGTAGACATTAGGAGCCTCTTAGATTGGTGATGGGACTATAAAATAGTTCAACCATTGTGGAAAACAGATCAGCACTTCCTTAGAAAGTTGGAAATAGAAATACCATATAACCCAACAATCCCTTTACTTGGTATATATCCACAAGAAATAAGAGCCACTATATTGTGGACTTCCTGTGTGGCACTGTGGGATTAACACTGGACCATGAACCACAAAGTTGGCAGTTCAAATCCACCAGCTGCTTTTTGGAAACCCTATACAGGATCATTATGAGTCAGAACTGACTTAATGGCACTTAACAACAACACCATTCTCATTGTAGCGCTATTCATGATAGCAAAAAGATGAAGAGAGCTTAAACACCCATCAGTGGAAGAATGGATAGACAACCTTTAGTACCTATGCACAATGGAATACTATGCAACCTTGAAGAATAACTATGGGAGCTGTGCGTCTGGAGGGAGAGGTGTGATTGATCTTTTACTTTTCATTTTTCACTTATCTTTCCTCTTCACTCCAATTGCACCCTCACTGTCCAGCCTAGACGCCTTCAGGCAGGTGGGGGCTCACCCCCAAAAGGGTTCAGCATTGCACCCACAGTTTTCCCATGGCACAGAGAGGAAACCCGCAGGCTGCTTCTTATGACATCTGACTCTGGGACCCAGTCCCAAAGTTGACCTGAGCAGAACCCTTTATCCCTGCCAGCACAGCAAAGGCCACAGTCTTTGGTCCTTTTGGTCTCACTGTTTGCCCAGGGGTTGGAGCTTTCTCCCCCTACCTTACACAAGAAGAGACAGCAACTGTGCTCATATAGCCAAGCTACATGCATACCCTGTAATACCACACAATCTGGATAAGAGCCAATACCAGCTGCTAGGCATTACACATGAAAAGGGAAGCCTATCTCCAGATCATATCCTCCAGGAGGCACTCAGTAAGCTTAACAACAAAGCAACTACCTCCATTTAAGCATTAAAAACCCACATAACTACTGAAAACAAAATTAAAGATCTCAATACATGTCCAAAAGCAGAAAAAAGTAACTGAGACACATGGGCTGGAAGCAGACATAGACTTTCCAGTAGAAAAGCAAGCTCTGGATCTGCCTGAGAAGGAATTCAGAAGAATGATATGGAAACAAATTCAAATACTGCGAAAAGGGGTGGAGAAAAAGAAGGAAGAAGTCAGGAAAGTGCTACAGGAGCAATCAAATAAGATAGATACATTATTGGCAACAACCCAAAAAAGTTCAAATGATTAATAATAAAATATCAGAAATGGACAATACACTGAAAGGGGAAAGAAGTAGAATAGAAGAGATGGAAGCAAGAACCAGCAAGCTGGAAGACAAATCTCTCAATACTGCTAAAATAAAAGAGCAAGCAGAGCAGAAAAAAAAGGATAAAAAAAATATTTGAAGAGAGTCTAAGATTCATGCTGGATAACATGAAGAGGAATAACTTAAGAATTATTGATGTTCGAGAACAGGAAGAATCACAGAAATCCACAGAAGAGATAGTTGAAGAGCTTCTGGAAGAAAATGTTCCTAACATCTTGAAGGATGAGAAGATAAACATTCAAGAACCTGAATGAACCCCAGGAAGGATAGACCCTAACAGAAAATCACCGAGAAATATCAAATCAAGCTCTCCAAAATCAAAGACAAGGAGAGAATCCTGAAAGTAGCCAGGGAAAAGAGAAGTGATACCTACAAAAGCAAGCACATCAGATTAAGCTTTAACTTCTCAGCAGAAACCACGCAGGCAAGAAGGCAATGGGGAGACATATATAAAACCCTAAAAGAGAAAAACTGCCAACCAAGAATCATCTATCCAGAAAAACTGTCAATCAGATAGGACGGTGCAATGAAAACATTCCAGGATAAACAGAAGCTAAGAAATTTTATCAAAGCCAATCCAGTGCTTCAAAACATCCTAAAGGGAGTTTTTTGGAATGAAAACCAGAAAGAACAGATAACAACCAGAGATTGACAGACGTAGCAACATCAACTCGAACTCAGTTGACAGATAGCAGAGTTCAGAACATAACAAAATTATAGCAATGAATTCAGAGGATCTGTGAGGCCAACCAAAGATCAAAATATTAACAATGTGAAAGAAGAGGAAAATATAGGAGAGATCCAGGTGGTAAGGAGGCCAAGTACTATACAGGATACAATAGATTTTCTTAAACACAGGGAAAACTTAATAGACTATAGGGTAACCCCAAAGAAAATTAATACTTCACAACTTTACCATGAAATGAAGATCCAAGAAGAACAAGGAAACATTAAAATTAAGAAACCGACAAGAAATAGCACAAAAAACCCTATGAACTCAGCACAAGAAGGCATGCAGAACAAAGGAACAAACAGCACCACAAAAAAACTAACATAATGACAGCAGTTAATCCATGTTGTTGTTGTTACATGTCATCGAGTCAGTACCCACTCATAGCAACTTTATGCACAGCAGAATGAAACACTGTCCGATCCTGGGCCAACCTCACTATTGTTGCCATGCTAGAGTCCATTGATGCTGCCACTTGGGCAATCCATCTTGCTGGAGGTATTCCTCTTTTTTCTCTGACTCTCCACCTTACCAAACATGATATCCTTCTGCAGCGACTTGTTCCTCCTGACAATATGTCCGAAGTATGAGAGACGAAGTTTGGCCACCCTGGCCTCCTAAGAGCACTATGGCTGTACTTCTTCCAAAACAGATCTGTTCGTTCTTTTGGCAGTCCATGGCACTTTCAATATTCTCCTCCAACACCATAACTCAAAAGCATCAATTCTTCTAAGGTCTTTTTTATTCACTGTCCAGGTTTCACATACATATGAGGTTATTGAAAATACCATGGCTTGGGTCAGGCACACCTTAGTCCTCAAGCTGACATCTTTCATCTTCAACACTTTAAAAAGGTCTTGTGCAGCAGATTTGCCTACTGCAATACGTCGTTTGATTTCTTGACTGCTGCTTCCATTAGTGTTAATAGTTGATACAAAAAGAATGAAGTCCTTGACAACGTGAATCTTTTCTCTGTTGATAAGAATGTTGTTTATTGGTCCAGTGTTGAGGATTTTTGTTTTCTTGACATTGAGATGCAATCCATACCGAAGGCTGTGCTCTATGATCTTCATCAGTAAATATTTTAAGTCCTCTTCATTTTCAACAAGCAAGGTTGTATCATCTGCATATCGCAGGTTGTTAATGAGTCTTCCTCCAATCCTGATGCCAAGTTTTTCTCCATATAACCCAACTTCTCAGATTATTTACTCAGCATACAGGTTGAATAAGTACGGTGAAAGAATAAAACCTTGTCACACACCTTTCTTAATTTTAAACCATTT
Organism: Chrysochloris asiatica; assembly: GCF_000296735.1. NCBI lineage: Eukaryota > Metazoa > Chordata > Mammalia > Afrosoricida > Chrysochloridae > Chrysochloris > Chrysochloris asiatica. The sequence continues at coordinate 10,577,432 of NW_006408566.1, forward strand.
AGCATTCCCATGTTCTGTTCAAACAACTACCTCTTGGTCCAGGTACAGATTCCTCATGAGCACAATTAAGTGTTCTGGAATACTCATATTTTGTAATGTTGTATATAGCTTGTCATGATCCACACAATCAAGAGCCTTTGTGTAGTCAATAAAGCACAGGTAAACATCTTTCTGATATTCTCTGCTTTCAGCCAGAGTCCATCAGATATCAGCAATGATATCTCTCATTCCACAGCCTCTTTTGAATCTGGTTTGAACCTCTGGAAGTTATCTGTCAATGTACGCTTGTCGCCGTTCCTTTGTTTCCTTTAGTAAAACTTTACTCTCATGGGATATCAAAGATATTGTCTGATGATTTCCACACTCATTGGGTCACCTCTCTTTGGAATGGGCACAAATATGGATCTCTTCCAATCAGTTTGTCAAATAGTTGTCTTCCAAATTTCTTGGCAGAGATGAGTGAGTGCCTCCTATGCTACCTCACTTTCTTGAAAGATTCCAATTTTTATTCCATCAATCCTGGTGCCTTGTTCTTTGCCAATTCCTTCAGTGCAACTTGGAATATTTGCTTCGGTATCATTAGCTCTTGATCATATGCTACCTCTTGAAATGGTTGAACATCAACAATTTCTTTTGCGTACAGTGACTCTGTGTATTCATTCCATCTTCTCTTGATGCTTTCTGCATCATTCAATAATTTGCCCAGAGAGTCTTTCAATAACAAAAGTTGAGGCTTGAATTTTTTCTTCAGTTCCCCCAGCTTGAGAAATGCTGAGTGTGTTCTTCCTTTTTGGTTTTCTGATTCCAGATCTTTGACATTTTGTTGTAATATTTGGCTTTATCTTCTCGAGCAGATCTTTAAAATTTTCTGTTCAGCTCTTTTACCTCTTCATTTCTTCCATTTGCTTTAGCAGCTCTACGGGGGAGATCAAGTTTCAGTTTCTCTTCTGACATCCATTTTGATCTTTTCGTTCTTTTTTGTCTTCTTAATGACTTTTTGCTTTCTTCATGTATGATGTTCTTCATGTCATCCCACAACTCTTCTGGTCTTCGGTCTTTAGTGTTTAATGTATCAAATCTGTTGTTCAGATAATCTCTAAATTTAGGTGGGATATATTCAAGGTCATATTTTGGCTGTCGTGGACTTGTTTTTATTTTCTTCAGCTTCAGTTTGAATTTGCATATGCTCCACAGTCTGTCCCTGGCCTTGTTTTCACTGATGATATAGAGATTTTCCATCTTCTTTTTCCACAGATGTAGTCAATTTGATTTCTATGTAGTCCATATGGTGAGGTCCATGTGTAAAGTCATCTGTTATGCTGTCTAAAGAAGGTATTTGAAATGAACAAATCATTGGTTTTTGCAGAATTCTATCATGCATTCTCCAGCATAATTTCTATCACCAAGGCCATATTTTCCAAATACTGATCCTTCCTTTTTGCTCCCAACCTTTGCATTCCAATCACCAGTAATGATCAATACATCTTGATTACATGTTTGATCAATTTCAGATTGAAGAAGTTGGTAGAATTCTT
>NW_006408566.1:10579336-10582138 GCF_000296735.1 Chrysochloris asiatica
AAGTGTTGAAGAGCAAAGATGTCAGCTTGAGGACTAAGGTGCACCTGACCCAAACCATGGTATTTTCAATAACCTCATATGCATGTGAAAGCTGGATAGTAAATAAGGAAGACCATAGAAGAATTGATGCTTTTGAGATATGGTGTTGGAGGAGAATACTGAAAGTGCCATAGGCTGCCAAGAGAACCAATAGATCCATTTTGGAAGAAGTGCAGTCAAACTTCATCTCTCATACTTCAGACATATTGTCTGGAGGGACCAGTCACTAGAGTAGGATATCATGTTTGGTAAGGTGGAGGGTCAGAGAAAAAGAGGAAGACCCCCAATGAGATGGATTGGCCACGTGGCAGCATCGATGGACGCAAGTGTGGCAACAGTATAGTAGTGAGGTTGGTTCAGGATCGGGCAGCGTTTCATTCTGCTGTGCACAAGGTCTCTGTTAGTCAGTACTGACTTGTTGGCACCTAACAACAACAACAATGCCTAAGATATCTATATTTGTGTTCCATTTCATTTTTGACAACTTCCAATTTTCCCAGATTCATACTTCATATATTCCATGCTCCGATTTTCAACGGAGGTTTACAGCTGCTTCTCTTCATTTTGAGTTGTGCCCCATCAGCAAAGGAAGGTCCTGAGGGCTTTACTACCACGAGCTTTACTCCATTTGCATCATCACGGTCAGCTCTACTTTGAGGAGCCAGCTCTTCCCCAGTAGCATATTGAGGGTCTTCCAACCTGAGGGGCTAATTTTCAGGCACTATATCTGACAGTGTTTCTCTGCTATTCATAAGGTTTTCAGTGAATATTCAGAAGCAGTTTGTCACTCCTTTTTCCTTGTCTGTCTTTATCTGGAAGCTCATCTGAAACCTGTCCACCATGGGTGACCCTGCTGGTATTTAAAATACTGGTGGCATAGTTTCCTGAATCAGAGAAACTCTCAAGCCACCCCAGTACAACAAACTGACATATGAGTGATGGAGTTAATCCATACCTATCGATAATTACACTGAATGTCAGTGGATTAAATGCACCAGTGAAGAGACAGAGAGTGGCTGAATGGATAAGAAAACAAGACCCTTCAATATGCTGCCTGCAAGAGACACACCTTACATACAAAGACAAAAACAGACTAAAAGTTAAAAGATGGAAAAAATACACCAAGCTAACAGCAATAAAAAGCAAACATAAGTGGCAATAGTAATCTGTGATAAAATGAATTTTTAAGGCAAAAAGCAACGTAAGAGATAAAGAAAGACACTATGTCATGATTAAAGGGTCAATTGAGTAAGATGACATAACCATAATTAACATCCACACTCTAAATGAAAGAGTATCAAGATACATAAAGGAAACCCTACTAGAATTGAAGAAAGAAATAGAGAAATCTACAATTACAGTGGGGGATTTTAATATGCCACTTTCGAAAAGGGACAGAACAACCAGAAAGAAACTCGACAAAGCTACTGAGGAACTAAACAGAACAATCAACCAACTTGACCTCATAGTCACGTGTAGAGCATTCAACCCAACAATAGCACAATACATGTTCTTTTCCAGTGCACATGGAACATTCTCCAGAATTGACGATGTGTCAGATCACAAAGCAAGCTTCCATAAATTTACAAACATCAAGTACTACAAAGCATCTTTTCAGTCCACAATGCTATAAAATTAGAAATCAACAATGAGAAGACCAACGAAGTAAAGTTTAAGACATGGAAACTGAATAACACCCTGCTGAAGAGTGACCGGATTATAGAAGACATTAAACATGAATTCAGCAGAAATTGATCAGCTCATCAAGAAACTCCCAACCAAAAGAAATCCAGGTCCATATGGTTTCACTGGTGAGTTCTACCAAACATTCAGGGAAGAGCTGTCACCAATTCTACTCAAATTATTCCAGAATACAGAGGAGGAAAGAAAAGTTCCTAATACATTTTATGAAGCAAGCATAACCCTCATACCAAAACCAGGGAAGGACGTCACTAAGAAAGAAAATTATAGACCAATATCCCTAATGAACATAGATGCAAAAATTCTCAACAAATTTCTAGACAACAGAATCCAGCAGCATATCAAAAAAGTAATACATCATGACCAAATGGGATTCATATCAGGGATGCAAAGATGGTTCAACATTAGAAAAATAATCAATGTAATCCACCATATAAATAAGAAAAAAGAAAAAAAACCCCACATGATCATATCGATGACGCAGAAAATGGCATTTGACAAAATCCAACATTCATTCCTGATAAAAACACTCAACTAAATAGGAACTGAAGGGAGATTTCTCAACATAATCAAGAGCATATATGCAAAACCAACAGCCTACATTACTCTTAATGGAGAGAAACTGAAAGCCTTCCTTCTGTGAACAGGAACCAGACAAGGTTGCCCTTTGTCACCACTCCTATTCAATATTGTGCTGGAAATCTTAGCCAGAGCTATACTGCAAGATGGGGAAATCAAAGGCATCTGAATTGACAAAGAGGAAATAAAACTCTCTCTATTTGCAGACGATATGATACTATATATAGAAAACCCCAAAGACTCAGTAAAAAAGCTACTAGACCACACTGGAGGATTCAGCAACGTGGCAGGTATAAGGTCAACTTCCAAAATCAGTTGGATTCCTCTATACCAATAACGACAGTGCTGAAAAGGACATTAGGAAAACAACACCAATTACAATAGCTATCCAAAGAATGAAATTGTTGTTTTGTTGTTAAGTGCCATCGAGTCGGGTCCGACCCATAGCGACCCTGTGCAGGGTTTCCGAGGGTGTAAATCTTT
>NW_006408566.1:10582438-10584486 GCF_000296735.1 Chrysochloris asiatica
AGGAAAGAGACCCAGGATAAGCAAAGCACTGCTTAAGAAGAAGAACAAGGTGGGAAGCCTCTCACTCACTGATTTCAAAATTTACTACATGGCTACAGTTTTCAAAACAGCCTGGTACTGGTAAAATGAAAGATACATTGAGCAATGGAACAGAATCGTGAATCCAGAAATTAACCTATCCACATACAGGCAATTGATTTTCGACAAAGTGTCTAAGTATATTGTATAGGGTAAGAAATAGTCTCTTCAATAGATGGTGCTGGCAGAATTGGAAAGTGATATGCAAAAGACAGAAACAAGACCTTACCGCCTGCCTTATACAAAGCCCAACTCAGCATGGATTAAATACCTAAATGTGATTCCCAGAATTACAAAAACCATCAATGAAAAAATAGGAACAAATGTGAGGGTTCTAATACAGGACATACACAAACTACCAAACATTTTGAAAATTACACAAACAAAAGTAGACAAAATAGATCAATGGGGCATACTAAAAATTAAAAACTTATGTTCATGAAAAGACTTCATCAAAAGAGTACAAAGGGAGCCCTCAGAATGGGAAAAAAAAAATCTTTTGCAATGATACATCAGAAAAGGGACTAATTTCCAAAATATATAGTACCCTACAATATCTCTACAAGAAAAGGACAAATAACCCAATTAAAAATGGGCACCTGACATGTACAAATACTTCACCAAGGAAGAGATCTGGACAGCCAACAAACATATGAAGAAATGTTCAGGATCACTAGCCATTAGAGAGATGCAAATCAAAACAAAAATGAGATACTATTTCACACCAGCAATAATAGCAAAGATCAAAAAAGTAGAGGACAATAAATGTTGGCGAGGATGTGGAGAGACTGGGACTCTCCTGTATTGCTGGTGGGATTGCAAAATGGTCCAAACACTCAACAAAACAATATGGTACTTCCTTAGAAGTTTGGAAATAGAAATGCCTTATGATCCAGCAATTCTTCTACTGGGTTTTTAGCCACAAGAAATACAAGCCATAACACGAGTAGATATATGCACACCAATGTTCATAGCAACACTATTTACAATAACAAAAAGATGGAGACAGCCTAAGTGCCCATCAATTGAAGAATGGATAAACTTTGGTAGATACACACAATGGAATATTATGATTCCCTGAAGAATAACAAAGAAGCAGCAAGCTACCACATAACATGGATGAACCTTGAGGACATTATGCTGAGTGAAATCAGTCAGTAACAGAGGGAGAAATATGGCATAGGACCACTATTGTAAAAGATTAAGAAAAAGTACCCACTTTAGGGGGGAAATTATTTTTTATTTTATTTATTTATTTGTTGGTTACCAGGGTGTATGGGTTGAGGTGAGGAGTGGGAGGGGAAGGTGGAGCACAGGGTAAGGAATAGGCACAGGATAGTGGAGCACAGGTAATTAAAGAAAAGAAAAGAAAAGGTGTACCTATGAATCTGTGAAACAGGATGAACCTGGAGGACATAATGCTGAGTGAAATTAGTCAATAACGAAAGTACAAATATTGTATGAGACCACTATTGTAAAAACGCAAGAAAAGTTTTTATGCTTAAAGAAAAATTATTTGATGTTTACCAGGGGTGATAGGGAAAGGAGAGGAATTCATTTGCTAGCAGGTTGACACACGGGTTGTTGTTGTTGTTAGGTGCCATCTAGTCATTGACGACTCATAGAGACCCTATGCACAGCAGAACAAAACACTGCCAGATCCTGGACCAACCTAACTACAGTTGTCACGTTTGAGTCCATCGATGCTGCCACTTGGCCAATCCATCTCATTGGGGTCTTCCACTTTTTCTCTGACCCTCCACCTTACCAAATATAATATCCTTCTAGAGTGACTGGTCCCTCCTAACAATATGTCCAAAGTATGAGAGACGAAGTTTAGCCATCTTGGCCTCCAAGGAGCATTCTGGCTACACTTCTTCCAAAACAGATCTATTGGTTCTTTTGGCAGTCCATGGCACTTTCAGTGTTCTCCTCCAACACCACAACTCAAAGGCATCAATTCTTCTATG
>NW_006408566.1:10585018-10589902 GCF_000296735.1 Chrysochloris asiatica
ATTTTAAATACCAGCAGGGTCACCCATGGTGGACAGGTTTCAGATGAGCTTCCAGATGAAGACAGACAAGGAAGAAAGAGTGACGAACTACTTCCGAATACTTAGTCACTGAAAACTTTATGAATAGGAGAGAAACACTGTCAGACAGAGTGCCGGAAAATGAGCCCCTCAGGTTGGAAGACCCTCAAAATGTGACTGGGGAATAGCTGCTTCCTCAAAGTCCAGTTGACTGTGATGACATGAAAGGAGTAAAGCCTTTGGGAGAAAAACCCGCAAGACCTTCATTTTCTGATGGGGCACAACACAAAATGAAGAGAAACAGCTGTAAACATCCATTGAAAATTGTAACATGGAATGTACGAAGTATGAATCTGGGAAAATTGAAAGTTGTCAAAAATTAAATCAAATACATAAACATTGATATCTTAGGCATTAGTGAGTTGAAATTAACTGGTATTGGCCATTTTGAATGCAACAACCATGTGGTTTACTATGCCAGAAATGACAAATTGAAGAGAAATGGTGTTGCATTCATTGAACATATGGAGATCAGTCATGAGGTACAACACTGTCTGTGATAGGGTAATATCCATGCACCTACAGGGAAGCCCAGTTAATACCACTGTTATTCAAATTTATGCACCAACCACTAAAGCCAGTGAGGATGAAATAGAAGAATTCTACCAATTTCTTTGATCTGAAATTGATCAAACATGTAATCAAGATGTATTGATCATTACTGTTGATTGGAATGCAAAGTTTGGGAGCAAAGAGGAAGGATCAGTATTTGGAAAATATGGCCTTGGTGATAGAAATGATGCTGGAGAATACATAATAGAATTCTGCAAAACCAATGATTTGTTCATTTTAAATACCTTCTTTAGACAGGTATAGATGACTATACACATGGACCTCACCATATGGAATACAAAGAAGTCAAATTGACTACATATGTGGAAAGAGACAATAGAAAAGCTCTATATCATCAGGGAAAACAAGGCTGGGGCAGATTGTGGAACAGACCATCAATTACTCATATGCAAACTCACAACGAAGCTGAAGAAAATGAAAACAAGACCACGAGAACCATTATATGACCTTGAATATATCCCACCTGAATTTACAGCTCATCTGAAGAACAAATTTGAAATATTAAACACCAAAGACCAAAGACCAGAAGAGTTGTGGGAACATATCAAGAACATCATACATGAAGAAAGCAAAAAGTCATTGAGAAAACAAGAAAGAAGGAAAGGTCAAAATGGATGTAAGAAGAGATACTGAAACTTGCTCTCAAGTGTAGAGATGCTAATGCAAATGGAAGAAATGAGGAGGTCCAAGAGCTGAACAAAAAATTTCAAAGATCAGCTTGAGAAGATAAAGGCAAATATTACAATAAAATGGGCAAAGATCTGGAAACAGAAAACCAAAAAGGAATAACACTCCCAGCTTTTCTCAAGCTAGGGGAACTGAGGAAAAAATTCAAGCCTCTACTTCCGTTATTGAAGGATTCTCTGGGCAAATTTTTAAATGAAGCAGAAAGCATCAAAAGAAGATGGAAGGAATACATAGAGTCACTGTACCAAAAGGAAATGGTTAATGTTCAACTGTTTCAAGAGGTAACATATGATCCAGAGCCATTGATACTAAAGGAGGAAGTCCAAGGTGCATTGAAGGAATTGGCAAAGAACAAGGTACCAGGAATTGATGGAATAAAAATTGAAATCTTTCAAGAAAGTGAGGCAGCACAGGAGACACTCACTCATCTCTGCCAAAAAATTTGGAAAACAACTGGCTTACTGATTGGAAGAGATCTGTATTTGTGCCCATTCCAAAGAGAGGTGACCCAATGGAATGCGGAAATCATTGTACAATCTCTTTCATATCCCATGAGAATAAAGTTTTACTAAATGTAATACAGAAATGGCTACAATCATAAATTGACAGAGAACTCCCAGAAGTTCAAGCCGGATTCAAAAGAGGTTGTGGAATGTGGAATATCATTGCTGATGTCCGATGGAGCTTGGCTGAAAGCAGAGAATATCATAAAGATGTCTACCTGTGCTTTGTTGACTATGCAAAAGCTTTCAATTGTGTGGATCATGACAAGCTATATACAACGTTGTGAAGTATGAGTATTCCTGAACACTTAATTGTGCTCATGAGGAATCTGTACATGCACCAAGAGGCTGTTGTTTGAACAGATAACGGGAACACTGAATGTTTTAAAATTTAAAAAGTTGTGTGATAAGGTTGTAGTCTTTCACCATACTTATTCAACCTGTATGCTGAGCAAATAATCTGAGAAGTTTTCATCTTATATGAAGAAAAACTTTGCATCAGGATTGGAGGAAGACTCATTAATAATACCCTGAGATATGCAGATGATACAACCTTGCTTGCTGAAAATGAAGGGGAGTTAAAACATTTACTGATGAAGATCAAAGAGTACAGCCTCTGGTATGGATTACATCTCAATGTAAAGAGAACAAAAATCCTCACCACTGGACCAATAAACAACATTCTTAACAATGGAGAAAAGATTGAAGTTATCAAGGACTTCATTCTTCTTGTATCAACTATCAACACTCATGGAAGCAGCAGTCAAGAAATCAAAGGACATATTGTATTAGGCAAATTTGCTGCACAAGAACTTTTTAAAGTGTTGAAGAGCAAAGATGTCAGCTGGAGAACTAAGGTGCACCTGACCCAAGCCATGGTATTTTGAATAAACTCATATGCATGTAAAAGCTGGACAGTGTATAAGGAAGACCATAGAATAATTGATGCTTTTGAGTTATGGTGTTGGAGGAGAATACTTAAAGTGTCTTGGGTTGCCAAAAGAATGAATAGATCCATGTGGAAGAAGTGCAGCCAGAGTGCTCCTTGGAGCCCCAAATGGACAAACTTCGTCTCTCATACTTCAGACATATTGTCAGGAAGAACCAGTTGCTGGAGAAGGCTATCATGTTTGGTAAGGTGGAGTGTCAGAGAAAAAGAGGAAGACTCCCAACGAGATGGATTGGCCAAGTGGCAGCATCGATGGACTTAAGTGTGGCAACAGTAGTGAGGTTGACCCAGGTTTGGGCAGTGTTTCGTTCTGCTGTGCACAAGGTCGGTATGGGTCGGTACCAACTTGTTGGCACCTAACAACAACATCAGGTTGAAGAAGTATGGTGAAAGAATACAACTTTGTTGCACACCTTTCTTAATTTTAAACCATTCTGTGTTCCTATGTTCTGTTTGAACAACTGCCCTTGTTCCAGGTACAGATTCCTCATGAGCACAATTAAGCGATCTGGAATATGGGTATTTAGCAATGTTGTCCATAGCTTGTCATGATCCACACAATCGAAAACCTTTGCGTAGTCAATAAAGCATAGTCTCTGCTTTCAGCCAAGATCCATCGGACATCAGCAATGATATTTCTCATTCCACGGACTCTTCTGAATCTTACACATGGGTAGACACCTGTTAATTTGGATGATGGGAAGAGCAATATACAAGAAGAGAGTGGTTGGCAGAAGAATGATAAAGATAGGTGAAGAGACAGGGAGGTGTGCAAGGGGTAAAAATAATAGAGTTAAATAGTTAAATATACACCATTTTGCAATATGATATGTTTGACTCAAGTACATTTACTAGTAGGATCAGATCAGTGGACTTTACACAGAGTAGGCATGCAATAGCATTTTAGTAAATGACTTGGATAATAAATTTCAAAAAATAAATCCAAACACAGTACTTCAAGATCTTGAAATGTTCTTTTTGATGATGAATACTATGCTATTCCTCTTGAATTGTTGTTCCTGGTATAGTAAACCACAAGATTGTCAGATTCAAAATGGCCAATACCATTCCATTTCAGTTTACTAATACCCAGGATATCAATGTTTATATATTCTACCTAATTTTTGACAACTTCCAATTATCCTAGATTAGAAAACATCGTACATTCCATGTTCTGGTTATTAATGGATACGTGCAGCTCTTTCTCCTTTTTTAAAAATTGTGCTCCATCAGCAAGCAAAGGTCCTGAAAGTTTTACTCCATTGGTGTCAGCGTATTCAACTCTACTTTAAGGAGGCAGCTTCTCCTAGTCACATTTTGAGTGTCTTCCAACCTGAGAAGCTCATTTTCTGGCAATGTATCTGACAATTATCTTGTGCTACGTATAATGTTTTTTATCTTATAGCACTATATCTATGTTTTTCTGCTATTCATAAGGTTTTCAGTGGGTAAGCACTCAGAAGTAGTCTGTCTCTCCTCCTTCCTAGCCTGTCATAGTCTGGAAGCTCTCTTGTAACCTTTGTTCCATAAGTGACCCTGCTGCTGTATTTAACATACTGGTGTCATAGCTTCCAGCATCACAGCAACAAACAAGCCACCACAGTACGACAAACTGACAGATGAGTGGTTAGTTTTTTTTTGTAACCAGTAAATTCTGACTCCTTTTTCTTTAATAAGGCCTGATTATCACATGACCTCCACCACTTGTCTGTCAGTTTGTCGTACTGTGGTGGCTTGTGAGTTGCTCTGATTCTGAAAGCTATGCCACTGGTATTTTAAATACCAGAAGGGTCATGCATGGTGGACAGGTTTCAGATGAGCTTCCAGACAAAGACAGATTAGGAAGAAGGAGTGACGAACTATTGCCGAATAGTAAGTCACTGAAAACCTTCTGAATAGCAGAGAAACACTGTCAGATAAAGTGCCAGAAAATGAGCCTCTCAGGTTGGAAGGCACTCAAAATGCGACTGGGGAAGAGCTGCCTCCTCAAAGTAGAGTTGACTGTGATGACGTGAATGGAGTAAAGCCCATGGGAGAACAGCCTGTAGGACATTCATTTGCTGATAGGGCACAATTAAAAATGAAGAGAAACAG
>NW_006408566.1:10592632-10607632 GCF_000296735.1 Chrysochloris asiatica
CCCAACGAGATGGATTAGCCAAGTGGCAGCATCAATGAACTCATGTGTAGCAACAGCAGTGAGGTTGGTGCAGGATTGAGCAATGTTTCGTTCTGCTGTACATAATGCCATTATAAGTTGGTACCTACTTGATGGTACCTAACAACATCATGTGACCTAAGGAGCTATAGTAATGTAGTGGTTACGAGTCGGGTTCCTAATCTCAAGGTCAGCAGTTTGAAGCTACTAGCTGTTCTACAAGAGAAAGATGAGGCTTTCTGCTCCCATAAAGATTTACAGTCTCAGAAACCCCGTACACGGTCGCTATGAGTGGGAATCAACTCCACAGCAGACTACTACCACTTACCGCCATCACAGGACCTACAAAGTATCCATCAGAGCACTATCAGGAAAGATTTATCAAGCATTTAATTATATATAGCTGTGTTCATCCCTTATTGTTGTTGTTATGTACCATCGAGTTAATTCTGACTCATAGCGACTCCCTATAGGGTTCGCAGCTGGTGAGTTTGAACTGCCAGCCTTGTGGTTTAAACCGGCCTGTCGGTCCAATGCTTTATCCCACAGTGTCACACTAAGTGAAAATAGTCTAGCATAGGTTCAATTCCTTACCACTTCCAGTTGATTGATATTAGCTTCCTGATGCACATTTTAGGAAGGGTTTTGAAGAGATTGAACTCAGAATAATAGGAATGCTACGATGTCATGTTCACCATCCACACTGAATGAAGGAATATTGTTTTAGGAAATCATCATCCATGTATAATCAAAAACTCTTGGTCCATTCTTTTACCAATAAAATCAATGTATTAGTATTTAGATAATATTTTGTGACAAGCTGTATACTAAGAATTTTGTACTATATATATAGCTAATTTAATTTTTACAACCACCCCTTGTGTATTACAATTACAAATAAGGAAATCAAGACTTAGAGCTATATATTAATAGACCTGGTATGATGCTGTAGGATAAGCACTGAATTGCAAAGTCAGTTTGAACTTCAGGGTCAGCATTTCAAACTTACCAGCTGCTCCTTGGAAACCCTATATAGGCTCACTATGAGTAGGAACGGCACTTAACAACAACAGTAAAAAGTTCTCTTAGTAAGTAGTAGAATATTTGAATCAAGGTTTTGCTGGCTCCAAAGACACGTTCTAAAAGACACTGCTAGACTTTTAATATGACATTGGTTTTAAATTAAAAAAAAAAAAAAAGATGTAAAGCATATATAACAGGGCCAAGTCTTAAGTGTATAATCCACGGAATTTAAAAAAATAATAGCTGTCATTAACCACTGCCCAGCCCAAATTTAGAATATTTCCAACACCCCAGAAGGTTCCTTTGTGCCTCTTCCCTGTAGGTACTAATTCACACCCCTCCCACCACACACACACACACACACACACACACACACACACACACACACACACACACACAGAGTAATAGCAATTCTGATATCACCATGAATTAATGTCACCTGCTTTTGAATTGTACTGCTGTGGGTGTTTTTGGTGTCTGGCTTCAGTTGCTCATCATTACACCTGTGATCTTTATCTACGATGGGGAGATCTTAAAGTGACCCCAGATGACTCGCAACTAAAACTATGCCGAAGGGATTTTTAAATGGCTGGGCTCATTGTTGGCTGTCACCAAAATGTAGCACTGCAGTTGAGTCTTGAATGCTGAGCAGACTTTAGAGGGGCCAAACTAGACAGGGAAACAGACAAGTAGGTGAACTAGCCAAGGCACTCCACATCCCTTTGCAGCAGCGTAGTCATGATTGAGATGTGAGGCGCTGTGGAGTCTGGAGATGCAGTCACTGGACCCTAGAGACTTGGATAATGACCCGTCACAGGAGGCGGGTCTACTTAGTATTCTATGAAGAGCCTCTTTTCCTTTACTATTTCAGCTATACCAGCATTTGGTTTCTAAAAGCCAGCACTATTTTTTTCATTAATTTTTATTCATAGGTTTTTCAGGTGCCTTTACTGGTCAGCCTTTTACTTCTATTTATCTCTTCTGTTCCTCATTACACTTCAGAATGCAATGTTTTATGAAAACTTTGCCATGATTCTGGGATGCACTAAAAAAATATTCCAATCACATCCAGCCAAGGAGGAAACAAATGTACTCTGTTGTGTATTATTTCCCTCATTTTCATAGCCTCCTGCCTTGACAAGTTTCCTTATAGATTCATTCCGTTTTGATGGACATGCACAGTTGCCAACAAATGTATTAAAAGTAGATTTCTGTGTTTACTAAGAGTACTCAGGATAGAAGAGGCACAAACAAAAGTGTGCTTTCATGACAATCTTCCACTGAGAGAACTAGGATGCACACCAAGCTTTTTTGAAATCTAAGGGGGAAAACCACAAAACACTCATATCTCTCCAATGGAGAATCTGAGTGAATAATAACAAAAAATATTCTGGGATTTAATGTTGCATTCAATAGCAGTCTAAACAAGTATCAAATTTGTCTAAATTCTAAGATTATCAGAATGCAGGACATCAGATCCAAGGAAGAACTGGATTGAGGTGGTCAATGCTGTTGTTACTAGGTGGCTTCGAGTCAGTTTCAAATCCTGCTGACTCTATGTACAATAGAAAGAAACAGTGCCAGTCCTGTGTCATCCTCACACTTGCTGCTATGTTTGAGCCCATTATTGCCATCACTGTGTCACTCCATTTCATTGAGGGTCTTCCTCTTTTTCACAGATCCTCTACTTTACCAAGCATGATGTACTTCTCCAGGGCTGGTTTCTCCTGATAATGTCCAATATGCATGAGATGAAGTTTACCATTCTTGCTTCTAAGGAGCATTCTCACTGTACTTCCAAGAAAGATTTGTTTGTTCTTCTGGCAGTCCATAGTATATTTGGTATTCTTCATCGATACTGTAACTCAAAGTTATCAAGTCTTTTTTATTCCTGGTCTGGATTTCGAATGCATATGAGGTGATTGAAAATACCATGGCTTGGGTCAGGCACAATTTAGTCCTCAAAGTGACATCTTTGTTTTGTGTGTGTGTGTGTGTGTTTAACATTTTAATCTTTTGCAGCAGATTTGTCCAATGAAGTACATCTTTTGTTTTCTTGACTGCTGCTTTAGTGGGTGTTGACTATGAATCCAAGTAAAATGAAGTAAAAAGATTGACAATTTCTTGGTTCCTTTGTGAGGATTTTTGTTTTCTTTATGTTGAGGTCATTTTTGATCTGCATCATTAAGTGATCTAAGTCCCCTTTGCTCTTAGCAAGCAAGGTTATGTTACTTGCATATTCTAGGTTCTTAAGGAGTCTTCCTCCAATCCTGAATCTGCAGTCTTCTTTATAGAGTTCACGTTCTCAGATTATTTGTTTAGCATACAGACTGAATAAGTATAGTACAATGATACAACCCTGACACACACACCTTTCTTAATTTTAAACCAGCCAGTATCCTCTTGTTCTGTTTGAACAACACTTCTTGGTCTATGTACATATTTTGTGTGAGCACAATTAAGTGTTCTGGAATATCCATTTTTGTAATGTTATACACAATTTGTCATGATACACACAGTAGAATGTCTTCTCATATTCAATAAAATGCAGGTAAGCATCTTTCTGGTGTTCTCTGCTTTCAGCTAAGATCCATCTGACACCAGCAATGATATTTCTCATTCCATATCCTCTTCTGAATTCAGTTACAATTTTTTTCTTCGGTTGTTTCAGCTTGAGAAATACCCAGTCGCTCTTCTCCTCTAGTTTTCTAACTCCAGGTCTTTGTATACATATCATTATAATACAGCAGATGTTCACTTACAGATGTTCAATTTTATGATTTACTGTTCAAAATGCTGTCAGATTTAGAAAGGTATTGATAATAAAAGGGATAATAATGAAAAACAATGAGATATTCGATTTATGTAAGAATCCATTTACGATGACGTCTTTGTAATGCAATCTAGCTGTAAGTCAGGGACTTCCTGTATCTGATGGCCTTAGTGTGCATTTCCAGTTCTTGATTCAGGCCAGAACTCGTCCTGCTTGGGTATAAGTTCAAGAACTATAACATAAAAGTTAAGCCTATTTTTGCTCTGGAAATGTAGATAGACAGATCAACTTAAAGATTTACTTTTATTAGATGTGTTTGAAATTACTGGGCAGTTTTTGAATGGATTCTATATGTAGTTAGTAGTATTGTATCAGTATTAAGTTTTTCATTTTGATGATTATACTGTTTATATTGGAAAATGCTCTTGCTTTTAGGAAATTTATAGAAGTAATGGAATTTCATGCCTGCAACTTGCTCTCAAATGGCTAATAAAAGAGAAAGCTAGTGAGAAAGCTAATGATGTAAAATATTAATAATTTGAAGATACATGTAAAGCGCATATGAAAGTTTTTATTTATTTATTTATTTTTATTGTTAACTGAGTGATAGCTTAAATGGGAGAACATAGGCTTTACACCATCATTTCATTGCAATGATTATAATCTCCTCCATGCATCATCATTCAACAGTATTTGCTTCCGTTCCCTCTGTTTTTCTTTTCATTTTGGGGGGTAGGGTGGGGTAGGGTAGGGAGATGTACACAAAAACACTCAGGAATATATAACAATTTAAACAACCAAAGGGCACATTCTGCAAGCCTGCCTGCTGGCCGCCAGCACTCAGTCCCCCTCTTTCCATATCCCCGTCTCTCTCTCCATCTCTGGTATCACTGATCATATGGAAGTTTTTTTGTACCATTCTTGCAAATTATCTATGAGTTTGAAACTGCTTCCAAATTTTTTTTTTTTAAAGAATGAAAAGGTATACACCAAAGTTTTATCAATAGTTACCTTTGTATCAGATTACAGATACTTTTAAATTTCTATACCTTGCTTATTTATATTTTCTAGAATGCCTATATATTACTTTTCTAAAGGAAAAAGTTAAAGAACAAGAAACAATACTACTCTCTTGTGCATCCCTATTTTCTGAGAATAAAATCCAGTTTTTATAACCTGTCAAAGAAGGCATGTCATGTTTTGTTAGTCTGACCTTCTAGCCTTGACATCTGTTCTCTCCTCCAGCCAGACTGTCAAATTATGTCTCCTGAATAGTCATACATGTTCCAACTCAGGTTCTTACTCTAATTTAGCTTACATTTTGCTGGGATTCTCTCTCCTTCTCCATCTCTCCAAATTTTCCTCCTTAAAAAAGCCTAGTTTGAATCCAAGTCCTCTATAAACCCTACCCTAATCACCCAACAAAAAAGATCTCTTCCTTCTCTAACATTGCTTGTATAATTTGGCAATTAAAACATTTCAATGCAATAAATATTTACTGAGTGTTTACCATGTGCAAATTACCATATAAGGTACTGTATGGAATGCCAAGATAAATAAAAGACTTTTTTCTAAGAGTATAAAGTAAGTATTCAAAACTGTAATGAAAGGCAGAACATGAAGTGTACTGTTAGAGGTGGTCTACAGTGCTGTAGGGGTTTGGGGAAGGCAAGGAAAGAAAGGAGCTAACTTCTGTTGAATGGTCCTTGCTGGTTAGAAGCCTTTTATTGTAATTTATACACATAACTCATTTTTCAGGGGAGAAAGACAGGGTTAAACAAGGTTTTAAAAATTAACCAAAGTCACATACCAGTTAAATAAATGGTAATGCAGAGTTGGGATTCAATCCAGTGAATTTCAATTAAAAGTCCCATTCTTCCTTTTATCTAGTTGGAATCTTGTCTGTCAGTTTGTCATACTGTGGTGGCTTGCATGTTGCTGTGATGCTGGAAGCTATGCCATCAGTATTTTAAATACCAGCAGGGTCACTCATGGTGGACAGGTTTCAGTTGAGCGTCTAGATCTAGACTAGGAAGAAGGAGAGAAAGACTACTTCTGAACATTTAGTCACTGAAAACCTTATGAATAGCAGTGGAACACTGTCAGACAGCACCAGAATATTGAAACATGATGAAAAGCACCAGAACATTGTCAGATATAGTGCTGGAATATAAGCTCCTCAGGTTGGAAGGCACTCAAACTGTGACTGGGAAGAGCTCCCTCATCAAAGTAGAGTTGACTGTGATGATGCAAATGGAATAAAGCCTTTGGGACATCCATTAATAATTGGAACATGGAATGTACGAAGTTTGAATTTAGGAAAATTGGAAATTGTCAAAAATGAAATGGAACACATAAACATTGATATCCTAGACATTAGTGAGCTGATATGGACTGGTATTGTTCATTTCGATTCTGACAATCACATGGTTTACTATGCCAGGAATGACAATGAAGATGAATGGCATTGCATTCATCATCAAAAAGAACATTTCAAGATCTGTCCTGAAATACAATGCTGTATGTGATAGGATAATATCCACATGCCTACAAGGAAAACCAGTTAATACCACTATTATTCAAATTTATGAACAAAGTCAGTGATGATGAAACTGAAGAATTCTATCAACTTCTACAACCTGAAATTGATCAAACTTGCAATCAAAATGTATTTACAGTTACCAGCAATTGGAATGCAAAGGTTGGAAGCAAAGAGGAAGGATCGATAGTTGGAAAATATGGCCTTGGCGAAAGAAACGATGTTAGAGATTGCATGACAGATTTTGCAAGACCATTAACTTCTTCATTGCAAATATCTTTTGTAAACAACATAAAAGATAACTATATACATGGACCTCAACAGACAGAATACCGGAAAATAAACTAACATTTGTGGTAAGAGACAGTGGAAAAGCTCCATATCATCAGCCAAAACAAGGCCAGGGGCAGACTTTGCAACAGGTCATTAATTGCTCATTTAAAGTTCACACTGATGCTTAAGAAAATAAAAACAAGTCCATGACAGCCAAAATATGACTTTGAATACATCCCACCTGAATTTGGAGATCATGTTAAGAAAAAAGCTTACTCATTTGTTTTTTAAATAATAAATGAACAAACGGTGGTGAAGAATGTAATAAAAATATACATAGACCCTTGTTAATTAACATGTCCTCATAGCTTTGGCTACCTAGTTGGTACAACAGTCTAGAGTTGCACCCCTTTCATTCCAAGTTGATTTCAGGGTAGTTTGCTTGGTTCCTACTTATGAAGCCCACCAATCATCTGGCAGTTTGTCACACTGTGGTGGCTTGCATGTTGCTGTGATGCTGTGTCACCTGTGTTTTTGATACCAGCAGGTCACCCATGGTGGGCAGGTTTCAGTTGCACTTTCAGATAATGGCAGACTAGTAAGAAGGGGAGACGGACAGCTTCCAAATGTTAAGCCATTGAAAACCTTAAGAATTGCAGTGGAACACAGTCAGCACCAGAATATTGAATATTGAAACATGAAGCACCAGATCATTTTCAGAGTGCTGGAACACGGGCCCCTCAGGTTGGAAGGTACTTAAAATACGACTGGGGAAGAGCTGCCTCCTCAAAGTCGAGTTGACCATGATGGTGTGAATGGAGTAAAGCTTTAGGACTCTTTATTTGCTGATGGGGCACAACTCAAATTGATGAGAAACAGCTGTAAACATCCACTAATAATTGGAACATGGAATGTATGAAGTCTGAATCTAGGAAAATTGGATGTTGTCAAAAATGAAATGGAATGCATAAATATTGACATCTAGGCATTAGTGGGCTGAAATGGACTGATATTGGCCATTTTGAATCTGATAATCACACAGGGCTTACTATGCTAGTAATAACAAACTTAAGAAGAATGGCATGGCATTCAGCATCAAAAAGAATATTTCAAGATCTATCTTGCAGTATAATGCTGTCTATGAAAGGATAATATCTTATACATCTGTAAGTAATACTGATGTGGTGCTGTAGGGTAAAGCACTGGAATGCAAGTCCAGCCTGCAAGGTTCACACTTCAAACCCATTAATAGCTCCTTGGAAATGCTATACAGCATTGTTATGAGTTAGAGCCAACTCAGTGGTACTTAACAACAATAACAACAAGAGAGGTCAGTTCAGAAACTTATGGTCTTTGTTTTTAAAATAATTTTTTTTTTTTTTTTTGGGTGCCAGAATTAGAGATAGATTTTCTCAAAGGACACAGGACGATCATGGAGGCTAGGTAAGAAGACTTCAGAAAAAGGAACTCTGCTTTGGTGAGAAAAAGGTCAGGGAGGTTGTGCAGATAATTTTTTTTTTTTTTTTTTTTTATCATTACAACAATGCATCTGCTCATTCTTTGAGGGTAGCAAGGCTGTCCTTTCAGAAATTTGTTGGGAAACCTTATCTGACCCACCTTACAGCTCTGATCTTACCCTTCAGACTGTTTTGTTCAAAAAGCATTTAGAAGGACCATCCCTTAAGGATGCTAACATTGCCATTTTGATGTGGTGTAAATCAAAGAGCATAGAATTTTTCGGGCCAGTGCCATTGAGTTGGTTCTGACTCATAGTGAACCTGTAGAACGTTTCCAAGGAGCTGCTGGTGGGTTTGACTTGCTAACCTTGTGGTTGGCAGCTCAGTGCTAATCCTACAGCACCACAAGGAGGGCTAGAGAGATGGATATATCATCTTCAGAAATGGACAGACCTAGAAGAAGGATATTTCAAGAAACAATAACTTCACATTTTGATTTTTCTATTTAATAAAGATTTCTATGATTTGGTAGCAGTACTTTTTGATTCACCCACCTTTGTATAGGGTCATATCTTCTGTGTATATAGATAATTTTACCACTTTCTGATCTGGATATCTTTTCTTTCTTTTTCTTGTCTTATTGCTCTGGCTAGGGATTCTAATATAATATTCAACAGAAGTAGTAAGAATAGGTACGCTTGTCTTGTTCTCAATTTCAAGAGGAGAGTTCTCAATCTTTCATTCTTCATTAAGTATAATGTTGGCTGTTGGCTTTTCATATATGCTTTAAATCATACTGATGAATTTTTCTATTCCAATTTTCCTTAGGGCCTTCATTAAGAGGGTGTTGTATTTTATCAAATGCTTTTCTGAATTAATGTTGTTGTTAAGTGCTATTGAGTCAATTCTGACTCATACAATACTGTGTAAGGTTTCCAAGGAGCTACTGGTGAGTTTGGATCACCGACCTTGTGGTTAGCAATCTAGTGCTTATCCTACAGCACCACACCAGGCCTCCTGCATTCGTAGAGGTGATTATGTGGTTATTTTCTTTCGTTCTTTTGATGTGGTGTACTGCATTGATTGATTTTCTAAAGCTGAATCTTCTCTGCATTCCTGGAATAAAGCTCACTTGGTCAAGGTGTATACCTCTTTTGATATGTTGTTAGATTCTGTTTGCTAGTATTCTGTTGAGGATTTTTGCCTCTGTGTTCATGAGATATCAGCCTGTAGTTTTCTTGTGGTATCTTTGTCTGGTTTTGGTATCCAGGTTATGTTTGCTTCATAGATGAGAAGAGTTTAAACAATATTAGTATCCATTGTTCTTTAAATGTTTGGTAGATTTCCCCAGTGAAGTCATCTGAGCTAAGACTTTTTGTTGTTGGGAGATTTTTGATCACAGATTCAATCTTTTCATTTGTAGATCTATTATAACTTTCTATATCCTTTTGAGTCAGTTTGTGTTAGTTATGTGCATCTAAGGATTTTTCCATGTCATCTAGGTTATTCAATTTACTGTCATAGAGTTGTTCATAATATTCTGTTTATTTTTATTGGGTTAGTTCTAATGCTCCCTCTTTTGTTTCTTACTTGGTTGTTTGCATCATTTTTCTTTACATCTCTCTCTAAAAGTTTGACAATTTTATTGACTTTTTTCATAAAGCCAATTTCTGGTTTTATTGATTTTTTTCTATTATTTTTCCGTTTTCAAATTTTTAAAATTTATGTTCTAATCTTTATTTCCTTTCTTCTTGTAAATTTAGTTTGCTTTTCTCTTTCTAGTTTCTGGAGTTGTTGAGTTCGGTGTTAATTTGAGATCTTTATTTTTTATGCATGCATTTATTACTATAAGTTTCTCTCTAAGTATTGCTTTTTCTGCATCCCATATGTTTTTGCATGTTGTGCCTTCATTTTAATTGGCCTTTAAGAAATTTGTGGTTTCTCTTTTGATTTCTTTCTTGACCCATTAGTTCAATAGTATGTTGCTTAATCTTTATATGTTTGTGTATTTTCCAGGGTCCCCTCCACCCCATTGTTGAGTCCTGGTGTGGCTCTGTGGGCTAATGCACTGGACTGCAAAAGTCACTTGAAATACACAGTTGGTGGTTCAAGCTCACCAGTCCCTGGAGTCCTGGTGTGGCTCTGTGGGCTAATGTGTCAGACAGCAAAGTCATTTGAACTGCAAGGTCAGTAGTTCAAGCTCACCAGTTGCTCCTTGGAAACCATATACAGGGTCGCTATGAGTCAGAATCGACTCGATGGCACTTAACAACAACAACAACATTGACTTGTAGCTGCACTCTGTTGTGGCCAGAGAAAATATTTTGTATAATTTCAATCTTTTAAAGTTTATCAAGACTTGCTTTGTGATGCATTCTATCTAGGAGTATTATTATACATTCATTTGTATTACAGTAGACTGTATATTGTGCTGTTGTTGGGTAGAATGTTCTCTATATACGTCTGTTAAGTCTAGCTGGTTTATAGCATCATTTAGGTCCTTTGTTTCCTTGCTGATCTCCCTTCTAGATGTTTTGTTCAATATTGAAAGTGGTTTATGAAGTCTCCAACTATTATTATAGTGCTATTTATTTCTCTCTTCAATTCTATAACTATTCACTTTATACTGGCATATTTAAGTGCCCCGATGTTGGGTGCATACATATTTATGAGAGTTAAAGCTTCTTGATTAATTGACTCTTTTGTCACTATATAATGTCCATCTTTATCACTTCTAATAAATTTTGTCTAAAAGTCTACTTTGTCTGGTATTAATATTGTTACCCCACTTCTCTTTTGGTTGTTAATTGCATGGAGTATTTTCTTCTTTTCATTCACTTCTAACCTATTTGTGTTGTTGGGTCTAAGGTGTGTCTCTTGTATATAATTGGATCATAATTAAAAAATTTTTTTAAACTTTTTATCCATTCTGCCATTCTCTGCATTTTGATTGGAGCATCTAATCTATTTGAATTCACTATAATTACCTATAATAAGTGACTTACTACTGGCATAGGAAGATCTGCCTTGTTGTTATCAGAGCCCACCCCATGGCATGTTGGTTGTAGTTGTAGTCTCTGCTCAAGATGCCTGTTCCTAGAACATGGCAGCCTTATTCAGCATTCCTCAGCACTCACAGAGGAAGGGAAAGTAGCAGATCCAAGTTGCTGCCTGGTGGGGTTCAGAGCCCTGAGCTGTGGGGTGCACAGAAAGTCAGGTAAGTGGTGTATATGGGATCTGACTTGACTGCAGTGGCCGTCCACACAAGTTTGCAACACCTTGGCAACAAACAGTTATCAGGCGAGGGAGAGGAGATTACCCTCTGTTCAAATCCTCTAGGAGGTCTGTCTTGTGACTATCAGTGCCCCTATTCAATAATGCAGACTCTTTCCAAAATTCTGCTTCCTAGCACACAACATTCTCAGATAGCCGTCCTCAGAACCAACTGGAAGCGAGGATGACCTTCAGTGGGGGTTGTCCTGTTGGTTTTAGAAGCATGAGCTATAGGGTATATAGGAAGGCAGGTAGAGTGACTAACCATGGAAGCAGCTCCACTGCGGGATCCTCAGAAGCAATTCACCATGGGCTTGCAGATGGACAGTGTTTGAGTCTGGGCAGGGCTGTCTTGTTATTAGAGCAGCCCTTGTAGTAGGTTGGCTGTGGGTGTAGCTTCCACTCAAGATGCCTGCTTCATAGCACACAGCAGCTTCTGTCCTCAGTCTTCAGTGTCAACCAGAAAGGGGGAGCAGGCAGACCCTATATGACTCCTCTGTAGGTTTCAAAGGTCTGAACTATGGGGTATACAATGAGGCAGACAGACTGTTGACAGTGAGAGTAGACTTTGCTGCAGGAGGTTTGCAACTGACAATGTCTGGGTGGGGGAGGTGCTGATATACTCCAAGCTTCAGGAAGATCTGCCTTGTTGATTTTACAGTAGAATCTTGGGGTCCTGTCTCTTTTGTACAGGCAGGGGCTGTGACAATTAGGGACACAGACTATTTTTCAGGGACTGCTTCCTCAGTTCACAGCAGCCAGAGGCCTGTGTGGTTGGAGTGGAGGTGGGATGCTCGGGAGGAGGGCCAGGGGCAGTGGGACAAGAGATATTCTTATCCTCTGTAACTTCTTGTTGATTTGTTGATACTTGTCTGTCTGTAGTTGTCCTCTGTGCCCTGATTCAGAAGCCCTCAAAACGGAGAGACATTTCCTTGTTGTACTTCTTAATTTGTAGGGAGGATTGGAATGATGGTCTGTTTATGCCACCATCTTCCAAGAATTCCCAGTAATCTGTTTGTTAAACACTAGAGAATTTCTACAGCAGGGTTTTGCAAAACCTACTTAGTCCATTGTGTTAAGGCAATAGTTTGGGAACATCTACATAAATTTATGTTAACTACTTGATATTTATTTTTAAAAAAATCAATATTTTACTCAAATTAATTTTTGGCACATATTGAATTTAGTACCCTATTAAGCCTAGAGCCCAGGTGACCATCGGTATAATCTTCCCCTTAATCCATTGCTGGACTCAGCTAGGGGATTCCTTGGTCTTGTCTGGGCTCACTCGTGCAGCTGCATTCAGCTAATGGATTAGCTGGAGCTTGGTGGTCTAAAATAGCCTTATTTACATGTCTAGTGGTTGGCAAGCTTTTGGCTGGGGAGCTGTGATTCTCTTGCACGCGATGGATCTGTGAGCTCATTCACTTGGCCCTCTCATATTTTCAGAGGTGGTGAGAATGGAAGGGCTCTTGAAATCTAAGCTCTTAAATTGCACAAGGTCACTTCTAAACATTCTGTTGCTCAAAACAAGTCACAAGGCCAGCCCAGATTCAAAGGGTGGTGGAATATAGATCAGTTTTTGATGGGAAGGAGCTTTAAAGAATATTTGCCTAACTGTAATCTACCACAGATAAACAATATAATTATCATCTCATTTTATAAATTAAAAAAAAAAAAAAAGGTTTAAAGAGTATGTGGGACAACTAGCTTGATTTGGTCTTTTGTCTCTGGCTTCTAAAAATAGCCCTTGAAATTCTCTAGCAATCCAAAGTGTCTTTGTTTTTCTAAAATAAGCAGGTACTCTGTACACCATATTGCGTGCACATGAGGTGCGAGCCCAAGGACTTCCTTTAGGAGAAAAAAGAGGTGCATAGGTGTGGCGCTGTGGGTTAATGTACCAGACTGCAAAGCCATTCAACTTCAAGCTCACCAGTTGCTCCTCGCTTCGCTATGGGTCAGAACTGACTTGACGGCACTTAACAACAACAAATAAACACTGGACTACTAACTATACCAGCCTCCTCAGAAACCTTATAACACTAAGAGTCGGAATGACTCAACAGCATTCAACAACAACAACTAACAGAAAAGTTGGTGTTTCCAACCTACCAGCTGCAACTTGGAAACCCTATACAGGAACCAACCCGAAGGCACTTAACAACAACAATGGAATCAGTTATGTATAGCAGTGATCCAGTCATTGACTATGCATAAGGCCCTAGTCTT
Source organism: Chrysochloris asiatica (assembly GCF_000296735.1). Classification (NCBI taxonomy): domain Eukaryota; kingdom Metazoa; phylum Chordata; class Mammalia; order Afrosoricida; family Chrysochloridae; genus Chrysochloris; species Chrysochloris asiatica. The sequence continues at coordinate 10,606,218 of NW_006408566.1, forward strand.
GTATACACATTGAGGCGTCCACAGGTATTTAAAAAGGATCCCTGGACCCTGGAGCTTCCTTTTGGATTAATGATGCTTGTGGGAGGGTCAATACAACTCTAGGAATTTGAAGTCCCTCGATAAAAACCTTTTCCAGACCTCTCCTGTGCATTTCTTCATGGACATAGATTCTTTTGTGGTTATAGCTTTAAAGTTATAATGAGTATACCCCCTTCTATGAGTTCTGTAAATCGGTCTAGTGGATTATTCATATGAAACAGAATTGACTCAATGGCATGATTTTCGTTTCTTTTTTTTTGACCAGGTGGGATGAAGGGCAAGAGGTCAGTGAGGAACAACATGCAGTTGATTATAAGAACAGAGTCCTAACTTTTAAAGACCCCAGCCTTGGATTGCTGGTAATCAGAAGAGGACTGTGCAAGCAATCATTTTGTAAAGATTTAACTCTGGGCGATTAGTGCTAGATATAGAGAAAATGCCACATGGTGATGGGTGTTCGAGATTGTTATAGGGGAGAAACAAGACCCTATCTTCAAATTTATAAATATTACAGAGACTCTATTAATTATTATTTGTTTTGTTGTTAGGTGCCATTGAGTCGGTCCTGACTCATAGCAACCCTACATAGTGTTTCCAAGGAGTGGCTGGTAAGCTTGAACTACTGACCTTGTGGTTCAAACTGACCTTGTAGTCCAGAACAGTAACCCACAGCACCACACCAGGGCTCCTTTATTAAGTCTTAAACAGGAGTAAATATAAGACAAAGATAAACATAGATCACCTTGGTGAGGGAAATGTTAGACACCATGAAGAATTTCCAAAGTTCTACCTTGGGCACAGAGAACAAAGGAATCTCCTCTCACAACCATGATGGACACACATGCAAGACCTACAGAAAGCAGGGAGGGAACTATTGCAGATAGGAAATCTTATAGACTGTCTCTTTGGGTAAGACATTACAACCAGGCGATCATTAAAGGGTATGTTCAGTAACATTCCTGTGAGGGCTGGTTGGGGGAAGTGGTACTTTTAAATGTACTCTGTTTCTAACTTTGACATTAAGCTGTCAGAGGCACTTGAGATAGTCAAGAAAAATTGACATCTGAACACCTAAACCTAGTCACAGGATGGAATTAAGCTCTGTTGGTCAGATTTCTTGTTCTACAGCAAGATGGAGAAGTGGGAAAGCAGGGATGGGAATTAACTTTGTATATTGGGGATAGACCTGTGCCTATTATTAATAATGCAAAGAGATTAAGCAATTTTCACATGGTTTCATAATCAGGGAGTATAGGGAAATCCAAATTTGAACTAGCGCTATCTTAGGATCTTGGCCCAGACTGAAAAGGTATGTGGCAGTTGTCTGATGAGAAGTACAGTGTGACTGATGCGTGAAATCTTTTCATGTTATTCAA
>NW_006408566.1:10611126-10612803 GCF_000296735.1 Chrysochloris asiatica
CAGCATACAGGTTGAATAAGTATGGTGAATGAATACAGCCTTGTTGCACACCTTTTTAAATTTTAAACCATTCAGTGTTCCCATGTTCTGTTTGAACAACTGCTTCTTAGTCCAGGTACAGATTCCTCATGAACACAATTAAGTGTTCTGGGATACTCATACTTTGCAATGCTGTCCTTAGCTTGTCATGATCCCCATAATCGAAAGCCTTTTCATAGTCAATAAAGCACAGGTAAACATCTTTGTGATAGTCTCTGCTTTCAGCCAAGATCCATCAGACATCAGCAATGATATCCCTTATTCCATGGCCTCTTCTGAATCTGGCTTGAATCTCTGGAAGTTCTTTGTCAATATATGATTGTAGCCATTTCTGCATTACCTTTAGTAAAACTTTACTCGCATGGGATATCAAAGAGATTGTCCAATGAGTTCCGTATTCCGTTGGGTCACCTCTCTTTGGAATGGGCACAAATATGGATCTCTTCCAATCAGTCAGCCAGATAGTTGTCTTTCAAATTTCTTGGCAGAGATGAGTGAGTGCCTCCTGTGACGCCTCACTTTCTTGAAAGATTTCAATTTTGATTCCATCAATTCCTAGTGCCTTGTTCTTTGCCAATTCTTTCAATGCCCCTTGGACTTCCTCCTTCAGTATCATTGGCTCTTGATCATATGCTACGTCATGAAATGGTTAAATATTAACCATTTCCTTTGGTACAGTGACTCTGTGTATTCCTTCCATCTTCTCTTGATGCTTTCAGCATCATTCAATAATTTTCCTAGAAAATCTTTCAATAACAAAAGTCGAGGCTTGAATTTTTTTCTTCAGTTCCCCCAGCTTGAGAAATGCTGAGTGTATTCTTCCTTTTTGGTTTTCTGATTCCATATCTTGGCACATTTTGTTGTAATATTTGGCTTTATCTTCTCGAGCTGATTTTTGAAATTTTCTGTTCAGCTCCTGGACCTCCTCATTTCTTCCATTTGCTTTAGCATCTCTACACTGAAGAGCAAATTTCATTGTCTCTTCTGGCATCCATTTTGACTGTTTCCTTCTTTTTTGTCTTCTTAATGACTTTTGCTTTCTTCACGTATAATGTTCTTGATGTCATCCCACAACTCTTCTGGTCTTCGGTCTTTAGTTTTAATGTATCAAATCTGTTTTTCAGATGATCTCTAAATTCAGGTCGGATATATTCAAGGTCATATTTTGGCTCTTGTGGACTTGTTTTAATTTTCTTCAGCTTCAGTTTGAATTTGTGTATGAGTAATTGATGGTCTGTTCCACAGTCTGCCCCTGGACTTGTTTTGACTGATGATATGGAGCTTTTCCATCGTCTCTTTCTGTAGATGTAGTCAATTTTATTTCTATGTATTCCATATGGTGAGATCCATGAATATAGTCATCTCTCATTCGGTCTTAAAAAGGTATTTGAAATGAATAAGTCATTGGTTTTGCAGGATTCTATCATGCATTCTCCAGCATCAATTCTATTACCAAGACCATATTTTGCAAGTACCAATGCTTCCTCTTTGTTCCCAATCTTTGCATTCTAATCACCAGTAAATGATCAATTCATCTTGATTTCATGTTTGATCAATTTCAGATTGAAGAAGTTGGTAGAATTCTTCTATTTCATCCTCACTGGCTTTAGTGGTTGGTGCATAAATTTGAGTAATATA
>NW_006408566.1:10613136-10614753 GCF_000296735.1 Chrysochloris asiatica
GATAGATAGATAGATAGATAGATAGATAGATAGATAGATAGATAGATAGATAGATAGATGGATAGATGGATAGATGGATAGATGGATAGATGGATAGATGGATAGCTAGATGGATAGATGGATAGATGGATAGATGGATAGATAGATAGATAGATAGATAGATAGATAGATAGATAGATAGATAGATAGATATAGATATATAGTCACGGTGATTAAGTACCATCGAGTGCGATATATATACAACAACAATAACACACATATATAGCAGTCTAGTGCTGATACTACAGTGCCTTACCAGGACTCTATATAAGAGGATTAATTTAAAGTCATCCCCACTCTGGCCATAGAATTTACTTTAATCAAGTTTTAGAAACGTTGATTAAATGACAAAATACATCATTTTTTGATATAATCACCTTGCTTTTCAATATAATTTGTCCACCTGTCAACAAGCTTTCATATTTGTTTATTAAAAAATGTTTTAGGCTGAGCTGTGAGCCACAAATGTACCATTGTCTTCACTTCCTCATCAGAGGTGAATCTTCATCCTTAAAGGGCTACTTGCAGGAACAGACTTCAGATTTTAAACATATGGTCTAAGAGTAAATAATCTTATTCATATCAGAGGGAACAGGGTCCTAATTGGTTTGTGGCACTGGAGGTAAATATTATGCCTAACTCATTCTATACTTATATACTCCCAGACCTGAAAAGGCACAAATGAGAGTGAAAAAGAGAATGAGACAGAATTATTGTTGGTGTTATTAGGCGGAGTTGAGTCAGTTTGGACTCATAGCCACACTTTTCACAGCAAATCAAACACTGCCTGATCCTGCACCACCTACACAACTGTTGTTATGTTTGAACCCATTGCTACCACTACTGTGTCCATTCATCTTGTTCCAGACCCTCCACTTTACCAAGCACAATGTCCTTCTCCAGGGACTGGCCCCTCCTGATAACACATTCAAAGTATGAAAGACGAAATCTACAGCATTTTGACTGTACTAACAAGACTGATCTGTTTGTTCTTCTGGCAGTCCATGATCGTTTAATATTCTCTACTAACACCGTAATTCAAATGCATCGAATGTCCAATTTTCACATGCATATGTTGTTGTTATTGTTGTTAGGTGCCATTGAGTCGGTACCGAACCATAGCTACCTTATGCATAGCAAAACAAAACACTGCCCAATCCTCGGCCAACCTCACTATTGTTGCCACGCTTTAGTCCATTGATGCTGCCAGTTGGCCAATCCATCTTGTTGGGGGTCTTCCTCTTTTTCTCTGATGCTCCACCTTACCAAACATGATATCCTTCTCCAGTGACTGGTCCCTCCTGACAATATGTCTGAAGTAGGAGAGACGAAGTTTGGCCATCTTGGCCTCCAAGGAGCATTCTAGCTGTACTTCTCCCAAAATGGATCTATTAGTTCTTTTGACAGCCCATGGCACTTTTCAATATTCTCCTCCAACACCATAACTCAAAAGCATCAATTCTTCTACAGTTTTCCTTAGTCACTGTCCAGCTTTTGCATGCATATGAGGTTATTGAAAATACCATGGCTTGGGTCAGGCACACCTTGTCCTCAAGCTGACATCTTTGCTCTTCAACA
>NW_006408566.1:10616830-10635014 GCF_000296735.1 Chrysochloris asiatica
CATTGTACCTCATGACTGATCTGGATATGTTCTTTTTGACAATGAATGCAGCACCATTCCTCTTCAATTTGTTATTCCTGGCATAGTAAACCATGTGGTTATCAGATTCAAAATGGCCAATACCAGTCCATTTTAGCTCACTAATGCCTAAGATGTTGATGTGTATGCATTCCATTTCATTTTTGACAACTTCCAATTTTCCCAGATTCATACTTTGTACATTCCATGTTCCAAATTTCAATGGATCTTTACAGCTATTTCTCTTCATTTGGAGTTGTACCCCATCAGAAAATGAAGCTTCTGTGGTCTTTATTCCCACGGGCTTTACTCCATTCGTGTCATCATGGCAACTCTACTTTGAGGAGGCAGCTCTTGCCCAGTCTCATTTTGAGTGCCTTCCAACCTGAGGGGCTCATTTTCCAGCACTATATCTGACAGTGTTTCTTTGCTATTCATAAGGTTTTTAGTGACTAAATATTTGGAAGTAGTTCGTCACTCTTTCTTCCTAGTCTATCTTCAACTGGAAGCCCATCTGAAACCTGTCCACCATGGGTGACCCTGCTGGTATTTAAAATATAGATGGCATAGCTTTCAGAATCACAGCACCTCAAAAGCCACCACAGTAGGCAAACTGACAGACGACTGGTGGCTGTTTGGTTTTAAGTGGAAACTGTCACTTTAAACTTTGAGATGTGTGCACATGCGTAGTATAACCCTTCAGGAGTGGGGGTGGGGTGTCCATTGGCTCATGCAGCCCCTCTAGTCACCAGAATGGAGGTGCACAGACAGCGCAAGACCAATGAACAGATACCAAACTAATAGAATGTCCACACCTGTATCTCTGCAGTTCTGGCAGGTGTTAGTGGCTGCTCTGTTCCTTCCCCCACTTGGTCTTTCTCAAGATGGCAGCTCTGGGACATGCATATGAGGTGACTGAAATTACCATGGCTTGGGTTAGGTGCAACTTGGTCCTCAAGTGACATCCTTGCTCTTTAACACTTTAAAGAAGTCTTTTACAAGAGATTTGCCTAATGCAATATGTCAGTCTATTTCTTGACTGCTGCTTCCATGATCATTTATTGTGGATCCAAATAAATTAAAGTACTTTACAACTTGAATATTTTCTTCATTTATCATTATGTTATATTTATTGGTCCAGTTGTGAGGATTTTTATTTTCTCTCCGTAGAGGTGCAATCCATACTGAACTTTGTAATCTTCCATCTTCCTCTGTAAGTATTTCAAGTCCTCTTTACTGCCAGCAAGCAAGGCTGTGTCATCTGGATATCACAGGTTATTAATGAGTCTTCTTCCAAACCTGATGCCACGTTCTTCTTCATATAATCCAGATTCTCAGATTATTTGTTCACTATACAAATTGAATAAGTATCGATAAGGGATACAACCCTGACACACACCTTTCCTGATTTTATACCATTTAGTATTCCCTAAAAGATCTCTGCTGGCACAGTGGGTTACACTTTAAGCTGCTAACCGCAAGGTCAACAGTTCAAGTCCACCAGGTACTCCTGGATAGAAAGATGAGGCTTTCTGCACCCATAAAGAATATAGCCTCATAAACCCTCTACAGAGTTACTATGAGTAGAAAGTGACTCGATGACACAAGCCAGTCAACCAACCAGCCAGCATAGCCTTGTTCTGTTCAAATGACTGTCTCTTGGTCTATGTACATGTTCCTCCTGAGCACAATGAAATGTTCTGGAATCTTACTTGCTGGAGTCCAGATGAAGTCTTAGACTTCCTTGTCCCACATAGTACAAACAATGAGCTTCTTTGTATCTTGTCATCATTTCCAGATTAGGTTAAAATTCTACTCTGAAATGTGCATTATTAGCTTTTTTAGATTTTATGGTTACAATCATTAGTTAAACTAACTAAAAAGCTTACAGTTCTATCCCAACCATCAGTTCAGACCTGGTAAACTGTTCCCATAAGGCTTACAGCATAGAAACCCTATGGGGTAGTTCTACTCTGCCACCTTGGGTCAATATGAGGCAAAAATCAACTTGATATTTCCTAATGAAAAAAACAAAGGAACTCTGGTAGCATAGTGGTTACAAATGAGGCTGTGAACCTCAGGGTCAGCAGTTCAAAACTACCAGCTGTTTGGTGGGAGAAAGATGAAGCTTTCTGCTCCCGTAAAGATTTACACCCTCGGAAACCCTGTACAGGGTCGCTATGAGTCGGAACCGACTCCACAGCACATAACAACAACAACAACAGCAATGAAAAAAATGAGGCTCTTAACACAGGACTGGATGATACTCTAAAAGGCAGAAGAATTACTCTCACGTAGGATGTACCTTGACCAATAGGAAATGGGAAACCAAAAGTCGTGGGTAGATCTTTTTTTTTTTTCCTTCTGTGGACTATTCTGAGGTACAATTTCTCTGTTAAACCTTATGCAAAGATCTTAAGAATGGAGCAACATGCTTTTCAGCTGATTATAAAATGGCTACTTGTCTTTTGTCACCTCTTTACTTGCATCATGGCACTTGTGTCTTTATACTCAATTGTTGTTGTTATTGTTGTTAAGTACCATTGAGTGGATACAGACTCATAGTGACTATATGCACAACAGAATGAAACACTGCCTGGTCCTAGGCCAAAGTAACAATTGTTGAGACATTTGAGCCCAATGGTACTGTCACTTTGCCAATTCATCTCACTGGGGGTCTTCCTCTTTTTCTCCAAACCTCTACCCTACCAAACATGATATCCTTCTCCAGTGACTGGTCCCTCCTGATAATATGTCCGAAGTATGAAAGACAAAGTCTGGCCATCTTGGCTTCCAAGGATCACTCTGGCTGTACTGCTTCCAACACAGATCTATTTGTTCTTTTGGCTAATCCATGTACTTGCAATATTCTCCTCAAACACCATAACTCAAATGCATTAATTCTTCAACTATCTTCCTTATTCACTGTCCAACTTTCACATGCAAATGAGGTTATTGAAAATACCATGGCTTGGGTCAGGTGCACCTTAGTCCTCAAGCTGACATCTTTGCTCTTTAGTACTTTAAAGAGGTTTGTGCAGAAGATTTGCCCAATGCAATATGTTGTTTGATTTCTTGACTACTGCTTTCATGAGTGTTGATGGTTGATCCCCTAAAAATGAAATATTTGACAGCTTCAATCTTTTCTCCACTTAGAATGATATTGTTTATTGGTCCATTGGTGAGGATTTTTGTCTTCTTCATATTGAAATGCAACCCATACTTAAGGCTGTGGTCTTTAATCTTCATCAGTAAGTATTTTAAGTCCTTTATGCTTTCAGAAAGCATGGTTGTGTCATCTGCATATTGCAGGTTGTTTTTGTTAATGAGCCTTCCTCCAAACCTAAGGCCACATTTTTCTTCATATAACCCAGCTTCTCAGATGATTTGCTCAGCATACAGGTTGAATAAGTATGGTGAAAGAATACAACCCTGGAACATACTTGCTCTAATTTAAAACCATTTGGTGTTCCTTTGTTCTGTTTGAACAACCGCCTTTTGGTCTATGTACAGATTTCTCATGAGCAGAAGTAAGTGTTCCAGAATTCTCAATCTTTGCAGGGTTGTCCATTGCTTCATTATCCACACAACTGAAAGCCTTTGCATAGTCAATAGAGCACAATAAACATCTTTCTGGTATTCTCTGCTTTCAGCCAAGATCCACCTGACATCAGCAATGATATCTCTCACTCCATGTCCTCTTATGAATTCAGCTTGAGTCCTCAATACCCTGGGCATTTTTTAGTTCTTATTGGTATGTGTCATTAAGTGGGCTCCATCTCACATTGACCCTATGAACAACAGAGCAAAACACTGCCCAGACCCGTGCTTTTACTACAATTGTTATGTTTGAGCTCATTGTTGCTGCCACTGTGTCAATCTATCTCATTGGAGGATTCTTTTTAGTGGAGCTCCCACTTAACCAAACATGGTATCCTTGTCCTAGGACTGGTTCCTCCTGATAATGTACCCAAAGCATATAAGAGGAAGTCTTGGAATCCTTGCATCTAAAAGCATTTTTGCTGTACTTCTTCCAAGACATATTTGTTTATTCTTCTAACAGTACATAGTATTTTCAGCATTCTTCACCAATACCATAATTCAAAGGCATCAAGTCTCAGGTCTTCCTTATTCATTGTCCAACTTTCACATGTATATGAGACAAATGAAAATAGCATGGCTTGGGACAGGTGCACCTTAAAAGAGGCCTTTTGCAGCAGATATGCCAAAATCAAACCATCCTTTGATTTCTTAACTACTACTTTCATGAGCATTGATTGTGAATCCAACTAAAATGAAATCCTTGACAACTTCAATCTTTTCTCCATTTACCATTATGTTATTTATTGGTCTAATTGTGAGGATTTGTTTTCTTTACATTGAGGTGCAATTCATATGAAGGCTGTAGTCTTTGATCTTCATCAGTATTTCAAGTTTTCTTTGCTTGGTATATCATCTGCATATCACAGGATGTTAATGAGTCTTCCTCCAATCCTGATGCCACCTTCATCATCATATAATCCAGCGTCTCAGATTATTTGCTCAGCATACAGATTGAATCAGTATGGGGAAAGAATAAGTCCTGGCACACACCTCTCCTGATTTCAAGTATTCAGTACCCTCTTGTTCTGTTCAAATGATTGCCTCTTTGACTTTGTACAGGTTCCTCATGAGTGCAGTTAAGTGTTCTAGAATACCCAATCTTTGCAATGTTATACGTAATTTGTTAGGATACACACGGTGAAAGCCTTCATGTAGTCAATAAAACACAAGTAAACATCCTTCTGGTATTCTTTACTTTTTGCCAAGATTTGACTTCAGCAAGGATATCTCTAGTTCCATGTTCTCTTTTGAATCTGGCTTGAATTTCTGGTGGTTTCCTGTCAATATAGAGCTGCAATTGTTTTTCAATTATCTTCAGCAAAATTTAATTTACATGTGATAGTAATTATATTGTTGAATAATTTCCACATTCTGGTGGATCACCTCACTTTGGACTGGGCACAAATATGCATCTCTTCCAGTTAGGTAGCTGTCTTTCAAATGTCTTGGCATCAATGAATGAGGACTTCCAGTGCTGCTGGAATTTGTATTCCATCAATGTGTATTTCAATTTGTATTCCATCAATTTCTGGACACTTGTCTTTGCTAATGCCTTCAGTGCCGCTTGGAATCCTTCCTCTTTATTATTATTATTTTTATTATATGTTACCTCATGAAATGGTAGAATGTCAACGATGAGCTTTCATCTCCCAAATACAGGTTCTACATTTTTGTCCTTGCCTAATGCTCTGCTTCCTGCAAGGTCCAAAGGTAGCACTGACTGCATTGTTGCAATTATTCACTAGCATAGAGCACTTAACTCATCCATACTGATGGACATGAAGATGACCCAGCACTGGATAACTGTTTATTCTGTTATGCATAAGGTCCATATGAGTCACAGACAACTCAACCGTAACTAGCAACTCCATATGGTTGTGACACAGATCTAGAAAATCGACTTCTTTCAAAATAAGAATTAAATAATAGCTTTAATCAGACTTCTTTAAAAGAAATGATGAAAGCATTCTGGGAGAAATAAATGAAGAGATAATGAATAGAGATACAAAGTATGTTCTTGGGAAACCGGGAGAAAATAAAACGTTAAGATGAAAAAGCTCTCTATGTTAATATATACTTATTGCAAGTCAATTTCTTACAAGATACATTATAGAAGACAAATGGTGGAAATCCATCTAGTGAAATAAAAAGGCAAGAATACAATTTAAGAATTCTTAGACTCAGTGGATAAAATGATTTTGTTGTGTTAAATTTACAAAGCACTTCACATATGTTTTCCCATGTATTCACTACCATATTACTATTAGATTGATCAGAGAAAGAGTAGTGTTATTTACACTTGAAAAAAAATTTGTTATGGTGCAGAAACCAATTCATGTAAATGCAAAATTTGTGAAAGTAGAACTGTGCTTTATAAGGTTTTCAGTGGTTGATTTTTCAGAAAGATTACCAGGCTTTTCTTCTGAGGTATCTCTGGGTAACTGGAACTACCAATCCTTTGGTTAGTAGCTGGGTGTGTTAACCATTTGCACTGTCCAGGGAACGTCCATTTGCAGTTTACTGTTGCTAAGTGCCGGCGAGTTGGTTCTAACTCATAGCGACCCCATATTGGGTTTCTGACGTAGCAAATCTTTGTGGGTGCAGAAAGCTTCATCTTTCTCCAGTGGAGCAGCTGGTCAAATCTAACTGATTACCCTGAGGTTTGCAACCCAGTGCTTATCCTACAGAACCACGATGCTCCTAATTTGCAGGTAAGGGATTGGCTATTTGCTTTTTGGGGGGGATTTAGTTATACATGGAACCCCAAAGTGCTTTGTCTCACAGTTGAAAAGTGTGAAAATTGAAGAGTTCCCAAGTTACAGGAGTAATCACACTAGGACTTGCCTTCAAGCATTTGGACTCCAGAGCCCATGATTTTTCACACTATGCTTCACATTCTTCTGTTATGAAATGAGAGCAGAATCAAAACACATGGCTTTAGTTTAAAGGCAGAAAAAGGAAATTAATGCAATAGAATCGAATCCAGACACAAATTCAAACTATTATAAGTCTCTTTCCCTTTCATCCAAGTTAACATGTGTCTACACTCCAGTCAAATCATTATAAAAATTTAAACATATTTATTTTTACGATCCTATTGTATTCATTTCTTGCTAAGCTACTACAGATTAGTACTGGGAGAGGGGAGAAAGATACTAAAATTAAATAAATGGATTAATTAAATGGATTAATATATGCCAATCTTGAAGCTATGTAATATTTGGGGTTGTTGTTATTGTTGTTAAGTGCTGTTGAGTTGGTTCTGACCCATAGTGACCCTTATAGGGTTTCTGAGGAGCAACTGGTGAGCTTGAACCGCCGACCTTGCAGTTCAAATGGCTTTGCAGTCTGGCACATTAACCCACAGCGCCACTCCAGGACTCCAATATTTGGGGAGTATGCTTTAAATTCATTTTATTGGGGTAATCAAGTCAGTATAGCATTGAGAATCAACTTGTTGTCTGTCACCCGTATTTCACACTCAATATGGCAAACATTTCTAGGTAAGTCAAAGTATTTGTCAGACTCATCATTGTTGTTATTGTTAAGAGCTGTCAGGTTAATTCTGACCCTGTGCAAATTTCTGAGGAACAGTTGTAGGTTTTTAACCACTGATCTCGAAATTAGCAGTCCAGTGCTTATCCTACAGGACTCCTGACTCATAGTAGGAATTCAAGGAAATAGTTACTGATTGACCATTTACAGAAATTATTAGGAAAGGAAACCTTACATTAATCTCAGATATAAAAGGGAAATTCATCAAGACTATCATAGAGCAGATAGATTTGAATGTATGTGCATTTAAAGTGTTTGCACAACAGAATGTCCTTGACCTTCAGGCCACTTCCCCCTACTATGTCTTTTCCAGTGGCTGATGAGTTGCTAATCTCGTTGATTAGATTCCAGAGTAGGCACTGAGCTGTGGATTCCAGTAGGTGAGGTTACTGTGCGGTAAGTAACCCATAGCCAAACTTCGGCACTTGGCTTCCAGCTCTCTTTTCCTCATTTTCTCTTCTTTGTTGTTTGTGCAATAGAGGAACTGTCTTTGCTAGAGAGACCAGGTACTTCTCTGGCTCGCTGCCTCCACGTGGTAAATATTTGCTCTCATACTGCTGCTCACTTGTTTTAAGCACAGAACCTGGTCCAGTGTGGTAGGCCCAGTCAATTCTTTTTCCACCTGCTTCCAGAATTGTGTGAGGCCCACAAACTTTTTCTCCTTTTTTTGAGGTGTCTTAGTTGCATCTATTCTGTTTTCTCTTTTCCAGGGTGGAAGCTAAGCCTCTGCTCTGATTCAAGGTTAGATATTTGTGCAGATATGAATTCACAAGTGGGTTTTTGAGCAGAGAAGGACGATGGTCTCGCCTCATGGAGACAGCCACAGCAGCCACATCTGCACTACCCATGTCCCTGACCATAGATCTGACCTTCATGGCCAAAGGAGTGGGCATACAGCTCATGCTCAGACAAGCATATGTACTCGGCACTGCTCTAAGCACTCTACGTAACTGTTAATTAATCTTTCACAACAGCACTATGACATGGTTACCCTTCTAAAGAGGAGGGGACTTAGCACTAAAGTATCTTCTCCCAGCACCCAATCAGTAAGTGAATAAATATGCTGGAATCCATGCCAACCCAGACAGCTTGGATCTCCATACCTCTTGACCTCCATGATTTAAGATAGTGTATTCAAAGTTCTATCCTGGGACTTTTCAACTAGAGCAGAAATAAATAGTCTGTTAGGTCCCCAAGTATTGAAATGAGAACCTAAAGCCATCTACAGCTATGGATAGCATTCCAGCAAGTGGATGCCATTCTGCCATAGGAGAGAAACCGGACTGCTTGACAGATTCCTGGAAACATCAAGACACTACTTCAGTCATCTTCAGCCTCCAATAGTTTGATGAGTACACAGAGTGCGTCAGTACACTTTTTTTTCTTACACTGATTCAAACAGTGTTTCTGTCATTTGCAATACAAGGGTCTAATAGAAAAATTGAATATCAGATTTACCAGGTTCATTAAAATAGCAAGGTGGACTCAGTAATCACCATTTGAGAAATTGTTAAAAGTAAGAATTCCAGAGCATGTTCCATAATAGTTTATAAAAATGCATATAACAGGTTGTTGTTAAGTGCTTTCAAGTCAGTTACAATTCATAGCGACCCTGTATAGGATTTCTGAGGAGCAGTTGGTGAGTCTGAACCACTGACCTTGTGGTCCAGTGCATTATCCCACAATACCACACCAGGACTCCATATATCATGTGGCCCACTAAAATCTTTCCTTGATGTATATAAAACCTTAAACACTCCAGGTATGTTAAACAGAGCTTTAACTTAAGCCATTGAACATCATGGTCAGATTCTCTCACCCATTTACAGACTGAGAGCCCCTTGAACGATGAGGATACAGTGTGCTTCTAAGTGAGGACCCTGCAATCACATTACATGTGCCTGCTGTAACCCTCCCTTCTCTTTATCCCCATAGGGGACTGGTGGTCAGTGTGACTGCACTCAGGAATGTGTAATATCCAGATTTAGAGCACACTATTGGATTTGGCTCTGAGCCCACACTTGTTCATGCATACCTACCAATTCCACCGTGGGTCTTATGGGGTCAGATGGTCCAAAGCTGAATTTTGATCTGAGTTTACCACACAGGAGTTCCAATGAACTCCAAATTCATTTCTGTGGTTATTTCCCAAGTTCCTGATTTCAAATGAATATCGATGGCAACTGAATCCCATATTGGTTCAGATAGTAGGAAGGGGAAATTAGAAGCTGTTAGAGGGTGTCCATAAAAATTAAAACAAAAAAATAATTGGCATTGAATCAGTTTCAACTCATGGTGCTCCCATGTGTGTCAGAGTAGAGCTATGCACCATAAGTTTTCAATAACTACATTTTTGGAAGTAATTACCAGGCCTTTCTTCTGATGTACTTTTGGGTGGACTTGAACCTCTACCCTTTCATTAGCAGCTGAGTGTGTTAACCGTTTGCACCATCCAGAAATGTCTATCCTCTACAACAGTATAGTAAACCAAAGCAATATGAATCCCTGAGGATATAAATGTGACATACACACATACTAAATTAGCTCTTTGTCACCCAGCTGAAAGTTGATTACATGTTTTCATCTTCTCTACAATCATTCACTTTTGAAATATTCTTACTTAGATCCTAGGTTTTTGGATTTCATTTCTTTTTCTTTTCCTAATTTTAATGTTACTTTAGTGTGGTGCTTATAGTCTGGTTTTTTGTTTTTTTGTTTTTCCTTATGAGCAAATGGTTCTAAGATTTATTTCTTTTCTACTACAGTTTTTTAAAAAAATCAAATCCACATGGTAAAATTGTCTTTCTCCAAAATAGAAACAGGCTGGCCTAAGAGAAGATTTATGCTTTCTGACTACGGGAAAATTAATGTTCTGAGTATTTATTGACATGAGTTAAAAGGGACAATGGTCAAGACAGCACATAGTTCTAATTCTCAGTTGTGCATCATTCATCCTGATGGTCATTTCTCTGTGTGGACAGTTTTTTAAAAACTGTTTTGAAATGAGTGCTTAATATAATATCTAAAATGAGAGGTTATATCCTTCCTAAATCTTAATGACATGTGTCTTTCCTTGATGGAAAGGCAAAATACTTTAAAGTTGTCAATTTTTCCTGAAGGAATTCAGAGGTCTGACAGAATTTTAACCAAATGCCAATTGTTCTATTTAGGAAATCATCAAAAATAATTCTAGAATTTGTCTGGAAGGAGGAAAGGATACATATAACTAAGTAACTATTGAAAAGATGGCTATTTGATGGAAAATTCCCCACCAATAGTTAAAATGAAATAATTAAAGCAGTATAGTATTAACTCAAGAATACCTAGAAAGTAAATGAACTCATATTACCCAGAACTGTTATGTATAAAAACTGAACATATAACTGAAGAAGAGTAATTGTTGTTGTGTGCCATTGAGTTGGTTCGACTCATAATGCCACTATATAGGGTTTTCAAGAGCGGCTGGTGGGTTGAACCATCGACTTTGTTAGCAGTCCCATCCTTATCTTACAGCACTACACCAGGGCTTCAAAAGAAGTAGTGGTTGTTATTGTTTTTAAGTGCTATTGAATCTGTTTTGACTCATAGTGATTCTGTATTGCGTTTCTGAGGAGCAGCTAATGGGTTTGAACCACTGACCTTGTGATTAGTAGTCCAGCGCTTCCCTACAGTGCCACACCAACATTCAATACAACATAGTGAACATAAAAATAATAGAAGATTCAAAACGCAAGTGGAAAATTTGATATAAAGTTAAATTATAAATCAAAAGCAGTAATAAAAGCAATTAAAAAATGAATAAGAAACTCCTAAATGTGCTGCTGTTATATCAGCATAGAATATCCATAGGAATCCATAGCAATTTAGACTCATAGAAAGTCATAGCGATAGCACAGACTAGAACTGCCCCAAGACTGCGTAAGCAGACTGCCACATCCTTCTCTTGCAGAGCAGTTTCAAATTGCAGGTAGTTTCAAACTGTTGACCTAAGCAGCTGAGTGCTTAACCACTGCACTACCAGGGCTCATGATAACAGACTAGGGAATATAGTTTCCAAAAACATGACAGGTAAGAGATCATTGTCTATATAAAATCCATATACATTGATGAGAAGATATAAACTCCCAATTCAAAGAAGCCAAGATGAAAAAATTAGTTCACACACACATAGAGAAACGTATGCCTAAAAGTATACAAAAATGATTCAACTTGATGAGTTATGACAGAGAAGGCTAACTGATCATCAAAATGTATGCTTCTCCTATATTACACAGTTACAGCTATCACTGATAAGTAGATTTCTGATTAAGAACTATATTTCTCACTCTCCCTTTATTTTATGTGAGGCCAGATGACTGCTTCTTGTCAATGCAATACAAGTGGGAAGTGATAAATGTCTCCACTAGGGTAAGACTTTAAGAATTTAATTGTACCTTTTTCAAATTCCTTATTCCTCTTCCACTTTCTGAATGTAGTTAACTCATATCTTATGGGACATTTACAAACTAGTTTCTACAATCTGTCATTTTCAGCTTTTACAAGTGAGGAGTTCTTTACGTTTCATTGAGATTCATAAAATAGAGAATTCTTCAAAAACAGATTTAGAAACTTGGTAGAAAACTATTGATTAATGCTACTACAAGTGGTTATTAATAATATACTAAGGCAAAATGAATAAGAAAAGCAAGGAAGAGGAAGGTATAGGATATAGGAAATTGAATCTTAAAACTAGGCTTGGCTGCCTGTAACAGGAAGAAAAATAGTAATGATTTAAACAGGATAGAATTTTATTGCTTTCTTATGTTAAAGAAATTCAGAAGTGGATAGTCTAGGACTAATATGATACTTGATGTTGCTGCTAAGTGCTGTCTAGTGGGTTCAGACCCATAGTGACCCTGCATAGGGTTTCTGAGGAGCAGCTGATGAGCTTAAACCACTGACCTTGAGGATCAAACCAATTTTGCAGTCCTGCACTTTAACCCACAGGACCTCACCAGGACTCCAATATGATGCCTTACATCATTATTTGGATTGAGCACTTAGATTTCTGTCATACCATCTAACACTTCCCTACATTCTCAAGGTAACATCATGAAAAAGGATAGATACTGGAATGACAGTTTCCATGCCTACAAGCATGAAGAAAGAAAAAATGTAAAGGGGCACCCTTCCTGCAGAGTGAATTTTCTTAAAAGATTTTTTTCAGGAGAACCACATAATACTTCTGGGCACATCCCCTTGGCCAGATCTTTGGCAAAAGGGGATGTATACCAACAATGGTAACACCCAACAATGAGGAATACTGGAAAATTCCTTAGTTTCAAAAACTGAAGATCTCTCTCAGAACACACGCTCCTTCACATGCGCCATACTGTGGTAAAGGGGAGTCCTAGGAAGACCGTTCAGCAGATCCAAAAAAAGTCTAGTCAGACAGGAGAAATAAAGGAGCTTTTTGGAAAGAAATCCTTTGAAAAAAATGGGGACTCCATGATTTTAAATAATATGATTCACTGATATTCAGGGCAACTTGAATATTTGGTAAAGGGACATGATTTATTTACCAACACGAAAAAAAAGAATGTGTGATGGTTAAGCTTGTGTGGCAACTTGACTGGGCCATGATTCTCAGTGGTTTGGAGGTTATTATGTAGTCATCCTCCATAATGTAAGGTTGGTGGTTCAAATCCACCAGCTGCTCCTCAAAACCCTATACAGGGGCAATATGAGTAGAAACCAACTTGATGGCAATTAACAAGAACAAAAATTAATAATAATTATATATACATTCTGGCAACTCTTATGATTTTTGCTAGATCTGGATCCTGCATCTGGCTTGCCATCTGAGAATCCTGGTATTTGCTAGCCTTTGTAGCCTATGAGTGCACAGCCTGCCATCTTACCTGCCAACTTGATTCATTCATCTCAGCAGCTAGCAGCCTGTCATCTCACCCTGCAGCCCTGCCAGTCTTCTACAATTACATGAGCCATTTCCTTGAGATAAATCTCTCTGTATATAGACATATGAGAGTCTGGTGACTCCATACAAGTACTGGACTGTGAACCACAAAGTCTGCAGTCCATCCTGCCAGCCACTCTATGGGAGAAAGGTGAGGATTTCTGCTCCTGCAAAGATTTAAACAAGTCTTGGAAACCCCATACAGTGTTGCTATGATTCAGCACTGACTCCATGGCACTTAACAATTACAAATATAGATATATGCAAGCTTTACTGGTTTTATCTCTCTAAGACAGAATGGCATTTTGAAACTTCCCCCCAAATTTAAATGTACGATTCAATAAAAAAGTTCAAATATGAAACAAAATAAAATAATGGTGTAAGAAAATGGAGCTCATGGAATATTGTTAATAAAATAAGCTATATTTTATGTACCCAGGAAGGTCAGATACTGACCATGTAGAGAAAGAGATGTAATTCTCACACACTTCTTAAAACAGTGTGCAAAAATATTTACAAAGGCATTCCTGTGGAAATTGTATTTATTAGTTTTTAACTTTTAGATTCAGCGTTGAGAAAAGAGGTGGATCATTTGCAGCTGCAGAACACAATATAAATGTTAATATTACAGTGTAACCGTGTAACTGACAGAAGGTACAAAGTGGAAAGTGAGGGCAAAAAGTGAAGAAAAGAGTAGGAGAACTCATTTCTCAGGTTACAGAGTTTTGTCAAAATACTTATTAATGTTGATGGAATAAGAAATAGAATTTTACAATATTATTTAAAGTTATAAAGATAACCAATAAAAAAAACTAAAAATAACACTGAAAGAGGAGGGAGTCCAGAGTAAGGTAGCTCATGTTTCTGGAAACTGAGTCTTTAAAAGTAATGATTGTAATGAAGTTTCCATTTTCTCATAAGAACAATGTTTTAGTTGGGAGTTAAGTACCAAATGAATTCCATGAAGCAATATATCATAAAATGAAAGAAAGAACTTTGATAAACCTATATTATTCAATAGTTTATTTCTATTCCAGATGGATACGTTTTCATTGAAGGTATTAATTTTCAATCATTTTAATGATTAAAAAGGAGTCCTGCTGTGACACTGTGGGCTAATGCATCAGACTGCAAAGTTATTTGAACTGCAAGGTCGCTGGTTCAAGCGCTGGGTAGTAATCGACTTAACGGCACTTAACAACAACAATTATTAAAAATAGGTATATTCAATGTTGGGTGCAGTGGTTGTTCAATGGGACAAGTCTCCATGTGGGAGACTCAGGTTCCATTCCTGGCCAGTGCATGTCAAGTGTGGTGCAGACCTTTGTCAGCCAGAGGTTTGTGTGTTGCCATGATACTGAGCAAGTTTCAGCAGAGCTTCTAGACTAACACTAAAAAGATCACAAGGGTCTAATCCTCAACAGATCAGGGGGTTGACACAGGCTCTTGTGGCATTTTGTTCTGTTGTGCATGGGGATGCCATGGGGGGGGGGTGAGGGGAGGAGGACTTGATGGCAGTTAACAACAACAACAACAACAACAACACCTTATACTGAGATCCTGGAGTGGTGCTATAGGATAATCACTAGACTGCTAACCACAAGGTCAGCAGTTCAAACCCACTATCCACTCTTCAGAAGCTCCATACAGATTGCTGTGAGTTTGAAATGACTTAATAGCACTTAATAATAGTGATATGGCCTCATTAACAGAGTAATGACTAGGATCTTTCTCACACAAAAGAAATTCAGAGGCAGACTGGCTAGTACTAATGTGATATCTATACATTATCATTTTGGACCTAGCACTTCGATTGTTGTATTAGCATCTAGCACATTGCTTTCATTCTCAGTCACAACATGACTTAGAATGGATACTGGAATGACAACCCTCATATCTAGAAGACTGAAGAAAAACATCAGAGGATGTTTAAAATAGTCAGAGGTTTATCATCTGAAAGAAATTTAATCAGTCAATTTATTACTCATCTGTATGCCCAAAGGGAAAGAATTCTGTCCAGTCAAATCAATGCTTTACCTTTTCCATTAGCTGCCTCAACCCTATTTTAAAAATAATATTTAATTGTGCTTTGGTGAAAGTTTACCAAATTCGATTCCCATTTGCAGTCGGCACAAATTGTTCAGTGACATTAGTTACAGTGTTCACAATGTGTCAGAATTCACTCTAATTGCATTCTAGTCACTCTGTTTCTTGTATTCTAGTTTCCCTTACTCCCATATCTTTGCTTTAGAGTGTCTTATATTCTTTCAGTATTCTCCTCCAACACCATAACTCAAAAGCATTAATTCTTCTACAGTCTTCCTTATTCACCATCCAGCTTTTGAATGCATATGAGGTTATTGAAAATATCATGACTTGGGTCAGTCACACCTTAGTCCTCAAGCTGACATCTTTACTCTTCAACATTAAAAAGGTCTTGTGCAGCAGATTTGACTAATGCAATATGTCGTTTGATTTCTTGACTGCTGCTTACAAGAGTGTTGATAGTTGATCCAAGAAGAATGAAGTCTTTGACAACTTCAATCTTTACTCCGTTGATAAGAATGTTGTTCATTGGTCCAGTGGTGAGGATTTTTGTTTTCTTGACATTGAGATGTAAACCATACTGAAGGCTGTGATCTTTGATCTTCATCAGTAAATGTTTTAAGTCCTCTTCACTTTCAGCAAGCAAGGTTGTATCATCTGCATATTGCAGGTTGTTAATGGGTCTTCCTCCAATCCTGATGCCATGTTTTTCTTTATATAACCCAGCTTCTTGGATTATTTGCTCAGCATAAGGGTTGAATAAGTATGGTGAAAGAATCTAACTGTGTTTCACAACTTTCTTAATTTTAAAACATTCAGTGTTCCCATGTTCTCTTCAAACAACTGCCTCTTGGTTCAGGTACAGATTCCTCATGAGCACAATTAAGTGTTCCTGAATACTCATACTTTGCATGTTGTCCATAGCTTGTCATGATCCACACAGTTGAAAGCCTTTGCGTAGTCAATAAATCACAGGTAAGCATCTTTCTGATATTCTCTGCTTTCAGCTAAGATCCATAGGACATCATCAATGATATCCCTCATTCCATAGCCTCTTCTGAATCCAGCTTGAACCTCTGGAAGTTGTCTGTCAATGTATGCTTGCAGCCATTTCTGTATTACCTTTAGCAAAACTTTACTCACATAGGATATCAAAGAGATTGTCCAATGATTTCCACATTCCACTGGGGTACCTCTCTTAGGAATGGGCACAAATACAGATCTCTTCCAATCATTAGGCCAGATAGTGTTCTTCCAAATTTCTTGGTAGAGATGAGTGAGTGCCTCCTGTGCCACCTCACTTTCTTGAAAGATTTCAATTTGTATTCCATCAATTCCTGGTGCCTTGTTCTTTGCCAATTCCTTCAATGCACCTTGGAATTTATCCTTCAGTATCATTGGCTCTTGATCATATGCTACCTCTTGAAATGGTTGAACATTAACTATTTCCTTTTGGTACAGTGACTCTGTGTATTCCTTCCATCTTCTTTTGATGCTTTCTGCATTATTTAATAATTTTCATAGAGAATCTTTCAATAATGAAAGCCGAGGCTTGAATTTTTTCTTCAGTTCTCCCAGCTTGAGAAATACTGAGCGTGTTCTTTCTTTTTGGTTTTCTGACTCCAGATCTTTGCACATTTTGTTGTAATATTTGGCTTTATATTTTCAAGCTGATCTTTGAAATTTTCTGTTCAGCTCTTGGACCTCCTCATTTCTTCCATTTGCTTTAGCATCTCTACATTGTAGAGCAAGTTTCAGTGTCTCTTCTGACATCCATTTGGACCTTTTCCTTCTTTCTTGTCTTCTTAATGACTTTTTGCTTTCTTCATGTATGATGTTCTTGATGTCATCCCACAACTCTTCTGGTCTTGGATCTTTAGTGTTTAATGTATCAAATCTGTTCTCAGTTGATCTCTAAATTCAGGTGGGATATATTCAAGGTCATATTTTGGCTGTCATGGACTTTTCATTTTCTTCAACTTCAGTTTGAATTTGCATATGAGTAGTTGATGATCTGTTCCACAGTCTGCCCCTGGCCTTGTTTTCACTGATGATATGGAGATTTTCCATTGTCTCTTCCTGCAGATGTAGTCAATTTGATGTCTATGTATTCCATCTGGTGAGGTCCATGTGTATAGATGTCTCTTATGCTGTTTGAAGAAGGTATTTGAAATGAACAAATCACTGGTTTTGTATAATTCTATCATGCGGTCTCCAGCATCATTTCTATCACCAAGTCCATATTTTCCAACTACTGATCCTTCCTCTTTGTTCCCAACCTTTGCATTCCAATCACCAGTAATGATGCATCTTGATTGCATGTTTGATCAATTTCAGATTGAAGAAGTTGGTAGAATTCTTCTACTTCATCCTCACTGGCTCTAGTGGTTGGTGCATAAATTTTAATAATAGTGGTATTAACTGGGCTTCTCTGTAGATGCATGGTTATTATCCTATCACCGACAGCTTTGATCCTCATGATTGATCTGGATATGTTCAAGAGGTGTTATAGTTTCCTATATGTTTTAGAAATGAGTCCCTTTTCTGATGTGTCATTGCAAAAGATTTTTTCCCATTCTGTGTGTTCCCTTTTTACTCTTTTGGTGAAGTCTTTTGATGTACATAAGTTTTTACTTTTTAGTATGTCTCACTCATTTATTTTGTCTACTTTTCAAAATGTTTGGTAGTCTGTGTATTCCCTGTATTAGAGCCCTCACATTTATCCCTATTTTTTAATTGATAACTTTCATAATTTTGGGATTCACATTTAGGTCTTTAATCCATGCTGAGTTGGTTTTTATATAGGGCATGAGGTAAAGGTCTTGTTTCAGTCTTTTGCATATTACTTTCCAGTTCTGCCAACACCATCTGTTAAAGAGACTATCTCTTTCCCATGTAATATACCTAGGCACTTTACTGAAAATCAGTTGGCTTTACATGGATGGGTTAATTTCTCGATTCTCAATTCTGTTCCATTGATCAATGTATCTTTCATTGTACCAGTAC
>NW_006408566.1:10635569-10645113 GCF_000296735.1 Chrysochloris asiatica
ACTTCCAAAACGATATTGAAAAGGAGTGGTGACAAAGGGCATCCTTGTCTGGTTCCTGTTTGTGGAGGGAAGGCTTTCAGTTTCTCTCCATTGAGAGTGATGTAGGCTGTTGGTTTTGTATCTATGCACTTGATTATGTTGAGGAATTTCCCTTCAATTCCTCCTTTGTTGCGTGCTTTTTCCAGGAATGCATGTTGGATTTTGTCAAAAGCCTTTTCAGCATCAATTGATACGATCACGTAGTTCTTTTCCTTTTCCTTATTTATGTGGTGAATTACATTGATTGTTTTTCTAATGTTGAACCATCCTTGAATCCCTTTTATGAAACCCACTTGGTTATGATGTATTATTTTTTTGATGTGGTGCTGGATTCTGTTGGCTAGGATAATTTTTACATGTTCATGAGGGATATTGGTCTGTAGTTTTCTTTCTTACTGATGTCCTTCCCTGATTTTGGTATGAGGGTTATGCTTGCTTTATAAAAAGTATTGGGATGTTTTCTATCCTCTTTTATATTCTGGAATAATTTGAGTAGAATTGGTGATAGCTCCTCCTGGAATGTTTGGTAGAACTCACCAGTGAAGCCATCTGGGCCTGGACTTCTTTTGGTTGGGAGTGTTTTGATAACCTGATCAATTTCTTCTATTGTTATGGGTCTGTTCAAGTTTTTACTTCATTCTGTGTAAGTTTTGGTGGGTTGTGTTTTTCTAAAAATGCATGCATGTCTTTTAAGTTTTCAAATTAGTTTGAGTACAATGCTTCATAGTATTCTGTTATTATCCTTTTGATTTCCTTTGGTTCCGTTGTGACATTACCTGTGTGGTATCTAATGCAAGTTATTTGTGTCTTCTCCCTCTTTTCTTTGGTTAGGTCTTCCAATGGTTTGTCAACTTTATTAATCCTTTCAAAGAACCAGCTTCTTGTCCTGTTGATTTTTTCTATAGTTTTTCTATTTTCTATCTCATTTATTTCTGCTCTTATCTTTATTATTTCTTTTCTTTTGATGACTTTAGGTTCTCTTTGTTGGTCTGTTTCTAATTGTTGTAGATGCTGTGTTAATATGTTAATTTTGGTTCTTTCTTCTTTTTGAATGTGTGCATTTATTGCAATAAATTGTCCTCTCAGCACCCTTTTCGCTGTGTCCTGAAGAGTTTGGTATGTTGTGTTTTTATTCTCATTTGTTTCTAGGAACTTTATGAATTCATGTTTAATTTCTTCTTTTACCCAGTTGCTTTTCAGCAGGCTGTTGTTCAGTTCCCATGTATTCAACTTTATTTCCTTAGTTTTGTTGGTGATTTCTAGTTTTATAGCATTGTGGTCTGAAAAGATGCTCTGTAGTATTTTGATGTTTGTGAATTTATGGAGGCTTTCTTTGTGACCTAACACATGGTCAATTCTGGAGAATGTTCCATGTGCACTGGAGAAGAAAGTATACTGTGCTGTTGTTGGGGTGAATGTGCTGTACACGTCTATGAGGTCAAGTTGGTTGATTTCGCTGTTTAGTTCCTCTGTTACTTTGTGGAGTTTCTTTCTGATTGTTCTATCCCTTTTCAAAAGTGGCGTGTTAAAATCTCCTACTATAATTGTAGATTTATCTATTTCTTTCTTCAATTCTAGTAAGGTTTGCTTCATATATCTTGGTGCTTTTTCACTGGGAGCATAGATATTTATTATGGTTATGTCATCTTGCTCAATTGACCCTTTGATCATGAGATAGTGTCCTTCTTTATCTCTTATGCTGCTTTTTGTGTTAAAATCTACTTTATCAGAGACTAATATTGCCACTCCTTCTTGTTTATTGTTGTAGTTAGCTTGGTATATTTTTCCCCAATCTTTAACTTTTAGTCTGTTTTTGTCTTTGTGTGTAAGGTGTGTATCTTGAAGGTAACATATTGAAGGGTCTTATTTTCTTATCCAATCTGCCACTCTCTGTCTCTTCACTGGTGCATCCAATCCATTGACATTCAATGTAATTATCAATAGGTATGAATTAATTGCTGCCATTATATCAATTTTTTTTGATAGTGCTGTTTGTTCCTTTGTTCTGCATGGCTTCTTGTGCTGAGTTTGTGTTTTTTGTTGTATTTCTTGTCGATTTCTTCTTAGTTTTCATGTTCTGCTTGGAAGTTCATTTTCACAGTAAGTTGTGAAGTATTATCTTTCTTTTTAAAGCGTTGAAGAGCAAAGATGTCACCTTGAGAACAAAGGTGTGCCTGACCCAAGCCATGGTATTTTCAATAACCTCATATGCATGCCAAAGCTGGACAGTAAATAAGGAAGACCATAGAACAATTAATGCTTTTGGGTTATGGTGTTGGAGAAGAATATTGAAAATGCCATAAACTGCCAAAAGAACCAACAGATCTGTGTTGGAAGAAGTGCCTCCAGAGTGCTCCTTGGAGGCCAAGAAGGCCAAACTTCATCTCTCATACTTCAGACATATTGTCAGGAGAGACTAGTCACTGGAGAAGGATATCATGTTTGGTAACGTGGAGGGCCAGAGAAAAAGAGGAAAACCTCCAGCAAGGCGGACTGGCCAAGTGGCAGCATCAGTGGGCTCAAGCATGCCAACAATAGTGAGGTTGGCCCAGGATTGGGCAGTGTTTCATTCTGCTGTGCATAAGGTCACTATGAGTCAGCACCAACTCAATGGCACCTAACAAAAACAACACATATCTTGTTCTTTTGAAAATACAATGGCTTGGGTCAGGCCCATGGAAGTTTTCAAACAAAGACCTTTGCTCTTAAACACTTAAAAGAGGTTGTATGTAGCAGATTTGCTAAAGTAAACAGTTGTTTAATTTCTTAACTGCTGCTTTCATGAGTGTTGATTGTGGATGTAAGCAAAATGAAGCCTTTGACAACTTCAATCTTTCCTCCACTTGCCATGATGTTAGTTATTTATTATAAATGATTCTAAATAAAACATTATAAAACTAACAATCATAAATTGCATATAGGTAATTTTAAGGGTTCCAGTAGGTAATGTTGTTGTTGTTTTTAAGTACCGTGGAGTCGGTTCCGACTCATAGTTACCCTGCACAGGGTTTCTGAGGTTGTAAGATGAGCAGAAAGCCTCATCTTTTTCCCGTGGAACAGCTGGTAGTTTCGAACTGCTGACCTTGCGGTTCGCAGCCCGATTCATAACCACTACCAGAGCTCTTTTATTACCAGTAGGTAATAGATACGCATTATTCTCATAGGTTTTTTTTTTTTTTAATTGTTCTATTTATAACCACTCAGTATATAAAATGCCACTGCCTATATATTCCTTCTACTTGTAAGCTACACAAGAAAGTCTCAGCTTAATTAAAACACCATAAGTAATGAGAAAAACCCAGCTCCTTGCCTTTTCTTCTCTGTCAATAGGATTAGGATATTTCTGAACTCAACTTTGCCCTCAGACTTTTATCACAGACTTTTTCAGAACCACAAGTTAATGACAGGTATCAGCAAGTCAGGGGGAGGGAGAAAAAGCCTTAATTTCCCATTGTGAATGTACTGATTCATTAATAATGATTCAAGTGTTCAGTTAAGATTCATGTTGTCATGGACTTGCATTTAAACAATAGTGGAATGTGGATTTCTGCCATCTTTCATTAATCTTACATAGGAATGCTATTTAAGAAGCAGAAGAAAGGGAACTGGAAAAGAATAAAAGAGTAAAATATTCATGGCCAAAGTCTTAACTTATGTGGATGATTGTAAGCTTGCTAAAGAACCCTGATTCTTTTTACTTATCATTGGCAAATCTCAAAGTACATGCAAATAATGATTTAATCTACAAACTTTAAACCAGATACTAAGAAATCCCAAGTACAGAGGTCATGAACTGAATCAAGGTTACAACTTGCCTAAAGTCATGGAAAAGTTAATGAGCACATTAATTAAAACATCAAGTTATGATAGTTTAAATATTAACTCTGATTATCCCTCAGTATGTATGAATGTGCCAAATGAAATTTTAAGCCCACATCCCGTTAGTGATGCACCACTGGAAATACAGTCATTTTTTATAGAAAGATTCAGATTACTTTAGTTAATCATTTTTCATTATTCAAGTAATGTTCTAACATGAGCTGCTTTTCTTAACCTAAAATCTTTTAGAACTTAAGAGAGGAATTTGTGCTACTGCTCTTCATATGGAGTCCTGGTGTAGCACTGTAGGATAAGCACTCGACCTCAAAGTCGGTTTGTACCACAAGGTCAGTGGTTCAAACTCACTAGTCACTCCTTGGAAACTCTACACAGGGTCACTATGAATCAGAACTGACTCGATGGAAATTAAAAACAACAACTCATCTTACATTACTGATTTACATACCACCCTAAGAAATTTTGTGCATTTCCGCATATCAAATGTACCATCTGTTAATAGTATTTCTCTTTATTCACTTTAGCTTTTTTTTTTTTTTTTTTTTTTTTTTTTAAACACTCTGGCATATATAATAATTTGGTGTCACCAAGTCTGCCTCCTGGCTGCCATCTCTTAGTCCCTCTCTTCCTTTGAATCTAGAGTCCTCAGCTGCTCCCTGTCTCCATGACCCCATCTCTGCCTCCATCTCTGGTGTTGCTGCTTCTCTGGATACTATGGTCCTGCATTCTGCTTGTGCTCTTCTCTCTTGATGGTCCTAGGGCCCTTTGTTTCTGGACTGTAAGATTAACTACTCCCCCATTTATGTTACAAAACTTCTACCTTTACAATTGTGACAGTCACAATTAGTCATGATGACAATTACTCACTATTGAAAAGTAAGAATCTTATCCCCATCTCTTTTAACCAGACCCATCTAGACAAGATGAAAACTATTCAGGGGGAAATCTTTCTTCCCCACCCCCCACCACACTATTAAACTAAGCTCCCCCTTGAAACCTTGTAAGCCAGTCACTTTGTGCCTTTATCACCTCTTCATTTTAGGTAGCCAATGTCTAAGTTGCCTATCTCTATATACCCTGTGTACAGAGGGGATAGCATTGATACTTGATGTGAAGACTTCTTCCTCTCTGTTGGTATTTAGAATTACTATCTCCATGAGTATAGGTCAAGTTCATCAAATTGTAGCAATTTACCCTTGTTTCCTTTATCAAAAATTGTTTTGTTCTTTTTTTTTTTTTTTAATTTTCCTTTTAGTCAAGTTCTGATTATGAAGCCATCGAGGTTAGGTCAAATGGGTACTATCTGCAACTTTGGGTGTTCTTGTGTGCTTCACCTCACTTCATATCATGATTCACTCTCAGATCTAGCCCTCTGGGACTATGTCCTTATCCATGGGCTCCGGAGTCCCCAGGTCTCACCTCATTTTGGACCAACCAGCTCTTCCTATGCTCTCTCTCATCTCTAGGTCAATGGGAGTCTGTGGAATGTGGTTGAACTCAGCCCATTTCTTCATTGATGAAATTGACTTATTTTAGTTAACCCTGACTTAAGTAATTATATGGCTGAAACTAAAGAATTGATTTAATCATTGAGTTAAAAAAACAAATACTAAGATAAAGCTCAGAGTATAGATTCCATCATTATTATCAGCTGGAATGTTAGTTCAAGAAAATGTATAAGAATGACGAAAAATTACAACAATTGTTTATTATATGATAACCTGAAATCCTGATGTAGCATTGTAGGATAACCACTGGACTGCTAACTGTAAGGTTGGCAGTTCAAACCCACCAGATATTCCTTGGAAACTCTATACAGGGTCACTATAAGTTAGAACCAACTTGATGGCACTTAACAACAACATATAATAACCTAGTTTGTCTTACTAAATAGATACATAAATGTATATATTAATTGTTGTATGGTGGTTATGGTGGTGGTTATGTGATGTGGAGTCAGTTCCGACGCTTAGTGACCCCGTATAGGGTTTCTGAAGCTGTAAATCTTTATAGGAACCAAACGCCTCATCTTTCTCCTGAGGAGCAGCTGGTAGTTTGGAGCTGCTGACCTTGAGGTTAGCAGCCTGATTTATAACTGCTACACTACCAGAGTGGTTACCACCCAGAATTGGAGGATAAAAGATCCTCCAGTTCTGTATTCAGTTTTATATTGTTCCAAGTCACAGCATTTTTGTTAATTTTTTTCCCAATCTTTTTTTGCTCTATTCTTCAGTTTAGATAATTTCTATTAACCTGTCTTCAAGTTGATGGATCCTTTATTCTTGTGCCCAATATGAAGTCTATCAAGTACATATTTTGACTTTTAATATTATATTTTTTAGTTCTACACTTTCATCTTGGTTCTTTTATACTTCTCATTTTATTGCTGGGATTTCCTATCTGCTCACCACTCTGCCCATCTTTTCTTTTTAAATCATTTGTCCTATTTATAATCACTGTTTTAAAATCCTTATCCCAGGACTTGACTCTGCCCCATGGTTGGTACCTCAAGATACTCCTCAGAAGCCTCTCTCTCTGACTCAGCCTCAAACATGCCATCCAGACTGCTGAAGACTGGGAAGCTTAAGAGGCCTGGTGAGCCACAGCAACGCTTCCTCTGCAAGCACCGTAAGAACCTGGGAGGCCTGGGTTATGATGGTGGCATGCATTAATACAGAATCAACTTTAACAAATATCATTTAGGTTACTTTGGGTAAGTGGGTGTGAGACATTGTCTAGTGCTTTATCCATTAATAATAGGAATGTGGAATGTATAATGTATAAACTTAGAAGAATCAAAAGTTGTCAAAAATTAAATGGAATGTATAAAGATCCTGGGCATTAATGAGCAGAAATGGGCTGGTATTGACCATTTTGAATAGGACAATCATATGGTTTAGTATGCCAGGTATGACTAATTCAAAAAGAATGGAATTGTATTCATCAACAAAAAGAACATTTCGAGCTCAGCCTTGAAGTACAGTGCTGTCTATGAAAGGACATATTGGTACCCTACAAGGAAAATCAATTATACTACTATTATTTAAATGTATGCACCAACCACTAAAGCCATTGAAAACGAAATGGAAGAATTCTACCAAGTTCTTCAGTCTGAAATTGATCAGACACAAAATCAAGATGCACTGATATTTACTAGTGTGAAATGTGAAAGTTAAAAACAAAGAATAAAGATTTGTGTTGGAAAATAGGGCTTTGGTGATAGGAAGATCCCATGATAAATTTTGTAAGACCAACTACTTATTCATTGCAAACACCTTTTTCCAGTAACATAATGGCAACTAATTATGTGGACCTTACCTGACTGAACACTCAGGAAAGAAACTGACTACACCTGTGAAAAGAGAGGCTGGAAAAGCTCATTGTCACGAGACAAACAAGGCCAGGGTCAACTGTTGAACAGACCGTCAATTGCTTATATCTAAGTTCAGGCTGAAGCTGAAAAAATTAAAATAAGTCTGCAGAACTAAATATGACTTTGAGTATATCCTACTTGAATCCTGAGACCACCTCGACAATAGGTTTGACACACAGAACACTAATAAATGGAGACTAGAGGACTTGGGAACCCCACAACACCAGGAATATCATACATGACAATGAATGCGTAAAACACCTCATTAGATGGATGAAACAGGAGGATGTTAAGCTGAGTGAAATAAGTTGATCACAAAAGAAAAATATTGTGTTGGACCATTATCATACAAAATCAGGAAAAGGTTTTCACACAAAAAGAAAGGTTTTTTTTTTTTTGAGAATTACCAGGAGTGGGAGGGAAAGGAAGAATAAGGAAGAGTAAATTGTTAACTAGAGGTTGCTGGTTGTTGTTAAGTGCATTCCACCTCATAGTGACCCTATATAGGGTTTCCAAGGAGCAGCTGGTGAATTTGAACCACTGACCTTGGCATGTCAATGCTTATCCCACAGTGCCACACACATTAACTTGAGTGAGGCAGAAAACAAAACAAATTTAATTGAGTGGTATTGGGGAAAAAAAGAACATTACATTACGAAATGCTCACAACTTATATAGTAAATGAGAAGAGCAGATTACAAAACAGTATGGACATTATCACCCTTTTAATAAAAGTAAATAAAGTTTTATTTACACAGAAATGGAAAAAAAAATTAAAAAGAACATCATACATGAAGAAAGCAAAAGGTCATTAAAAAGACAGGAAAGAGAAAAGCGTGGATATCAGAAGAGACTTAAAACTTGTTCTTGAAGTAGGTAAAGTGAATGGAAAAAATGGTGACAAGAAAGAGTGGAACAAAAATTATAAAAGGTCAGTTCATTATATTATAATGAAAAGTTAAAGGCCTGAAATTAAAAATCTAAAAGGGAAGACCATTCTCAGCATTTCTCAAGCTGTAAGAACTGAAGAAACATTTCAAGTCTCAAGTTGCAACAATGAAGGAGTCTATGGGCAGAATATTGAATGATGCAGAAAGCATCAAAAGAAGTTGGAAGCATGCAAAGGAGATGGACCTACTATACCAAAAAAAGATTTGGTTGGTGTTCAACAATTTTGAGAGGTAGAATATTATTAAAAAGTTTACAGTACTGAAGAAAGAAGTCCAAAGTACACTGAAGGCATTGGCAAAAAACAAACAAGGCTCCAGGAATTACAGAATGCCAGTTGAAATGTTTCAACAAATTAATGCAGCACTGTGCTGGAAACACTCACTAGTTGGAAAAACAAACAAACAAAATATTGCAATGGTCACACAACTCAGACACTATACTCAGTGTTAGGTCAGAAATATTCAGGGCACAGATCTTCCAGTCAGGACAGCCTCTCTTCGGCTGTGTCACTGTCCAACTGTCACATGATATGAGGCTATTGAAAATATCATGGCTTGGGTGAGGTACACCTTAGTCCTCAAATTGACATCTTTGTTCTTAAAGTTTTTAAAGAAGTCTTAGGCAGCAGACTTGACTAACACAGTATGTCATTTGATTTCTTGACTGCTGCTTCCATGAGTGTTGATAGTGGATCCAAACAAAAGTAAGTCTTTGATAACTTCAATCTTTTCTCCATTTTTGTGATGTTATTTATTGGTCTGGTGGTGAGGATTTTTGTTTTCTTTACATTGAGGTGCAATCCATACCAAAGACTGTAGTCTTTGATCTTCATCAATAAGTATTTTAAGTCCTCTTAGCATTCAGCAAGCAAAGTTGTATCATCTGCACATGGCAGGTTGTTAATGAATCTTCCTCCAATCCTGATGCCATATTCTTTTTTAATATAATTAGCTCTTCAGATTATTTACTCAGCATACAACCCTCAGGTTGGAAGGCACTCAAAATGTGACTGGGGAGGAGATGCCTCCTCAAAGTAGAGTTGGCCATGATGATGCGAATGGAGTTAAGCTCATGGGAGAAAAGCCCACAGAACCTTCATTTGCTGATGGGGCACAATTCAAAATGAAGAGAAACAGCTGTAAACAGCCACTGAAAATCAGAACATGGAATGTACGAAGTATGAATCTGGGAAAACTGGAAGTTGTCAAAAATGAAATGGAATGCATAAACATTGATATCTTAGGCATTAGTGAACTGAAATGGACTGGTATTGGCCATTTTGAACCTGATAACCACATGGTTTACTATGCTGGGAATGACAAATTGAAAAGGAATGGTGTTGCA
>NW_006408566.1:10647328-10655999 GCF_000296735.1 Chrysochloris asiatica
CTTAGGACATATTGTCAGGAGGGAACAGTCGCTGGAGAAAGATATCATGTTTGGTAAGATGGAGGGTCAGAGAAAAAGAGGAAGACCCCCAGAGAGATGGATTGGCCAGGTGGCAGCATCGATGGACTCAAGTGTGGCAACACTAGTGAGGTTGGCCCAGGATTGGACATTGTTTCGTTCTGCTGTGCATAAGGTCGCTAGCAGTCGGTACTGACTCGATGGCACCTAACAACAACAACAACAATACAGACTGAATAAGTATGGTGAAAGAATATAACTCTGGCATATATTTTCCTGATTTTTAAACCATTCAGTGTCCCCTTGTTCTGCTTGAATGACTGCCACTTTGGGGTTGATTACATCTTATGAAATCTTATCTGGAAGGTTATAACTACACTATGCTACCAGAGTTCCTTTGGTATAGTACAGGCTCAGCAAAAAAGAGGAAGATCCTCAAGAAGATGAATTGACACAGTGGCTGCAACAATGGGCTCAAATGACAACAATTGTGAAGATTGTGCAGGACCAGATGGTGTTTCATTCTGTTTTACACAGGATCACTATAAATTAGAACCAACTAGATGATACTTAAGGAACTCTGGTAGCATAGTGGTTACGAATCAGACTGCTAACCTCAAGGTCGGCAGTTGGAAACTACCAGCTGTTGCATGGGAGAAAGATGAGGTTTCCGCTTCTGTGAAGATTTCCAGCCTCGGAAACCCTGTGCAGGGTCACTATGAGTCAGAACCAACTCCATGGTACTTAACAACAACAACAGATGATACTCAACAACAACAATATGCAAAAAAGTAAAATGTCCTCATACACTACGAATCTACTGAAGCAGACTGCTACACAGCTTTCTATGGTATATAGCTGGGTTCCCGGCTTTCAGTTAGCAAGCGAGTTTTTAACCACTGAACCATAAGAGCTTCTCTGTGACTAACTACAGAGATATAAAAAATAATAAACTTCTGCTTAAACACTGCAAAAAATGTATAGACAGGCATTTTGGTGTCACCTTTCTGACATTGTCACCTAGTGGGGTCTATACCCCTTGTACCACCACCACTGGGCCAAACCTCCTATCATGAGCAACTAGCAAAGCCTGATTAAATGTAAAGCCATCAGAGAACTGTGGAAGCAACGAAGACTAAAAACCCAAAGCCAAACACACAGCCAGCCAGTCGATTCTGACTCATAGTGACTCGATACCACAGAGTAAAACTGTTTGGGTTTCCCAGACTGTAAATATTTATGGGAGCAGACAGCTTTATCTTTCTCCCATAGGATGACTGACCTTACTATTAGCAACCCAATACATAACCAAATGTGCTGCCAGGGTTCCCTAAAGAAGCTAAAGAGCCTTAGATATCCAAGAAGAAAAACCATTGAGCACTGAGCTGAAGACCTACAGATACTTTAATCTGGGGAGATTTTCCCCAAATTTGTTTTGCATTTTAGAGACTGAGAACTTGATTTGCTCTGGCAGAAGTACACTCAATGTTAGAGTCAGAAAAACAACAGACTTTTGGGGAGTTTCACAGGGATACAGAGGCAAAATTGTAGAATGAGTCTCAATTGGATGATCAGTTTCTCTTTCTACATACTTGCCACGTTAGGGTGCTTCAGGAGGTGGAGGTTAAATAGCCAACACAAAATCTTCTTCCTTTCACTTAAAAAACTTCACAGTCTGCTCCTCAGTTTACCTTTGCAACCCAATTTTCCAGTCTCACATCACACCCCCCCATTCATAGTCTGCCTTTTTTTGTTTTTTATTCATGGTGGTTTCTTTGCCTGGCTCACCTTTTCTGTTTCCTTTCAAATGTGAAAATTGTTTTAATTCTCCACAAGCAATTCAAATACAATTTTTCTTTGTGAGTTTGGGAAAATTACATAGTTATTTTGAATCCCACAATAATATGTTGTTGTTAAGTGCTGTTGAGTCAGTTCCGACTCATAGGGACCCTGTTTGGGTCTCCCAAGGAGCAGCTGGTGGGTTTGAACTGCTAACTTTGTGGTTCACAGTTCAGTGCTGATCTTATAGTGCCATAGCAGGAACCCTCAGGATAGTATATGAGGATAAATATATCTGCAAGATTGTGCTAAAGATTATAAGAGACAATATAAAAGAAATATCTTAGAGCATACATGATAGTTTTTCAGAAAAATTTACTCATCATAAAGGTCAATAAGACTTCCATCTTGTTCCAAAAACAATCCTCTCTGCTGCTTGCTAGTTTGTTGTTGTTGTTAAGTGCCATCAAGAGGGCTCTGACTCATGATGGGTTTCCAAGGAGTGGATGGTGGGTTTGAAGTGCCACACTTGCTGCTGCCAGCTCTGTGCTTACCCTACAGCATGTCATTGGGACTTACCTTTAAATAACCTAGATAAGGCTAATACTTGAGTCTTCTTGTCCCCAAACTTCTATGGGTTTCTTAGAGCCCCTTCACTTGACTTAAGGTCAGGGAAAGCAACTAGGAGGGTCAATGGAAGAGAGACTGGACAACACACTTATAATTTTCTCCAAAAAATCCTTTCTCACCTGACCTTTCACACATCAGCTCTTCACTGTTGTGAGGAGGGTCTTCACTCTTCTGGCCCTTGCTCCGGGGCAATGCAGTCATTGTGGCATACTCAGCACCTATTGGGTGTTCTCAAAGTGAAACTGCAAAGTTCCATTTTAACAGCCTCTTACATAATTAATTCCTTTCCTCTTCTCATCAGTCATAGTTTTCTCTGTTGGCCTTTAACATTTTCAATCATGTATTCCAGCTATTGATGAGCATACATAATTCATCCTACTAGACTATAGGTTTCTGGAGAGTTCAATTTAGATTTGTTTGTATTCCCCCAGGATGGAAGGCTGCTACAAAGTCAGGGCTTAATACAGACAAATGAATGAGTAAGTTACAGTTGCCTCCTTGCAGGATTGGTCACTTTGGGGTGTGTTCAACTTGGCCTTTTGTTAAACTATTGTTGTTGTTAAGTGCCATTGAGTCGGTTCTGATCCATAGTAACCCTGTATAGGGTTTCTGAGGAGTGGTTGGTGAGCTTGAACTGCCAACCTTACAGTCCAAACCGACTTTACTGTCTTGCACATTAACCCAACGGCAGCACACCAGGGCTCCTTGTGTTAAATATCCCAGGGTTTATTGATTCCTGAGCCTATGTCTACAACTCAGTCAGCTATTTGTTATTTATTCAATAAATAGTTATTGAGAATTTACTATGTACCTGGTACTGGGTAAGTTGCTGTGTGCCACAGACTTGGTTCCGACTTCTAGAAACCTAGTATAGGGTTTCCAAGGCTGTAAGTCTCTAAGGGAGCAGAAATCCTTATCCTTTTCCTGTGGAGTGGCTGGTGGATTTGAACTTCTGACCTTGTGGTTAGCAGTACAACATGTAACACATTACACCACATAATTAGAAATAAAACAGACATGGTCTCTATCATTTTCTTTTGAAACTGAGTTTTTTGGAAGGGGTTGGTCATTAAGAGATGAGCAAGCTTTGGCTTAGTCAACGAGGGAGTAGAAAAGCCAAACCATCAGGAAAATTACCACTACTACTTTTGACTTGGAGTGCTGGTGTAGTGCTGTAGATAAGCAGTGGATTGCAAGGTTGATTTGAACCATAAAATCTCAGTTTATACCTACCAGCTACTCCTCAGAAACCCTATACAGTGTCCCTATCAGTTGGAACTGACTCAATGGCTCTTAACAACAATAACAATGCTCTTGACTAACAGATTCCAGATGCCACAATGGTTCAGTGCTCAACTATAAACCGACAGCTTAAACATAGCAGTAGCTCCATAGAGAAAAGACCTCGAGATTTGCTCCCATAAAGATTATAGCCCAGGAAAACATCTTTGCCATATAGGGTCTCTGAGTTGGGATTCACTTGATGCCACACAACAACAAGTCTTAACTTAGAGGTGCAAATGTGCCCGGGTATCCAGAAAGAGAGTATTTATGAGTCAAGCTAACAGAGCAGTTCGTAACAAGACTATGGAGTCTTAATGTGGTCAAGGTCAAGGCTTGAGGAGAATTAGTGTTCTTCTGGAAGACAAAGCGATTCTGAGGAACACACAAGGCTTGCATGGTCAAGAGCAGCTGTCTCTGAGGTTAGCTTCAAGAAATTGGTCTACTTCAACACAAGCAGTCACATTCCTTAGAAATATGACTTACATATTTTAAATCCATTGTAAGTGTAACCATTTGGATTCATGAAAATAAATGCTGAGGTAGCTTTCTAATATCTTCCAACTGATAAATAACCATGTCTGTTTTATAAGACATTTAAGTGTTCTTGTTCATGATGTCTTTAAAAGAAGGTCTTGTCATCTTCCCTCAACTTCCCACCACACACACAGTGCACACTCTCACAGTATACATACATACACACACATATATACATATTTGTCCCAAGAAACTGATGTTTTTAACTCAAGTCTGGTATACTTACTTATTGTTGTTGTTGTTGTTGTTGTTAAGTGCCGTCGAGTCGGTTCCGACCCATAGAGACCCTGTACAGGGTTTCCAAGGGTGTAAATCTTTACGGGAGTAGAAAGCGTCATCTTTCTCCTGCAGAGCAGCTGGTAGTTTTGGTATACTTACTTACCTTTCATTAAACTGATTGACAAAGAATTTGAAAAGTGACCTCAGGGAAAGAATATGGTTTATCCCAACTGAACTTTTGACAAAATCATGCCAAATTTGCCTGAGGGAACAAAGGAGTTCTGCAAAACAGGCTGAGTTGGGCACATTTTCTCAACATCAGCATATCATGCCCAATCATCTCAGCAGCAAAGCTCAAAGCCACATGAAAATCCCAGTGTGTGTGTGGTCTGGAATATTAACAATAAATTGTAATATGAAGGCAATTCTGCCTGCAGGGCTTTGGGCATTTTAACAGAAAAATAACTGAAAACAAAAGAAGATCAAATAAAGTGACAGGCCGATCATAATCTCTGGTCTACAAACAAAGAGTTGCCATGACTCCTAATAACATGTGAATAAACAAGGTTTATGGAGTGTTGTATAGCAGATAAAAATATTTAAAATATAAGAAGCATAAAATATATAGAAAGAAGTCTTCACTAATGCCATTGTTTATTGGTGCAAAACAACTTAAAGATACCCAGTGATGAATGCAGTGTAAACTGCCAACCACAGAGGAACTCAAAAAGACCCAACCACTAACACTAATTCTTAGTAGCTGGACTGATCTTTTATGTAGCAAGATGATTCCTTCCAGCATGTCTTGGTAGTCTTCAAGAACCAGTTTTAAATTATAGCTGTGGGCCAAGCTATAAGTGAAGGTCAAGGACAGGGCTAAGACAGACCCACAGGGAAACTAGAAAGGCTGTATGGGAGGTGGAGGCAACAGGCCACCAGTAGCTAAGTGAAGGTGGACAAGAGTGAACAAAACCATTGCCTTGGATTCTAGTATGACTCCTAGTGACCCTGTAGGGCAGAATATAATTGCTCTAGAGGGCTTCCAAGGCTGTAATCTATGGCACTGTAGAATAAGCACTAAACTGCAAGGTCAGTTTGAACCACAATGCTAGCAGTTCCAATTTGCAAGCCATTCCTCGAAAACCCTATATAGGGTCACTATGAATCAGAATAGGCTTGATGGCACTTACTAATAACAATATTTGCAAAAGCATTCTGCAACTCCTTCTTCTACAGAGTGACTCATTGGTTCAAATTGCTGACCTTTTGGTCAGCAACTGAGTACTTACCCACTGTACCACCAAGGAGTGGTGATGGTGGTGATTGTGTGCCATAGAGTTGGTTCCACCTCATAACGACCCTGTATAGGGTTTCCAAGGCTGTAAATCTTTACAGGAGCAGAGAGCCTCAGCTTTCTCCCATGGAATGGCTGTGGGAGTGCATTACTTAGGAAAGGAAGCAGAATTCTCCAAAAACACAGTGGAAGAGTCCAGAAAGAAGTCTTAATATCTGAAAGAGAATAGATTCTTGGGTATAACAACAGCTACCAAGAGACCAAAAGCAGAGAATCCAAGAGAAATAGCAAAACATGAAGGTTGAGAGCCAAGAGGATGAATGAAGACGTGAGGAGGAGATTCACGGTCAAGGCTACATTGGAGCTGTCTTGGGAGACCCAAGAAGGTCTGTAGAGTTGTGCTTGCTCAGATTGGTCAGACCAAATACTTTGTGACAGACTAATTAATGCAAGTAATATATCTTTTAAAGATTATCTTGTTGTTAATTGCCATTGAGTTGGTTCCAACTCATAGCTATCCTGTATAGAGTTTCTGAGGAGTGGCTGATGGACTTGAACTGTTGACCTTGAATTTACCAATCCAGTGCTTATCCTAAAGTGCCACACCAGGACTCCAGAGATTACTTTAGGCCAATAGATTTTGGTGTTCCTCAGTTTCAAGGGGTCTAAGAAGTCTGGATTTTGTAAGACTTGGTAATTATCTTCCAATCTCCAATCCTTGATCAAAATGTTCACTAATAGTAGGTGGCACCATCCAGTTCTTCTGGTCTCATGACAAAGAAGTCAGGAGTTCATGGAGGCAATTAGAATTGTAGTTTAGTTCCTCCTCTGATACTTAGATCTCCTTCTTCCTCTGTTA
This sequence comes from Chrysochloris asiatica, assembly GCF_000296735.1. Classification (NCBI taxonomy): domain Eukaryota; kingdom Metazoa; phylum Chordata; class Mammalia; order Afrosoricida; family Chrysochloridae; genus Chrysochloris; species Chrysochloris asiatica. The sequence goes on from NW_006408566.1 coordinate 10,653,946, forward strand.
CTCCAGGTGAATAGAGATCAATTGCTGTATTTTGGATGATCATCATTTGCATTGCAATACCTCAACTACCACTCAACAAAGTAGAAGGCAGACTAGAAACTCTAAAATCAACTGGACTTTTTCCACTAAATGATGACCTCAACATGTAAGTTTAAAGTAAATGAAAAAAGTCAATATGAGATCTTGGTCAAAGCTTTGAAGCTTAGACTTTTCATTAACATCATTCTCTGCTTGAAGCACATAACACAGATTAATACTGAGAATCACCTGCCCCTCCATCTTATCTTCCAAGCTTCAGGGAGAAGCTTTAGATGGTGGTCAAAGGGTAAAAAGACCAATTTCCTTAAGATGAGGGTGAGAACATTTGTGTGGAGAACTGTGTGCCATTTCAATAGGCCAGATAGGACAAGATAGTTGCCCTTGTCCTGGCTGAGAATTAAGCCTTTATACTACGAGAGAATATTTTTTGCTTACTTCTAGTCCCCTTTCAAAAGCCTTGTATTTGTATGTGTATTTATTTATTTTTAAAACTTTTTATTGTGAATTGAGTGAAGATTTACAGAATAGATCATTAGTCACACATTCAACAAATCATATACTTGTATTATTTTAATGATTGCAATCCCTTCCATGAACCATCAGGTAACAGTGTTACCTCTCTTCCCTTTAACTCTTGCACTCATCCCTGTGTCTTACACTACCTTTGTTTTTCCTGTGCTAACTTCCTTATTTCATATAGCCTTCCTCATACCCCAAGTTAGCAAATGTTTATCCCCTATTCATTTATCATAAATGAATAATTTTTCCTTCCCTCTTACCCCTGGCTACCACATGTCTGTCAGTTTGTTATACTGTGGTGGCTCGTGAGGTGCTGTGATTCTGGAAGCTATGCCACTGGTATTTTAAATACCAGAATGGTCACCCATAGTGAACAGGTTTTAGATGAGCTTCCAGACGAAGACAGACTAGGGAGAAGGAGTGACAGACTACTTCTGAATAGTCACTGAAAACCTTATGAATAGCAAAGAAACACTGTCAGATATAGTGCCAGAAAATGAACCCCTCAGGTTGGAAGGCACTCAAAATGCGACTGGGGAAGAGCTGCTTCCTCAAAGGAGAGTTGATCGTGATAACGCCAGTGGAGTAAAGCCCATGGGAGTAGAGCCATTGGTACCTTCATTTACTTATGGGGCACAACGCAAAATGAAGGAATCAGCTGTAAACATCCACTGAAAATTGGAATATGGAATGTACTAAGTACGAATCTGGGAAAATTGGAAGTTGTCAAAAATGAAATGGAACGCATAAACATCAATATCTTAGGCATTAGTGAGCTGAACTGGACTGGTATTGACCATTTTGAATCTTACAACCACATGGTTTACTATGCTGGGAATGACAAATTGAAGAAGAATGTTGTTGCATTCATTGTCAAAAAGAGCATACCCAGATAAATTATGAAGTACAACGTTGTCTGTGATAGGATAATATCCATGCGCCCACAGGGAAGTTCAGTGAATACCATTATTATTCAAATTTATGCACCAACCACTAAAGCCAGTGAGGATGAAACAGAAGAATTCTACCAACTTCTTCAATCTGAAATTGATCAAACATGCAATGAAGATGTATTGATCATTACGGGTGATTGGAATGCAAAGGTTGGGAGCATAGAGGAAGCATCAGTAGTTGGAAAATATGATCTTGGTGATAGAAATGATGCTGGAAATGGCATGATAGAATTCTGCAAAATCAATGATTTGTTCATTTCAAATACCTTCTTTAGACAGCATAAGAGACAATTATACACATGGACTTCACCAGATGGAATACATAGAAATCAAATTGACTACATCTGTGGAAAGAGATGATGGAAAAGCTCCATAGCCTCAGTGAAAATAAGGCCAGGAGCAGATTGTGGAACAGACCATCAATTGCTCCTATGCAAATTCAAACTGAAGTTGAAGAAAATGAAAACAAGTCCATTAGAGCCAAAATATGATCTTGAATATATCCCACCTGAATTTAGAGATCATCTGAAGAACAGATTTGAT
>NW_006408566.1:10656099-10657204 GCF_000296735.1 Chrysochloris asiatica
CTACATCTGTGGAAAGAGAAGATGGAAAAGCTTCATATCATCAGTGAAAACAAGGCCATGGGCAGACTGTGGAACAGACCATCAATTACTCATATGCAAACTCAAACTGAAGCTGAAGCAAATGAAAAGAAGTCCACAAGAGCCAAAATATGACCTTGAATATATCCCACCTGAATTTAGAGATCATCTGAAGAACAGATTTGATATATTAAACACTGAAGACCAAAGACCAGAAGAGTTGTGGGATGACATCAAGAATATCATACATGAAGAGAGCAAAAAGTCATTAAGAAGACAAGGAAGAAGGAAAAGTTCAAAATGGATGTCAGAAGAGACTCTGAACTTGCTCTCCAACGTAGAGATGCTAAAGCAAATGGAAAAAATGAGGAGGTCCAAGAGCTGAACAGAAAATTTCAAAGATCAGCTCGAGAAGATAAAACCAAATATTACAACAAAATGTGCAAAGATCTGGAATCAGAAAACCAAAAAGGAAGAACACAGACAGCATTTCTCAAGTTAGGGGAACAGAAGAAAAAATTCAAACCTCCACTTTCGTTAGTGAAGGATTCTCTGGGCAAATTTTTGAATGATGCATCAAAGAAGATGGAAGGAATACACAGAGTCACTGTACCAAAAGGAAATGGATAATGTTCAATCAACCATTTCAAGAGGTAGCATATGATCAAGAGCCAATGATACATAGGGAGGAAGTCCAAGGTGCACTGAAGGAATTGGCAAAGAACAAGGCACCAGGAATTGATGGAATAGAAATTGAAATCTTTCAAGAAAGTGAGGCAGCACAGGATGCACTCACTCATCTCTGCCAAGAAATTTGGAAGACAACTATCTGGCTGATTGTTTGGAAGAGATCCATATTTGTGCCCATTCCAAAAAGAGGTGACTCAACAGAATGCAGAAATCATCGGGCAATCTCTTTGATATCTCAAGTGAGTAAAGTTTTGCTAAAGGTAATACAGAAATGGCTACAATCATACATTGACAGAGAACTTGCAGAGGTTCAAGCTGGATTCAGAAGAGGCCGTGGAACGAGAGATATCATTGCTGATGTCCTATGGATCTTGGCTGAAAGCAGAGAATATCAGAA
>NW_006408566.1:10659946-10662588 GCF_000296735.1 Chrysochloris asiatica
ACATCTCAATGTAAAGAAAACAAAAATCCTCACCACTGGACCAATAAACAACATTCTTATCAATGGAGAAAAGATTTAAGTTGCCAAGGACTTTATTCTTCTTGGATCAACTAGCAACACTCAAGGAAGCAGCAGTCAAGAAATCAAATGACATATTGCATTAGGCAAATCTGCTACACAATACTTTTTTAATGCGTTGAATAGCAAAGATGTCAGCTTGAAGACTAAAGTGCGCCTGACCCAAGCCATGGTATATTCAATGACCTCATATGCATGTGAAAGCTAGACAGTGAATAAGGAAGACCACAGTAGAATTGATGCCTTTGAGTTATGCTGTTGGAGGAAAATATTGAAAGTGCCATTGGCTGTCTAAAGAACAAACAGATCTATGTTGGAAGAAGTGCAGCCTGCATGCCTCTTGGAGGCCAGGATGGCTAAACTTCATCTCTTATACTTCAGACATATTGTCAGAAGGGTCCAGTCACTGGAGAAGGCTATCATGTTTCGTAAGGTAGAGGGTCAGAGAAAAAGAGGAAGACCCCCAACGAGATGGATTGGCCAAGTGGCAGCATCGATGGGCTCAAGTGTGGCAACAGTAGTGAGGTTGGCCCAGGATCTGGCAGTGTTTCGTTCTGCAGTGCATAAGGTTGCTATGAGTCAGTACCAACTCGGTGGCACCTAATAACAATGATTTACCCCTGGTGTGGAGCTGTAGGATAAGCACTGAACTGCGAATCACAAGGTCAACAATTTCAACCCACTAGCTCCTCCTGGGAAACCCTATACAGGGTTGCTATGAGTCAGAACCTATTCCACAGTACTTAACAACAACAACTCACCCCTGCTAAGCATCATAGAATGTTTAATTTAGCAAGAAAACTGTTTCTTAATGTTTACAACAGTGGTCTCATACAATGTTAGTTCTTTTGTGAATGTTGTAATTGTATTTAGATAGAAATGAGCTTTTTGTAATGTTACTGAAGGTCATAATGGATACAGCCACACATCTGCATAAAATGAAGAGGAGACAGGCTAGCAAGAGTTTAACTTCAGTACAAGAGACCTTTACAACGTTTTTTGAAAGATATATAAAAAAGAGACCAGATCATTATGAAGATTTTTCCCCCTATTATTTCTGCTAGGACTCTCTAGGTCCTGAACTACAGCTTCCTACATTTGTTAGCAGCACCTGAAAGAGGAGAAGATGACTCAGAGGTTGGACGCCAGCAGAGGCAGGATTTTTGTGTAAGGGAGCAAGAATTAAAAGGGTACAGAATTATCAGGAAACAGTGATGAAGGAATATAAAATGAGGGAATGGATGTAGTGCAAATGATGTATGCTGACTGAGGGGTTGGCTATGTGATATAATCTAAGACTGCGTGGGTGGGAATGATCAAGAGACTCAAAGAAAAAGGACAGAAAAGTGTGGCACTGTAGAATCAGTACTAGACTGCTAACCACAAGGTTGGTGGTTCAAATCCACCAGCCCCTCCTTGGAAACTCTATACAGGGTCGCTATGAGTCAGAACTGATTTGATGGCACTTTATGGGTGTGGTGCTGTGGGTGAATGCAGTGGACTGCAGAGTCGATTTGAACTGTAAGGTTGGCAGTTCAAGCTCACCAGTCGCCCCTCAGATACCTTAAACAGAGTCACTATGGGTCAGAACCAACTTGGTGGCACTTAACAACAACAAGTATTAAAACTGCTTGAAAAAGTGTTGTAAGGTAGATGGGACTCTGTTGTAGTAAAGACTCAGGGCAATGCCTGGATTAGCCAGCTGTTGAAAAAGTGAAACCCTAAGCATTGAGGAGAATTCAGTACGAGTTGATGTTATGACACAGGCAGGCTTCATTCTTCTGTTTCCATTTAAGACTTCCATCTTAAGTTTTTTAGTGCTGCTGTAACTGAAATACCACAAGTGGGAGGCTTTAAAGAATATAAATTATTTTTCCTACAGTTCAGGAGGCTAAAGATCTCTAACTTCTAGCAGAAGGCAGTCTGTTTGTTTTGGGGTAAGATCCTTGTCTCTTCCAGCTTCTGTACCCCTGGCATTCCTCAGTTCCTTGGCAATCCTCATACAGCATCTATCTTCACTAGTTTGTGCTTGCTTCTGTGTCTCATCTGTTCTTTTTTATAACTCAGAAGTGATTAGGACACACCCTGCTCTGATAAGGCCTCCTTAACAAAACAAAGAACACCTATTCCCAAAATGGGATTGCAGCCATAGGTATGTTATGTTAAGTGCCATCAAGCCCATTCTGACTCATAGCAACTCAGTGTAGTGTTTCTGAGGAGCAGCTGGTGGGTTTGAACTGCCCATCTTGTAGTTTGCAGTATAGTGCTGATCCTAAAGCACCACACCAGGAGTCCATCTGTAGGTACTGCTGTTGTTGTTTAGTGCCATCAAGTTGGTTCTGATTCATAGTGACCCTCTATAGGGTTTCAAAGGAGCAGCTGGTGGGTTTGAACTGCTGATCTTGGTCCATAGGTATTTGTTGTTGTTGTTGTTAAGTGCTGTTGAGTCGGTTCCGACCCATAGCAACCCTGTACAGGGTTTCCGAGGGTGTAAATCCTTACGGGAGTAGAAAGCCTCATCTTTCTCCCGCGGAGCGGCTGGTAGTTTCGAACTGCTGACCTTA
>NW_006408566.1:10662688-10665152 GCF_000296735.1 Chrysochloris asiatica
AATAGTGACCCACAAAAAATTGTGTTAGAATCCTAATCCACAGGTACAGGGGTTAGGATTCTAACACACATTTTGGGGGACACTCTTCAAGCCATCCACAACTCATCTGACCGTTTGTCACATTGTGGTGACTGGCACATGATGCTGGAGTCTATGCCATTGGTATTTTAAATACCAGCAGGGTCACCCATAGTAGACAGGTTTCAGTGGAGCTTCCAGACTAAGATGCACTAGGAAAACCTTATGAACAACAGCAGAACACTGTCAGATATAGAATTAGAAAATGAGCTCCTTAAACTAGAAGGCACTCAAAATAAACTGGCAAAGAACTATCTCCTCACAGTAGAATTGATCATCACTACATAAATAGAACAAAACTTTTAAGACCAGCTTCAAACATCTAATGATCAGATCATGGAATGTATGAAGTATGAATCTAGGAAAATTGAAAATTGTCAAAAGTGAAATAGAACTCATAAAGATGGATATCCTAGGCATTAAAGTAGAAATGTGCTGGTATTGGACATTTTGAATCTGACAATCATGGTTTACTATGTTGGGAACATCAAATTGAGGAAGAAATGGCATTGCATTCATCATCAAAAAGAACACTTATAGATCTTTCTTGAACCACAATGTTGTCTGTGATAGGATAATATCCAAAGTCTTCAGGAATTACCAGTTAATACCACTATATTATTTAACATTACCCACCAATCGCTAAAACTAGTGATGATGAAATTGAAGAATTCTACCTACTTCCTCAGTCTGAAATTGATCAAACATGCAATCAAGAAGCTGGTGATTAAAATGTGAAAGTTGGAAACCATGAGGAAGGAACCATAGTTGGAAAATATGGCCTTGGTTATAGAAATGATGTTGGAGATTGCATGATAGAATTTTGCAAGACCAATGACTTATTCATCACAAATACCTTTTTAAAACATCATAAAATGTGACTATATACTTGGACCTCACCTGACAGAATCCACAGGTACCATATTGGCTACTCTGTGGGAAGAGATGTTGGAGAAGCTTAATATCTTCAGCCAAAACAAGGCTAGAGGCAGACTGTGGAACAAACCCTCACCTTCTCATATATAAGTTCAGGCTGAATCTGAAGAAAATTGAAACAACTCCACAAGAGCCAAAATATGACTTTGAGTATATCCCATCTGAATTTAGAGGCCATCTCAAGAACAGATTTGATTCATTAGACACTAATGACCGAAGACCAGAAAAGTTGTGGCATGACATCAAGAATATCATACAGGAAGACTGCAAAAGTTCACTAAAAAGATAGGAAAGAAAGAAAAGACAAAAATGGATGTTAAAAAAGACTCTGAAACTTGCTCTGGAGCATAGAGAAGATAAAGTTAATGGAAGAAATGAGGAAGTATAAGAGCTGAATGAAACATTTCAAAGGATAGGTCAAAAAGTATATATAATGTCAAGTATTATAATAAAATGTGCAAAGACATGGAGTTAGAAAACTAAAAGGGAAGAACATGATCAGCAGTCTCAAGCTGAAATAGCTGAAGAAAAAAATCAAGCCTCAACTTGCAACACTGAAGGATTCTATGGGCAAAATGGAGTCCTGGTATAGCGCTGTGGGTTAATGCACTAGACTGCAAAGCCATTTGAACTGCAAGGTCAGTGGTTCAAGCTCACCTGCTGCTCCTCGGAAACCATATACTGGGTCGCTATGGGTCAGAACTGACTCGACAGCACTTCACAACAAAAACAACAACAATGGGCAAAATACTGAATGATGCAAAAAGCATCAAAAGAAGACACAGTCATCGAATCAAAAAGAAATGGTTGATGCTCACCCATTTCAAGAGTTAGCATATGGTCAAGAACTGATGATATTGAAGGAAGATGTCCAGGCTACATTGAAGGCACCGACAAAAAACAAGGCTTCAGGAATTGGCAGAATACAAATTAAAATCTTTCAACAAACTGACGCAGTACTGGAAGCACTCAAATCTATGCCAAGAAATTCAGAAAACAGCTACCTGGCCAACCAATTGGGAGAACATTAAAAACAACTATATACATGAATCTATCTTAGTGCCCATTACAAAAAGTGGTGTTTCAAGGGAATGAGGAACTCATCAAAAAATATCATTAATATCATATGCAAGTAAAATTTTATTGAAGATAATTAAAAATGATTGCAATACAACATCAACAAGGAACTGCAAGAAATTTAAGTTGGATACCAAAGACAATGTGGAACTAGGGATATCATTGCTGACATCAGATGGATCTTGGATGAAAGTAGAGAATACAAAAAAGACATTCACTTGTGCTTTGTTTTGAATATGTAAAGGCTTTTAACTGTGTGGATCATGACAAGCTGTGGATTGACAACTTCAATCTTTTCTCCATTGATAAGAATGTTGTTTATTGGTCCAGTGGTGAGGATTTTTGTTTTCTTGACATTGAGATGTAATCCATA
>NW_006408566.1:10667532-10702695 GCF_000296735.1 Chrysochloris asiatica
ACAGCAACTCAAACCACCACAGCACGACAGACGAGTGGTGGCCATTTGGTTTTATGTCTATACTGTCTCTTTAAATTTCTATGTCAATCTTGATACAATTCTGATATAATCAAGATACAATCAAGATGTTCTCTCCTAATCCTATCAATCCTGGTACAATCAAGATAAGCTCTCCCAAGATGGCGGCTCAATTTATCATAATAAATTGAGAAAACATTAAAGTTGTCAAAAACCTTCCTCTCTATATTGCAAGTTCTTAATCAGTTTTCTTCCAATCTGATGCCATTTTCTTCTTCATATAATCCAGTTTCTTGGGTTATTTGCTCAGCAGAGAGATTCAATAAGAATGGTGAAAGATTTTAAACTATACAGTACCCCCTTGTTATATTCAAAGGACTGTCACTTGGAATCTGTGCAGGTTCCTCATGAGCACAATTAAGTGTTCTGGAATACTCATTTTTTTGTGATGTTGTCCATAGCTTGTCATGATGCACAGAGTCAAAAACCTTTACATAGTCAACAAAGCACAGGTCAACATCTTTTGGTATTCTCTGCTTTCATCCAAGATCTATCTGAATACAGCAATGATATCCCTAGTTCCACGTCCTTATCTGAATCCGAATTGAACTTCTGGATGTTCTGTCAATGTACTTTTGCAGCTGTTTTTGTATTATCTTTTTACTTGTTATATTAATGATTGAACAGGAACCATTTCTTTTTGGTGCAGTGAATCTGCGTATTCCTTCCATCTTCTTTCGATGCTTCCTGCATCATTCAATATTTTCCCATAGAATCCTTCAGTATTGCAATTGAGGCTTGAATTTTCTTTCAGCTTGAGAAATGCTGAGCGTGATCTTCACTTTTAGTTTTCTAACTCCAGGTCTCTGCACATTTCATTATAATATTTGACCTTGTCTTCTCTAGCTGCCCTTTGAAATTTTCTGTTCAGATCTTTGACTTCTTAATTTATTTTGCTATGTAGCATCTCTATGCTCGATAGCAAGTTTCAGTGTCTCTTTTGACATCCATTTTGTTCTTTTTCTTCTTTCTTGAATTCTTAATGATCTTTTTCTTTCTTCCAGTATGATGTTCTCGATGTTGTCCTGTACTTAACAACACTAAACAACAGCATTGCAATCCATAACAACTTCTTGACTGAGAGAGGGTCTACTACATATACAACTTAGATTACCTTGACTATTAGACAGGGCTCTGCTCTCTTGGAGTGTGAGAGGACACAAAAGTAGACTATAGGATACTGAAAAGGTTGATTGTGGATGAGGTGGAAGAGTTTGGGGAATAGCTAGTTGGTATGGACTTGAGTGCTTACTGTGAGTTGAGGGTGAAATCATCTTCACAACTGTGGCTATGTTTGAGCCTATTGTTGCTTCCATTGTGTCATTCACCTTCCTCTTTTTCTCTGATCCTTGATTTTACCAAGTGTAATTACTACTTAGGGTTTTGTGTCAACTTGACTAGGCCAGGATTTCCAGCTGTTTAGCAGTTAAGATGTGTTTATTCCCATGGTGATGAAACCTAATTTAGGCATAGTTAAGTCTATGATGTGGAGTCCTGGTGTGGCACTGTGGGTTAATGCATCAGACTGCAAAGCTGTTTGAACTGCAAGGTTGGCGATTCAAGCTCACCAGCTACTCCTTGGAAACCATAGGCAGGTTTGTTATGGATAGGAATCAGCTTGACAGCATTTACAACAACTTTATGATGAGTAGCTATGAGAAGCCAATCAATTAAAGGGATGCTTCCTTGGGGGTGTGACCTGCTCCCAAAATAATGGACACACAGGAAAGACTTTCCCTCCCTGTTCTGCTGGGGGGACATGGGACTCTAAAATTGTAGGCCATTTTCTTGATAATAAACTACTCTCTCTCTCTCTCTCTCTCTCTCTCTATCTATCTATATACACATACACACACACATAGATAGATAGATAGATAGATAGATAGATAGATAGATAGATAGATAGATAGACAGATAGATAGATAGATATAGATATATAAAATTACATATTTTCACTGGTTTTGCTTCTCTAGAAAACCCAGCCTAAGACATGTGGTACTCAAAGAGTTGAGTTCTATAGAAACAAAATCACAAGGGTGAGTTTTCTAAAATTTTCTCAAGTCTGACTAATTGTAAAAGCACTGATATAGGGTGGGGGCATGTCTGACCGCTACTTCATAGGAATCAGCCTTGGGCTAATTTTGAGTGTGATCCTCTTTGCCCCTATTGGAGTCAGAGGAAGTCAGACAAAGTCCCCACTTGGTTTAAGCAGTTGGCATCAGAAGTGGGATATATTGTAATGGCTCCAGACTCATGGAAGCCTGAGGCTTCCTAAGAGAAAGAACGAAGGGGCATGGGATGAACTACTTCAGCAGAGGGGAGAGCGGCAGCTTCTGAAGTTGCCTAAAGCAGACGTCATGCTGGTTATACAAGATGGCTGACAGAAAGCCAGGGTCTACTGGAATTCACCCAACCAGAGGCCCAAATCCTTATACATATGAAAGGGGTTATTTGAAGGTTGAAGAAAAGATTAAATTTATGTGTTTTTAAAAGGTGTGTTTGATAACCTTATGGATACTGATTTCTCCTGCCTATTACTGTAAAATAGACATACATGTGTGTTAGGAATATTGAGATTTATGATTACAGAAAGTTTGTAAGCCCGCCTTCAGCATATATTTTATTGGATTTGTTAAAAGGCGAATTGGAGTTTTCCCAGAAAGAAATAGGCTTTTTGCTTTAAGCCATTTAGAGTAAGGGGTCTTAGGAGGAATTCTGAGCCCCACCTAGAGCCTTCTGAGTTGGTGCATTTGCATTGGAAAAGACATGCAGATCAACCCAGAACTGCTGGTAGAATAGGAGATTCTTTTTTTTAAGTTTTTATTGTGAATTATGTGGGTTTATATGGGAGAACATCAGTTTTACATCCATCCTATTGTATTTCACTTTGTTGCAATGATTACAATCCTCTCCATGCATCATCAAATAACCAAAGGATACACCCCACAGGCCCGTCCCCCCCCCCCCCCCCTCCCTCCCCCCACGGCCATCACATCAGCACACAGCCCCTCTCCTTTCCTGAGTCCAGTGTTCCCACCACTCCATCTGTCCTCATCATCATCTCTGTCTCCATCATTGGCATCACTGCCTCTCTGGGTAGGGTCCCACTCTCTGCTCTTCTCACTTGATGGTCCCCGGGACCTCCACTCCTGGACTGCAAAATTAATCACTCCCCACCTTTTGTCAAAAAACATCTACCTTTACATTTCTGACCCTCACAGTCAGTCCTGGTGGCAATTATTCATTATTGTACCACAAGAGTCTTATCCCCTTTTTCTTTCACCAGCCTGGTCCCAAGAGGTTGGAAATCATTCAGTGGAGATTCTACCTACCCCTGCCCATTCTGGAACTAGGCTCCCTCTTAAAAGCTTATAAGCCAGTCACTACTTACCTTTATAGCCCCTCCCACCCCCATTTTGGGTAGCCAATGTCTAAGTTGCCCATCCCTGTGAACCCTGTGTGTAAAGGGAGTGGGAGTGATTCTTGCTGTAAAGATTTGTTCCCTTTTTTGAGCTACTACATCCACAACTATAGGTAAAGTTCATCAAACTATAGCGTGTTACTCTTCCCCGCCCCGCTTCTTTCTTGTTCTAGTTGAATTCTGATCATCCAGCCATCGAAGACAGGTCAAGTGTGTACTATCTGCAAGTATGGGTGTTCTTGTGCATCTCCCCTCACTTCATATCAGCTGGATGTTTCACTCTCTGCTCTAGTCATCTGTGGCTTTGTCACTGCCTCTGGACCCAGGAGTCCGGGGGTCTTGCCATACTGCTGGCCATCCAGGTTCTACCTGGGTTCACAGGAGTCTATTGAATGTGGTCGGACTTAGCTACCAACTTGATTGCTGTTTTTTCCCCTTCTTCCACTTATCGGTGACCAATGTGGTTACCAGCCAGACCACATGCCTGCTTATGTAGTTTCCTTGAGTCTTAGTCTTGGAAGAGAGTTTGCTCTGATGGGACCTGACCACTTGCCCTGATGAGTTCCGGATGAATAGCTTACTTGTTCTTGTAGCAATCAATCAGACTGCCATTATTGTTTCTTATGTTTCCTGCTGATCTTTCTTTCACAAATTATCTTCTAGTCTTCTAGCCACTCCAGACTGGTCTGCTCGTCCTTTCCAGTGGAAATTTCCCACCTCAGACAATTCTGGATGGGGTTCTGGATTCCACCTATGGTCTTATGCAATGCAAAAGCTCCACAGGAAGCCTCTTTCATTGAGCAACTTCTAGCCCCCTTTAAGGTATTCCAATCAATTATAGATTGAAGACTGACTTACAAGCTTTCTATTGTGATGTTTCAGAACAGGAGATTCTTGATTGAAAGAAAGCAGAGAAAAAAAGCAAACAGTGATTTTTTGAGTTTCTGATCCACCCAGGTAAGTAAACCCTCTTTCTAGGATTGAAGGTTGGGGTTCTGATGCGGCGCTGTGGGCTGCAAAGTCAGTTTGAGTCACAAGGTTGGTGGTTCAAGCTCACCAGCTGCTCCTCAGAAACCCTATACAGGGTCTCTATGGGTCAGAATCAACTCGATGACACTTAACAACAACAACAGGATTAAAAAGTTAAAGGGAACCAGCTAGCAGTATGCTTGCTGGTGACCACCTGGATCTACATGTGAATAAAATTGGGGGAAATGCAGCAATGAAGACACAGGCTGAGTTTGTACATATTCTATTGGAACTCATTGACCTTGAAATGAAAGAAAAGGGAAGGCTAGTCTGAAGTTTAGGGAGTTGTGTCAACAGCTGAGTCCATGGGCATGGCTTTACCCATGGAGGCTAGGACAGAGAGTGAAGGGGCCAGCTGGTTTGAAGTGCAGGAAGGTGTGTGTGAATTTCCAACCTTGTAGCTAGTACCCATTTGACCTAGGTTGGATGGCTAGAGCTGAGTTGTGAGCAGAAACTGATCAGATGATGATAAAGATGTTTGATACTCTGAGCAAGTGCCAAATGCTACAATTTGATGAACTGGACCTTTTTTATGGATGCGGTTGTTCAAAATTCCAAGTGGAATGGAAGATTCTTCAGACCAAGGAACATACTTGTCTCAGTGTACTGGACTGATTGTTGTTGTTGTTGTTAAGTGCTATCAAGTCAGTTCTGACTCATAGCAATCCTGTACAGGATTTTCAAGGAACAGCTGGTGAGTTTGAGCTATCAACCTTGTGGTTTAAACTGATCTTGCAGTCTAGTGCATTATCCTTCAATACCATACCATGACTGAGTTGATAGGGATGTGCAATTTAGACATTGGCTATCAAAAATGGGGGCCTATAAAGGCATGAAGTGGCTGGCTTACAAGTTTTCATGGATGTGCCTAATTTTAAAATGAGAGGACAAAGGAGACTCTCCATTGAATAGTTTTCTTCTTTTCCAGATGGTGCTAAGCATTAGGGTAGCAAAGGTTGAGTGAAGCAACTCTGTGAATAAGCACAAACTCAGTTTTATAAGATCCTACATATACAACATAACACAGGAAAGACAGCTCTGAGCCTATGAGAGGTATGTGGGTCTGGCTAAGAGAAGCTTAGACTCAAAGAGACCTCATGGTTAAGATGAAGAGTATATGAACTCATCAGTTTGAGCCTGTGGTGGAACAAAAGTGATTTTAAATGATGTTAGGCATAAAGATGAAGGACTACAAAATGAAAAGAAAAGGTGCACCTCATCAGACACCAGTAGAAGATAGAGTATCACTGTGGATCAGACGTTCCAGTATAGCACAGTAATCAGAGAAATGTAAGGCTTCTCCAACAGACAAAAGAAGGCAGGAGAAACCAGAAGAGTACAACACTGAATACTCAATAGTTTGATTCAGAACCAGAAAATAAAGCCATGAAAATAAAGGAGGTTTGAGGCATATTTATTGTTCTTTAATTTTGATGTAAGTGTCTGGGAAGGAATTTCCAATGTTTACCATCAAGTCAATTTGGTTTATCGTGACCCTATAAGACTGAGTAGAACTGCTCCACAGGGTACTTGAGACTGTAAATTCATATTCATGGGAGCAGACAGCCTCGTCTTTCTACTATTGAGCAGTTGGTGAGTTTGAACTGCTGGTGTCTCCAGTAAAAGTCCAGTTGTTAGCCACTGTACCACCAGGGCCCCTAGGAAGGTATTGCCCACCTTGATTCCGACTCATAGAGACCTGTGTAACAGAGTAGAACTTACTCCATAGGATTTCCAAGACCGTAAATTGTTCTGAGAGCAGGCAGATCCATCCTTCTCCCTTGGAGCAGCTAGTGGGTTTGAATCACTAACCTCACAGTAGTAGCCTAACACTTTAACCACTCTCCATTTCAAGTCTTTTTCCATGTGAATACATGATCTGCAATACAATGTAGAATTTTTTGCTAAGTTTGCTTTCTATTGACTCCTAAAACAACTCACCACAGAAGTACACTGGGAGAACTAGAAACAAGATCTCCTCAAAGCATTGGAAAATTCCAAGGTGATTCTGAGAATAGAAAGGTGCTCTGGTAGCATAGTGGGTTAAGAATTGGGCTGCTAACGTCAAGGTCAGCAGTTCAAAATTACTAGCCGCTCCAAGACAGAAAGCTGAGGTTTCTGCTCCCATAAAGATTTACAGCTTTGGGAACTCTATACAGAGTCGTTATAAATTGGAACTAACTCCACAGCACATAACAACCACCACCACTTTATAAAAAAAGGGGATGGCAATTAAGGCATTGTAATGAGCTATTAAGTTTGAGAAATGTCCAATTTTACAAAGCAAGTTCATTAAGTTATTGATTTGCAATAATAATATGTTCCAGCGGTTTCTCAAAAGTCTCATCTCATTTTGACATTACCTACCACTTTGATTCTGGCTCATAACAACACTGTAGGAATGGGGTTTCCAAGGCTATATAAATCTTTATGATAGTTGTTGTTGTTAACTGCCATTGAGTTGGTTCTGACCCATAGCAGCCCTGTATAGGGTTTCTAAGGAGTTACTAGAGAGCTTGAACTTCCAACTTTGTGTTTCAAACTGACTTTGCCGTCCAGCACATTAACTCACAGTACAATACCAGGACTTTCTTCATGATAATAGACAGCTTAATCTTTCTCCTGTGGAGCAGTTTGTGGGTTTGTAATACTGACATGTGGTTAGCAACTCAGTGCTTAACCTCCAGCACCACCAGGGCTCCTTTTTTGAGGTTATCTTGTTGTTAAGTGCCGTTGAGTTGGTTCTGACTCATAGCGACCCTGTATAGGGTTTCTGAGTAGCAGCTGGTGAGTTTGAACCACTAACATTGTGGTTCAAACCCATTTTGCAGTTCAGTCCTTATCCTACGGTTCCACAAGAGGATTGTTAAGTGTTGTTTAGTCAGTTCAGACTCATAGAGACCCTATATAGAGTTTCCAAGGAACAGTGAGTTTGAAACTTCTACTTTGCAGTCGAGTGCTTTCTTCTACAACACCACACCAAGATGGAACAGGCAAAGTTTCATTAACAGTATTATTAATACTTAAGTTCTGTTTCCTTCAATGCCATAGGCAAATTTCAAACTCAAGTGGATTTGTATAATGTTCAGAAAAAGACAATCCTTTCTTTGAATACACATCAGAATGCAGGGTTTGTTCCTCTTTGCTGGGCTCCCTGGTATGGCCAGCAATCTTGTACAAATTTACCTGGTGACACTATTTTGTGAATGTTGTTGATCATTTTTTGATGCTTGGTACATTAATGAAATGAAGACCTCAGCACTGAAGCCGAATGTTGTGAATGATTTTCTTCCTAGCAGGTCTATGACTGACAATCCCAATGATTCTCAAGTCTTAGAGTTCATGCCGTATGTGGCTCCCTCTCACAATGAACAGGGAGTACTTTATAGCTAGACAATATTGCAGGAATGGCAGAGTGTGACCTCCAAGGCAAGGACAGAAAAGCATTGCAGCTTCTTTCTGTTTTATTGGATCACTGGCCAATTGTCAAGTCATGAGGCCTCTCAAGCAGTCTTATGAAGAGGTCTCTAGACTGAGGCCTTCTAGCGTGTGAGTGAGCCATCTGAGAGCAGATCCTCCAGCCCTAGTTAAGCTTTCAGATTGCAGCCCTGCCCAGCATCTTGACTGCAACGTCACGAAAACCCTGAGACAGAACCACCCATTTAAGCTGCTTTCCAGATTCCTGACTCACAGAAACTATTTGAAATAATAAATGTTTATTGTTTTAAGCTGACAAGCTCTGAAATTATTTCTTATACTGTTGTTTTTGTCAAGTGCCGTCGAGTTGATTCCAACCCATAGCGACCCTGTATAGGGTTTCCAAGGAGCAGCTAGTAAGCTTGAACCACTGACCTTGCAGTTCAAATGGCTTTGCAATCTGGCGCATTAACCCACAGCGCCACACCAGGACTCCGATAAATAACACAAAGTCTTTGTGGTATCACACTTTAACCTGAAGTAAAAGTCTGAGACAAACAAAAGCTTTCCAAGCATGGTTCTTTGAGGGGAACTGAGGGATTATAGTAGTGTACAGTATAGGGTGAAGTGGGCTGGTGAGAGACACTGACAAATGTAGTGGAGAATGTCAGAATTAATTAATTGTGGGGAAGAAGTCTGTAGCATATTATGACAAGGAAATCAGGAACCTGTAAATGAGATGGGGATTTCAGAATCCTATTTAGAGTTTTAAAAGAGTACTGACTAAATCATTCCCAAACTTAGTAGCTTAAAACCAAAGCAATGCATTATTTTTCATAAGCCTGGAAACTGACTGTTCAGTTCTCTAATGATCTTGCCTGGATTCAGCCATAGTAGCTGTAGTATTCTGGCAGTTCAGCTGGAGTGAGCTGGTCTAACACAGTCTCACTAATATTTGTAGGAGCTCATCTACAGTAGATTGAATAGTTAGGGGGATGCCTGGGAATGACTCTTAATGTGGTCTTTCATTTGGGGCTTCTTCACAGTATGGACTTGAGACAGTGTGAAATGAAGCCCCCAAATACTGATTCTATTGAGTTCTATTGTTCAATGCCAGTTACAAGCTAAGTTCAGATACAAAGGTAGGAAGATAGACTCTAATTCTTGAGAGGTGCTGCAAATAAATTTGGCCAGTAGCGTACTGGTTACCAATTGGCCAGCTAACCTCAAGGTAGGCAGTTCGAAACTACCAGCTGTTCCGCAGGAGAAAGATGAGGCTTTCTGCTCCCGTAAAGATTTGCAGCCTCGGAAACCCTGTGCAGGGTCACTACGAGTTGGAACCAACTCTATGGTACATAACAACAACAAGTTTGAATCCACTGTGGTGGCATATAGATAGACTATGGAACAGACCCTCAATTTTTCATATTCAAGTTTAGGCTGAAGCTGAAAATAATTAAAACAAGTGAATGAAAGTCAAAATATGACCTTAAATATATGCCACCTGAATATAGAGATAATTTCAAGAATGGACTTGAGACATTAGACACTAATTAATGAAGACCAGAAGAGTTGTTGGATGACATCAAGAACATCACACAAGTAGAAAGCAAAATACCATTAAAAAGATAGGAAAGAGAGAAATGACAAAACAAGGATGTCAGAAGAGACTCTGAAACATGATCTCTAGCAGAGAGACGTTAAAGTGAATGGAAACAATGAGGAAGTAAAAGAGTTGAACAGAAAATTTCAAAGGGCAGCTCAAGAAGACAAAGTATTATAATGGAATGTACAAAGACCTGGTTGTAGAAAATCAAAAGAGAAGAAACTGCTCAGAATTTCTCAAGTTGAAACACCTGAAGTAAAGATTCAGACCTCCACTTGCAATATGAAGGGTTGTAGCATAGTGGTTACGAATTGGTCTGCTAACCACAAGGTCAGCAGTTCGAAACTACCAGCTGTTCCGTGGGAGAAAGATGAGGCTTTCTGCTCCCATAAAGATTTACAGCCTCGGAAACCCTGTACAAGGTCGCTATGAGACAGAACCGACTCCACAGTACTTAACAACAACAATGGCAAACTACGGAGTCCTGGTGTAGCACTGTGGGTTAATGCGCCAGACTGCAAAGTTGGTTTGAACTGCAAGGTTGGCAGTTCAAGCTCACCAGTCCCTTCTAGGAAACGCTGTACCAGGTCGCTATGGGTTGTAACCAACTCAATGGCATTTAACAACAACAACAACAATGGGACAAAGGATTGAATAATGAAGAAACCCTCAAAAGAAGATAAAAGAACACACAGAATCACTGTACTGAAAGGAATGGTTGATGTTCAACCATTTCTAGAGGTAGCATATGATCAAGAACCAATGGTACACAAGGAAGAAGTCCAAGCTACACTGGAGACTTTCATGAATAATAGCAAGGTTCTAGAAATTGATGGATTACAAATCAAAATCTTTCAACAAACAGATGTAGCATTGGAGGTTCTCTCTCATCTATGCCAAGAAATTTGGAAGACAGCTACCTGATCAATTGGAAGACATTCATATATGTGTCCATTCAAAGAAAGGTAACCTAACTGAATGCAGACATCACTGAAGAATATCATTAGTATCATATGCAAGTAAATTTTTGATGAAGATAATTTAAAAATGGTTGCAACAGTAAATTGACAGGGAACTGCCAGAAATTTAATCCCGGTTCAGAAGAGGATGTGGAATGAAGGATATCATTGCTAATGTTAGCTGAATCTTGGCTGATAGCAGAAAATACCAGAAAGATGTTTACTTGTGTTTTATTGATTATGCAAAGGTTTTTAGCTGTGTGGAACATGATAAACTATGAATAACATTGCAAAGAATAGGTATTCTAGAACACTTAATTGTGCTCATAAGGAAGCTATATACTGACCAAGAGGAAGCTGTTTAAGCAGAACAAGGGGACACTTGTTGTTGTTGTTGTTATGTGCCATCGAGTCGGTTCCGACCCATAGCGACCCTGTATAGGGTTTCCGAGGGTGTAAATCTTAAAATCAGGGAAGGTATGTTGTATCCTTTCACCATACTTATTAAATCTGTATTCTGAACAAATAATCTGAGAAGGTGGATTATATGATGAAGAATGTGGCATCAGGATTGAAGGAAGATAACGATACAGAGAATACAACCTTGCTTGCTAGAAATGAAAAGGACTTAAAATGTTTACTGATGAAGATAAAGACTACAGCCTTCATCTGGATTACACCTCAGTGTAAAAGAAACAAAATCTTTACAACTGGACCAACAGATTACATCAGGATAAATGGAGAAAAGATTAAAATAGTCAAAGATTTGATTTTTCTTGGATCCACAATCAACACTCATTGAAGAGCAGTCAAGAAATCAAAAAACCTATTGCAATAGAATTGATGCATTTGAGTTAATGGTGTTAGAGAAGAATATTAAAAGCATCATGGACTGACAGAGCAAACAAATCTGTGTTGGAAAAATTCCAGTCAGAATGCTCCTTAGAAGCCAGAATGGAGAGACTTCATCTCTCATACTTCAGACATATTATTAGGAGGGACTAATCTCTGGAGAATATCATGCTCGGTAAAGTGCATCAGCGAAAAAGAGGAAGATGCCTAAGGCGATGGATTAACACAGTGGCAGCAGCAATGGGCTCAAGCATAGCAACTGTGAGGATGGCACAGGACAAGGCAGTGTTTTGTTCTGCTATGAGTCGGAATTGACTCAACAAGCACCTAACAACTACATAGTGGTAATGTCCACTTTCTAAAAACTCAGGCTGCACAAGACATTTTTAAAGTTTTAAAGAGCAAAGACGTCAGTTTGATGACTAAGATAACTCTGTCTGAAGGAATGCTATTTTCAATGGCCTATGTGAAAGTTGGACAATGAGTAAGAAGACTAGAGAAGAATCGGTGCATTTGAATTATGATGTTATAGAAAATATTGTAAGTGTATGGACTTTTCAGAAGAATAAGCAAATTTGTCTAGGAGGAAGTGCAACCAAGTGCTCTTCAGAAGCCAGGTGGTGAGACCTCGTCTCTCATACATTGGACATATTATCAAGAGGAACCAGTCCCTGCAGAGGACATCAAGCATGGTAGAGTGGAGAGTCAGTGAAAAAGAGGAAGACCCTCAAGAAGATGGATAGACAGTGTAGCAACAATGTGCTCAAATGTAGCAATGGATGTGAGGGTGGTGCAGGACTGGGTGATGTTTTGTTCTATTGTGCGAAGGGTCAATATGAGTTGGAACTGACTCAATGGCACCTAACAACAACACAGTGGTAATGATCACTTTCTAAAATTCAGGAAATACAGAAAAGTAAAAGAAGAACTCTATAAATCCCCAAATCTCATCATCCAGAAATAATGTTAATATTTAAAGAACATCATTATTTAAGATATATCTACATGTCAAATATTATAACAAAATATTATATGAAATGTGTAAATATCTTGAGTTAGAAAGCCGAAAAGGAAGAACACAGTCAGCATTTCTCAAGTTGAAAGAACTGAGTAAAAAATTCAAGATCAATTTGTAATACTGAACAATCCCTTGGGCACAATATTGACTGGTGCAGAAAGCATCAAAAGAAGATAGAAGGAATACACAGAGTCACCATACCAAAAGGAAATGGTTGATGTTCAACCATTTCAAGAGGTAGTATTACGATCAAGAGCCAATGGTACTGAAGGAAGACATCTAATGGCACTGAAGGCATTGGCAACTAACAAGGGTCTGGGAATTGATGGAGAACAAATTGAAATGGTTCAACAAATTGATGCAGCACTGGAGGCAATCACTCATCTATGGCAAGAAATTTGGAGGACAGTTACCTGGCCTACTGATTGAAAGAGATCCATATTTGTGCCCATTTCAAAGACTGGTGACCTAACGGAATGTGGAAACCATAGGATAACATATAATATACAAGTACAATTTTGCTCTAGATAATTCAAAAACAGCTGCAACAATATATTGATAGGGAACTACCATAGATCCAAGTTGGATTCAGAAGAGGAAAGAGGAATGAGGGATAGCATTGCTGACATCAGATGTATCTTGGCTGAAAGCATAGAATACCAGAAAGATGTTTGCCTGTGCTTTGTTGATTATACAAAGGATTTTAGCTGTATGGATCATGACAAGCTATGGACAACACTGTGGAGAATGAATATTATGGAACACTTAATCATGCTCATGAGGAACCTGTGCATAGACCAAGAAGCAGCTGTTGGAACAGAACAAGAGGACACTGAATGGTTTTAAATAAGGAGCAGCGTGTGCCAGAGTTGTACT
Source organism: Chrysochloris asiatica (assembly GCF_000296735.1). Taxonomy (NCBI): domain Eukaryota; kingdom Metazoa; phylum Chordata; class Mammalia; order Afrosoricida; family Chrysochloridae; genus Chrysochloris; species Chrysochloris asiatica. The sequence continues at coordinate 10,680,789 of NW_006408566.1, forward strand.
TTTTCACCATATTTATTCAATCTACAAGCTGAACAAATAATCTGAGAAATTGGATTATATGATGAAGAACATGGTATTAGGTTTGGAAGAAGACTCATTAACAATCTGCAATATGTAGATAATACAACCTTACTTGCTGAAAATGAAGAGGACTTAAAATACTGATGAAGATCAAAGACCGTAGCCTTCAGTATGGGTTGCAACTCAATGTAAAGAAAACAAAAATCCTCACCATTGGACCAATAAATAACATCATGATAAATGGAGAAAAGATTGAAGTTGTCAAAGACTTCATTCTGCTTGGATCTACCATCGACATACATAGAAGCAGCAGTCAAGAAATCAAACAACAGATTGGATTGGGCAAAACTGCTGCACAAGACCTCTTCAAAGCATTGAAGAGCAAAGATATCTGTTTGAGAAATAAAGTGCACCTGACCCAAGGCATGGTATTTTCAATAACCTCATATGCATGTGAAAGTTGGACAATGGATAAGGAAGACTGTAGAAGAATTGATGCATTTGAGTTATGGTGTTGGAGAAGAATACTGAAAGTACCATGGACTGCTAGAAGAACAAACTAATCTGTGTTGGAAAAAGTACAATAGAATGCTCCTTAAAAGTCAAGATGGCCAGAGTTCATCTCTCATACGTCAAACATATTAACAGGAGAGACCAGTCCCTGGAGAAGGACATCATTCTTGATAAAGTTGAGGGTCATCAAAAAAGAAGACCCCCAATGAGATAGATTGGCACAATGGCAACAACAATGGGCTCAAGCGTAGCAGCAATTGTGAGGATGGTGCAGGACGAGGTGGCATTTCATTCTGTTGTGCACAAGGTCGCTATGAATCAGAGCCAACTCGACAGTACTGAGCAGCAACAACATATGTATATATGAAGGAGTCATGATAATGTAGTGGTTTAGAAGTTAGGCTGCTAACCTCAAGGTTAGCAGTTCCAGTCTATCAGCTGCTCCATAGTAGAAAGATGATGGGTAGCTATGAGTCAGGATCAACTCCATGGTACACAGCCACCACCACCATATGTATATATGAAAAAGATGGATAGATGGATGAATGGCTGGATAGTCAGAAAGTAAAAATGCATGAAGAAGTGAAAGCAATTTTTTAAAAACTTATATACTACCGTTTTAGATAAGATGGATTGACTACTTTTTAAGAAAGATAGGGAAATGAGAATTCTTGGAATCTTTTGTAAAGAAATCAAGCATTGCATTGGGTCAGTCTTCTGCAAAATACTTCTTTAAAACTTTGAAGAGCAAGGTTATCACTTTGAGGACTAAGTGTGACTGACCAAGCCATGGTATTTTCAATTGCCTCATATCCATGTGAAAGCTGGACAATGAATAAGGAAGACCAAAGTAGTATTAATGCTTTTGAATTATAGTGTTGACAAAGAATATTAAAAATATCATCGACTGCCAGCAGAACAAACAAATCTATGTTGGAAGAAGTACAGCCAAAATGTTCCTTAGAAGTTAGAATGGCAAGACTTCATCTCAAGAACTTTGAACATGTTATCATGTACTTTGGACATGTCCCTGGAGAAGGGCATCATGCTTGGTAAAGTACAGTCATTTAGAAAGAGGAAGACGACCTCTAAAACATGGATTGACATACTGTCTACAACAATGGGCTCAACCCTAACAACAATTGTGAGGACGGCGCAAGACTGGACAGTGTTTCATTCTTCTGTGCATAGGGCACTATGAGTCAGAGCTGACTTGAATCCATCTAACAACAACAATAACACATTTTCAGTATGTATTATGCCTTTCTTTCTACCTACCTTTGTCTCCCTTTCCTTCTTTGCTGGTATCAGTTTGCTTTCCTTTCTCTGAGTTATAGTTTGAGAACCAGGTATTGCATTCTATCCATTGTTAAGGACTAAAGACTCAGTAGTGTGGAAGTAATAGAATTTAGGGGATATCAGCTATAGTTTTTCTGTGGGATCTAAGCTCTCCTTTTCCCCCTTGGGTCTCATTAATTGTTGTGAATTGGTACCATGCACCCTGCCAGAAGTGTATCCCATTCCAATGACCTTATGTTCAGCTCCCCACGAATAACACAATTCCTGAATGATAAAATCCTGGTGACCTTCCCTAACACATTAATGTCCTAAGATCACATGAACTATTGGAAGTAGTATAGTGTAAGTCTCCTCTTTGGGAAGAAAAACGTCAAATTAGAAAAATGAAATCAGAAAATAATGTCTCTCTTCAAGAAAAAAATCAGCTTTATTTGAAGGAAAGCTCTGTGGCAAATCATTGTATATAAAGTAATTTAATTATAATGGGATTGTACTGTGAATTAATTACCTTCTTTGTACTGATGAAAAAAAAGTTGGTAAATATAGAATTTTTTAATATCCAGATTGATAAACCAAACAATTAACATGTTAACTACCTAGATAGAAGTCCTGGTGTGGCAAGGCAGGATAATATGCTGGACTTCAAGGTCAGTTTCAATCACAGAGTCAGCTGCTCAAACCCATCAGCCGTTCCTTGGAAACCTTACATAGGGTTGCTATGAGTTGGAATTGACTTGATGACACTTAACAACAATAACACTTAGACTGAAGTGAAACTCTAATAGAAGATTCAAGTGTTTTCTTTTTTCTTAAGTAACAAAGACTCTTCGTTGATTTTCCTGTTATTCAATGCAAAGTAATAAGGACTGTTTGTTGAGAAGTTAGTTTTCTAAAGATCTTCTCATTACTCATCTGATACAAAACCACCCCATAGGACAGAGTAGAACTGCCCCATAAGGTTTGTAAGGCTGTAGATCTTTATAAAAGCAGCCACATCTTTCTACTGCAGAGCAACTGATGAGTTCAAACTTTCACTTAGCAGCCGATCACTTAATCACTGTGCCACCAGGGCTCCTTCAAACAAGGTACTTACTTGCTTTGAGCCTTGCTTGGAGTCCTGGTGTGGCACTGTAGCATAATGCTTGGGACCATACTGTCAGTTTGAACCACAAGTTTGGCAGTTCAAACTCACCAGCCACTCCTCAGAAACCCTATATAGAGTTACCATAATTCATAAACAACTTGATGGCACTTAACAACAATAACAACTAGATAGGTAGTAGGTAGGTAAGTAGGTAGGTTGGTAGGTGGACAGACAGACAGACAGATAGAATCCTAGTATGGCACTGTAGGATAAGCAATGAACTGCTACCCAAAGGTTGACAGTTCAAATCTACCAGTCTCCTTGGAAACCCTATACAGGGTCACTATGGGTTGTAATGGACTCCATTGCACTTAACAACAATAACAATGTATATATTTCTGTCAGTTTGTTGTACTATGGTGGCTTGTGTATTACTGTTATGCTGAAAGTGATACCATTAGTATTTCAAGTACTAGTAGGGTCATCCATGATGGACAGGTTTCAACATAGCCTCTAAACTAAGACAGACTAGGAAGAATGTCTTGGTAATCCATTTCAGAAAATTAACCAGTTAAAATTGTACAGATCACAACAAAACATTCTCCAGTATAAAACTAGACAATGAGTCCCCTAGGTTGAAAGGTACTCAAAACACATAGTGCCAAATCAGTGGACTTGTATACCAATAGTTGTGAAGATGGCATAGGACTAGATAGTGTTTCATTCTGTTGTACATAGCATTGCTATGAGTCAGAGCCAAGTTGATGTAGAAACAACCATCTATAGTAAAAATGCTAGAAATTGTGTGTAATATGATTAGTAATTCTTTCCAGTATACTTTAAAGACATAGGTAGAAGAATGCCCTATTAAAAATTGGCAAGACTCAGGGATCTACGCATGTTAGTAAGATATGAACCCTGCTTCAGTGAGTTTATTGTTGGGAACAGTTGTTGTTGTTAAGTGCTATGGAATCAGTTCTAACACATAGTGACCCTGTATAGGGTTTCCAAGGACTGGCTGGTGGGTTTGATCCACCAACTTTGTGGTTTGTAGAACTATTAAGAAAACACAAGACAGTCTACTGTTAATACGACAGACTTGTCTGTCAAAATATATGGCCTTTTTTTTTTGACCAAAAAAGTCTGCCAAAATGATTCTCTTTCCTATGAATACTTTGTTGTTGTTAAGTGCCATTCACTCGGTTTCAACTCATAGTGACCCTGTATAGGATTTCCAAGAACAGCTGGTGGGTTTGAAATGCCAACGTTGTGGTTCACAGTCCAGTGCTGATTCTACAGTGCCACATCAGGATCCCTTTACCTAATGATAAATTACTGAAGGTGGTGGTGGTGGTTTTGTACCATGGAGTCGGTTCTGACTCATAGCGACCTTGTATAGGGTTTCTGAGGTTGTAAGTCTTTAAGAGATCAGAAAGCCTCATTTTCTCCCGCGGAACACCTGGTAGTTGCGAACAGCTGACCTTGAGGTTAGAAGCCCAACTCGTAACTACTATGCTAGCAGAGCTCCTTATGATCAATTACTAGATGTACCAAACTGGTAATAAAAAAACGTATATACAAAGAACTCTCATTTAAGTGCTTTATGGTGGTTGACTCTACAGTAATTAGTACTAGTAGTGTTGTTGTTAAGTGCTGTCGAGTTGGTTCCGATCCATGTATAGTTGGTTCCAACCCTGTATAGGCTTTCTGAGGAGCAGCTGGTAAACTTGAGTCACCGACCTTGCAGTTCAAATGGCTTTGCAATGTAGCACGTTAGCCCACAATGCCACATCAGGACTAGTGGTGGTGGTGGCGGCTGTGTGCTGTAGAGTCGTTTCTGACTCATAGCAACTCTGTACAGTGTTTCCAAGGTTGTAAATCTTTACGGGAGCAGAAAGCCTCATCTTTCTCCCGCAGAACAGCTGGTAGTTTCGAACTGCCGACATTGCAGTTTGCAGCGTGATTCGCAACCACTGCTCTACCAGAGGGTAGCATGGTGGAAACAGTACAAATAATTGTTAAATGAATGAAACTTGATTTCTTTCCTTGAACAGTGTATATATAAGACATTGGAAAAATGAAATTCTATTTGGTTCTCCTTGGTTTTCTAAAATATTACTACTACTGATGTTTTATTGAGTGCTTACTATGTGCCAAACACAAGAGTTTTCCATATATACATATTTATAAAATTCTCAAAACTGCTCTGGTTGTTGTTAAATGCCATTGAGTTTGTTCTGACTCATAGCGACCCTGTATAGGGTTTCCGAGGAGCAGCTGGTGAGTTTGAACTGCCGACCTTGTGATTCAAACTAACCTTGCAATCAAGTGCTTATCCTATAGTGCCACACACCAGGATTCCGGTAGCTACTATTAGCTTTCTAAAAGAACCTGGTGGGCTACCATCCAGAAGGTGGGCAGTGTGAATCTACAAGCAGCTTCCATGGGAGACAGATGAAGCAATCTTCTTCCATAAAGATTTACCATCTTGGAAACCCTGTGAATTAGTTCTGTTTTGTCCTATACGGTCATTAGGAGTTGGAATTGATCACAGCAGTGAGTTTGGTTTGATGTTATTGTTTTTCTCATTTTACTTCTGAGAAATCTGAGGCTCTGGAAGGTTAAGGAAACTGCGTAAGCTCACACAACTAGTAAATAAATACTTTAAAAACAAACAAATATTATATTGTGAATTGAGTGAAGGTTCACAGAGCAGATCATCAGTTTTGCATTCAACAAATCATACACTTTGTTTCAACTCAATGATTATAGTCCCTTCAATGTAATATCAGTTTATCCCACTTCCTCCTTGTGTTTCTTGTTACCAATACTGTGTTTCAGCCATTAATAGTTACCTAGGGGGACTATTGGTAGCGTAGTGGTTATAAATCGGGTTGTGAACCTCAGGGTCAGCAGTTCGAAACTACCAGCTGTTCCATGGGAGAAAGATGAGGTGTTCTGCTCCTGTAAAGATTTACAGTCTTGGAAACCCTATACAGGGTCACTATGAGTCAGAACCGACTCCATGGCACATAACAACAACAACAAGGGGGACTATAATACGGGTGAGGTATCTTCACCTCACCAGTGAATCATTCAAACTCAAAAGGGCAGTATATATCCAAGGACAAAGTTCAGAAGCATTGGGAAAGAAGGAGAAACAGAAGCTAGTAAATATTTTGATGTTATTGTCATAGAGACATCATGACTCCAGAATCATTGCTTCTATTGTAACTAGTGTCAACTTGAAGATTTCTTTCCACTTGAACTTAATGTTTCTAAACAAGGTGAAACTACAATTAGTGAAAAGATTTTAATAGTAAGAGTACTTTGGAAATTCTGTTGGCTAAATTTGAGCTCTGGATCTAAAAAGAATGTTCAAATTGAACATTCAAACGGAAGCTCCTTACAGATTCTGTTTCCGTTCAACCTGAAATTGCACTGCAGAAAACGGGTCTCAACATGGGTAACTTTGTCCTCAGGTACTTTAAACTATGAAATGAGCTAATTGTAATCATCTGGATTCTCTTAGGCATTAAGTTACTCCCAGAGGGGGGAAAATACTTTTTTCTTAAAGTTATTGAATTACTTACTAGTTCCCTGGCACCGAAATTTACTGAATGATGCCCAGGCCATTTTCAGAGTCACATTTTGCTGTTCTTTTGAACACCATGAGCTGTTTATTCTTAGGCAGTATTCTCACAACAGTCATATTGGGCTATTGGGCATGTTTTTTTTTTTTTTTAAATATAATGCCCTTATATCCAAATGAGGAAACTGAGGCCCAGGGGGAATGTGTAGCAAAGATAACTGAAGACAAAGATTCTCCCAAGGAGGTTTAGAATCCCTGTGTGGATCAAACAGTTAATGTGCTTGGATGGTAATCAAAAGATTAGAGGTTAAGTCCATCCAGAGATGCCTTCAAAGAAATGTCTGGTGAGCTACTTATTTAAAAATCAGCCACTGAAATGTCTATGAGCACGATTCTACTCTGTCACACATGTAGTCTCCATGAATTGGAATCAACTCAATGGCAAGTGGCTTTTGAGAAAGCTGACATTTCAGGTAAATATTGTGTTCCCTCTAGAGTTCCTTCATGCCAACTGCTTTCTCGCTCTCCTTTTTTCATGACCCCTCACCATGTTGAGTGTATTACATGATATGGGAAGTTGGTATATATCTTTGACATCCTATTTGATAATGCAAGAATAATTTGTTTTAGAAGGATCAGCACGGGATGAGCTTATGAGGTGGAGGTTAAAGATATCCCAAATATCCAACTTTTCTAAAGTGCTATATCACTCCATAAACCCTGATATCAACCAATGCTCCTCCCTTTAGGGTTCTTCCCAACTTCCCAGGGTTCCACAATTTGCTACATCTTACAGAACTCATGAACTATCAAGGAAATGGCTCATATAGATGTGGAGTTTGGGAAGACCCAAATCTACAGTTCAGTAATCTCCTCACTCAAGCCAAATCAGGCTGTTAACACACAAGGCTGTGTGGAAGATCGTGTATCAGGTCAGGCCACTATCTGCAATGCCAAAAACTGGAGATCAGATGGAGATCAGCGAACTTGGTTAGTCAAGGAAAGCAGCATATAGCCACTCACATCACCTAGATAACTCATTCTATACCCAGTAAAAAAGGAGCTCTGGTAGCATAGTGGTTATGAGTTGGGCTGCGAACCACAAGATCAGCAGTTCGAAACTACCAGCTGTTCCGCGGGAGAAAGATGAGGCTTTCTGCTCCTGTGAAGATTTACAGCCTTGGAAACCCTGTACAGGGTCGCTATGAGTAGGAATCGACTCCACGGCACATAACAACAACAACATACCCAGTAGAATGGTGAAACTGACCAAGCCCCTTGTTAGATTTCCATGTTTTTACAATCCTAATTAACCCTATTAACATTCATTCAGCATCTTCCCCCATCTTCTCTTACCTAGACCCATCAGGGAAAAGTTGGTTGGTTGGAGTTACGAAGACGATGGCTAGAAGAAACAAATTAAATGATTCACTGCACTGCTGATAGCTTTTCCAAAACTGTGAAGAGAATGTGTAGGTGACATATGCTCCCCCTAGGCCCACACACAAACAGCAAAAACAACAAAGACATACAGGTAAAGAAGTAAGGAACTAGAGTTAAGAATTCAAGGAGGGAAGGGAAATAGTTCAAACTACTTGACTCCTTATAGACTAAAGAAGGATCTCTGATGGTACAGTGGTTAAAGCACTCAGCTGCAACTGAAACGGTAGTGGTTCAAACCCATCGGCCGCTCTTCAGGAGAAAGATGTGACAATCTGCTTCCAATCAGATTCGCAGACCTTGGAAACCTTATGGGGCAATTCTACTCTGTCCTACAGGGTCACTGTGAGTTGGAATAGAGTCAATCACAGTAGAATAGACCAGGGTAGTTGGAAAAAAACAATTTTCATTTTCAACGGGCTGTTCTCAACTTTTTATAGACAGCTGAATCTCATGAAAACATTAAATGAAAGCGTTTATTACATTTCGTTAGTCTTTACCAGATTTGCTTCAGGCTCTAGGCACAGTCTAATGATTGGGATAAAACTGATTCTGAACAGAGTTCCCACTAACTAGAGAAATGAATGGTGGAGACTGGAAAGTTACATGAAAGACTGCCAAATCTTTCTGCAAAACCACACAGCAATGTACAAAGCCACAATGGTAAAAATGCATGCATCTAAAAGGAAGGTATAAACTAGCGTGTTATGGGGAAAACAAGGGGGCTTGGGAGAAGGGGGAGGGCCCAAGATTGAAAGAATGGAGACAGAACCCCAAAAGAAACCAAAGGGGAAAAAAAATAAAGACAAATTCTAAACAGCTCCCCTTACAAATGACTTTCATATGCATGGTAAGAAGTGAACAAGAAAGAAAACAAATACCAAGAGATATAATAGACACATTATGTAACAAGGATTACTAAGGAGAGACTAAAACCAGAAACAGACTTAGAATAATTTGGAGATGGAAAGTTTATACAAGAGATAGACGCAACAGGCTAGGAGGAATTGTGCCAACATGGGTCAAGGCGGATATTGTGTCTGAAGGGAGAAAGAATGTCATATAACCGATAAGTTGGCAGTAGGACAAAATATGTTTGGATGGAAATAAAAGGTAAAAGCATCGTAGGACAAATGTAGGAAATTATTATAGACCATCTGGGTCAGATAAAAAAGCCAGCTCAGAATGTTAATGCAGATAAAGATGCCCAAGAAAAACAAAAGTATGGTCAGAGAGAGAAAGTTATGCTAGTATTATATTACAGAGAAGTGGTGCACTGGTTACATTTCTGGAGAAGACAATGGATTAGATAACTCAGTTTGCACATATGTTCTGGAGGCCAGAAACCTAGAAGATGGCTAATAAGGAAGGATCCTGAACGGTTCAGGGCAGACATCCACCCCTTCCTTTGTGAAGTCTCTGAAGATATGGTGACCTCCCTCTTTCTGTCATGCCAACACCCTGGTGACCTCCTAGAATTTAACACTGTCTTCATGAACAACTCCCACCTATCTCCCCCAGATTTCTGCAGCTTTAATTGCTTCTTTGTGTGTCAATAAGTCCAGTGCATGCATTCATGCAGTTGGGTACCCTTATATAAAAATAATTGGTCTATCTTAGTGACTTCTAGCCATTTGCCTGCTTAGAGGGCTTTGGTTTGGGAACTGCAGCCAAGCATCATTGAAATATGATAACAAAAAGAGACCAACAGTTGGAATTCTGACTCACTTACCTCTGGATCCTCTAACTTTATAACAATGACAACAGCATCCAGTAAATAGTTTTATTTTTATGTGCAGTGACAATTCTGTTGAGTTCCTGGTAATGTGATCAGAATTTTGAGGGTATTACCAGCAGTACTGATAGATTTTTCCTTCTTCATTTAACTTTGTCCTCAGGGCTACAAGCCTGTTTTCTCACCATACAGATCATTATAGACAATACTGCTACATCCCAGACTGGATTGTGAACTCCCCACGGGCAGGGACTGATTTCCCTATCTCCCTTTCACTAGCATTTAACATCCCATCTGGTATATTATAGTCATGTCAAATGAATAGAATTATTAGGTAGTGACTCAAAGGAATGCATTTTTAAGTGCAAGATCTCAGGCAGCAAGATGGCAGTATGGGAGATAATTTGCCAAATAGTTGGCTGACTGGGGATTGACTAAGAAGAGATGGTACCTAACTGGTGTCCTTTAGTTCATATTTCAACGGTCTGGAATTCATTCCTCTGTTCACATGCAGACCAGGCCTGGATATGCCTTTCTGATCTAAGAGGTAAGAGTGTAGTTCTATGAAGATTGGAAAGTTAAATGATGGATGCCCTTGGTGTAGTTTTCTCATAACTTCTATAAGAATGCCAAGGTCCTTACGTCTTATTTATCTTATTATGTCTTATTCTTCCCTATAATTTTGTCTTTGTTATCTAGTGTTGTTAGAGCAGAAATACCACAAGTGGATGGCTGTAACAAATAAATTCATTCTCTTAGAGTTTAGGAGGCTCAAAGTCCAAATTCAGAGAGCTGGCTCTCGGGAAAAGCTTTCTTTTTCTTTGTTGGCGCTGGGAAAAAGTCCTAGTCTCCTTTCAGCATCTGTAAGTCCAGTATTCCTTGGTGATCTTTATGTATCTTGGCATCAATCTTTCCCTGGACCTAGGAGCTTCACAGTGCAGGGCACCCAGGTGCAAAGGATACCCTCTACTCTTGGTTCTTCTTTCTTGGTGGTACTAGGTCCCTCTTTCTTTGCTTGGGTCTCTCTCCTTTTATCTCCTGTAAGATGAAACAGGTTGCAGCCACACCCCTGGAATCTCTCTTAGATTGGATCAGGATTGTGATTCAGCCCACCCTTAATTCTCTTATTGGTTTATCACATCAGATCACAATATGCAGGGTCATCACGTAACAGCCAAACCATTGAGAAATCATGGCCCTGCCAAGTTGACACATATTTTAGGGAGACTCAATTCAATCCATGACAAATGGGGAGACACACTTTACTCCATTACAAATGGTCTTGTATATATCTTGTAGGATATCTCTGTCTTGTAAAAATGAGTAAATGTATTGCAGTGGCTTCAGCTTCAACAGCAACATATTTTAGCCTTGTAGTTCTCAAAAGCCTGTATCAAATTGCCTGTTGCTGTTGCCTGCTGTTTAGTTTCTCCCTCCTCCCCCCACAACTCACAGTAACCCTATGTATAATGAGAACTAACTGTTGTGATCCATAAGTTTTCTTTCTTTTCTTTTCTTTGTCAAATTTTGGCTTTATTTTAAACTTTTAAAGGGGCATATGGTACAGGAAGGAAAAATGGGACTAATTCTCAGCCGTTGGTGCCCACTAGGTACAAAACCAGACACCTGACCCTAGGTCCATCGATTGTTTTAGCAAGTTTCAATTCTATCTAAGGTCAGTGAAGCCTATTACACCCCACCTCCTTAGTAAAGAATTCTACAGACAGTCTAGTCATAGTGATCTAGCGCAAGCATAGGCTTAAAACTACAGAGGATTTCAACTTAACATCTATATTTTACAACTGGTAAGCATTTAAGCAACAAGTAGCCTCCGAGAGCTCGCTTCAGAAGGGAAAGAATTAATGGTCGGATGTCAGAAATTAAGCTACTGCTGCTGCTGCTCTTGATGCCACAGCCCCCACCCCTGCAGACCTAAGCAGACACATAGCGTGACAGTGGCTCCTTGGCAGTGCCATGCACAGAGGCATCATCGTACGGGGATAACAGCGTCATAGTATCGCTGCTGGTAACATAAACCAGGACATCAGAGGAGTTTCTTCTATTGATGTGTTGGAAGCAGTTCCACACACAGCTTAATCCGGTCACCTTTAAAGGTCAAGATAATGCTGATAAACAGAAGAATAATGAGGACTGCATTATAATGACATGATATCATCTCTGTAAGGAAAATTTTGAGACAGTTGTATGTAGTCCTGAATGGAGTTTGGATAAACAAGCCCAGTAACAGCAACAAGGTGCTCAGGACAAAATTGAGTATCTGATAACAGAAGACTAGGGTGATCCAAGTAGACGCCATAAGTAGCCATTAACCATATCAGGGTCACGAGAAGAGAAAATTGCGATAGTGATGCACGTGTTGGCATCATCCATGAACTCTAAGTCCCCTCCAAGTTCAGAACTGGAAAAGTGCTACTGATCTGGATCAGCCAGGGCGCTCAAGAGCATCAACAGTACCAAACCTCGAGCAGGTTGGTGCCAGTGTGGACACGCTAACACACGCAGCGGCTCTTGTAGTAGAACCGCCTCCAGGGCGCGACCATCTTCATCCCTCCGGTCCCTGGCGCAGTTGCGCGAGTACGTGCCCAAGTTTGCAGGAATGGCAGGGGTGGTGCTTTGGTATCCCACCTTGCCCCCTGCCCCTTACTCCATCGCTTGCTTGCGCTTCTCTGGGACTCACCTAGCGCACATACCCTGGCTCCTTGCTTCCCTTGAGAGCTTTGGCTGAGAGTCTCTCCATAAGGATTTCATTGCCTAATTTTCAAAAGTAAATTGCCAGGACTTTCTTTCTAGTCTGTCTTAGTCTGGAAGCTCTGCTGAACCCATTCAGTATCGCAGTATCACACAAGCTGCAACTGACAGTGGTGGTTACACTTCAGGAGCGTTTGCAGGAAATTGAAACTGTTTCTTCCACATGGAAGATGAGAAATCTACCAATGAAACATCACTGTCCCCAGAATTACCTTGTTGTTGATGTTGTTAGGTGCCATCCAGTTAGTACCAACTCATAGTGACCCTTTGCACAACAAAACGAAACACTGCCCAGTCCTGAGCTCAAGTGTGACAACCTCACAATTGTTGCCATGCTGAGTCCATCGATGTTGCCACTTGGCCAATCCATCTCGTTGGGGGTCTTCCTCTTTATCTCTGACCCTCCACCTTACTAAACATGATATCCATATCCAGTGACTGGTCCCTCCTGACAATATGTCCAAAGTATGAGAGACAAAGTTTGGCTGTCCTGGCCTCCAAGTAGCACTCTGGCTGCACTTCTTCCAAAACAGATCTGTTGGTTCTTTTGGCAGCCCATGGCACTTTAAATATACTCCTCCAACACTATAACTCAAAAGCATCAATTCTTCTATGGTCTTCCTTATTCATTGTCCAGCTTTCACATACATATGAGGTTATTGAAAATCCCATGGCTTGGGTCAGGCACACCTTAGTCCTCAAGCTGACATCTTTGCTTTTCAACACTCTACAAAAGTCTTGTGCAGCACATTTGCCTACTGCAATACATCATCTGATTTCTTTACTGCTGCTTCCATGAGTGTTGATAGTTGATCCATGAAGAATGAAGTCCTTGACAACTTCAATCTTTTCTCCATTGATAATAATGTTGTTTATTGGTCCAGTAGTGAGGATTTTTGTTTTCTTTACATTGAGATGCAATCCATACTGAAGGCTGTGCTCTTGGATCTTCATCAGTAAGTATTTTAAGTCCTCTTTACTTTCAGCAAGAAAGGTTGTATCATCTGCATATTGCAGGTTGTTAATACTTCCTCCGATCCTATTGCCACATTTTTTTTCATATAATCCAGCTTCTCCTATTATTTGCTCAGCATACAGGTTGAGTAAGTATGGTGAAAGAATAAAACTGTCACATACCTTTCTTAATTTTAAATATTCAGAAGTAATTTGTCACTCCTTCTTCCTAGTCTGTCTTCATCTGGAAACTCATCTGAAACCTTTCCACCATGGGTGATCCTGCTGGTATTTAAATACCCCATGGCATAGCATCCAGAATCACAGCAACTCATAAACCACCACAGTACAACAAACTGACAGACGAGTGGTGGCATAGCATTACTAGGGAATTAAAAATAGAAAAACTCAGATTCCTTGTTCCAGATTTGGCCTTACAGAGAGTCCAATTTTCTAGGGTATAATGGAATTGACATTGTCAATCCTCAGGTGTTTTCAAAGCATATTTTTACTAGCGACTAGTGCTTTGAGTGAATGAGTTTTGTAAACAAATAAAAAGCCACTTTAATGTTTTTAAAATATCCCCCAATTAACTTCTGTAACCTTTTTAGAGACAGAAAAAAATCAGAGATGATAGGTAGTGTTAGTTTCCATTTAGAGTGGAATGTAATAACCTCTGCTCACTTGAACCTTCACCCTTGACGGAATAATGAGGCTAATTAGTAACTGCAGTTCTCTTAAATTATAATTTTGTCTCTTCTGTGGGCAATTATTGAATAAAATTCATTAATATTTAACTGTATCTCCATTCATCTTGTATAACGATAATGATCTATTAGTTTATCTTTCAATAATGCCTATGGGTAGGGAGGAAGTCTATAGGGTAGTGTGCCAAGCTAATTACCCTCAATAGTAATTGTTAATTCTTCAAGTTGTCTGCTTAAGGGATTTTTGGACTGTGACAGGGATGGGACTAAGGAAAAAGAATAATAGAGACAGAAGAGCTATTTCAAGATTCTAGAACATTCAGAAAGGAGGAGAATGTGGCAGTTTTAGCATTGGTTTAGACAGAAATGAACTGCCTGCAGTTGAAAGGCTTTACTGTATTTTATGAGTATATATTCATGATACATTTGTTGTTGTTGTTAAGTGCCGTCAAGTCAATTCCTACCCGTAGTGACCCTGTATAGGGTTTCCAAGGAGCAGCTGGTGAGCTTGAACTGCTAACCTTGCAGTTCAAAGGACTGTGCAGTCTGATGCATCAACCCATGGCACCACACCAGGATTCCCATGACACACTGTTGTTGTTGTTAAGTGCCATTTAGTTGATTCCAACACATAGCAATCCTGTATAGGATTTCCAAGTAGCAGCTGGTGAGCTTGAGCCACCAACCATGCAGTTCAAATGGCTTTGCAGTCTGGTACATTAACCCACAGCGCCACACCAGGACTCACCCATAATACATTAGAGGGGGCATATAAAAGATTTAAAAATCTCCACTCTCAAGGAAATTTCTATTTTCTAAAGGGATATGAGTTATATAGCTACATTCTAACATAAAATATAATTGATGCTAAAGCAGAGGTAATAACCAAGTGTCCTAAGAAGATAAAATTAGTTTGTTGTTATTGTTGTTGTTAGGTGCTGTCAAGTTGATTCTGACTCATAGCAACACTATGTACACTGAATGAAGGACTGCTTGGCCTTGCACAATCCTGACAGTCTTTGCTATGTTTGAGCCCATTGTAACAGCCAGTGTGTCAATCTCTCTTGAGGCTCTTCCTCTTTTATTAGTTTAGAGCAATATAAACAAATATTAAATACAGGGATTGTTGTTGTTAGGTGCCATGAAGTCGGTATCAATTTATGTGACCTTATACACAACAGAATGCAACACTGCCCGGTCCTGAGCCAACCTCACAATCATTACACTTGAGCCCATTGCTGCTTCCACTTTGCCAAGCCATCTTATTGGGGGCCTTCCTCTTTTTTGCTGAATCCTCCACTTTACCAAGCATGATGTCCTTCTCCAGTGACTGGTCCCTCTGGTAATATGTCCATAGTATGAGAGACAAAGTCTGGCCATCTGGCTTCTAAGAAACATTCAGGCTGTACTGTTTCAAACACAGATTGGTTTGTTCTTTTGGCAGTGGATAGTATATTTAATATTGCCCTCCAACACCATAACTCAAATGCATCAATTCATCTGTAGTCTTCTTTATTCATTGTTCAACTTTCATATGCATATGAGTTTATTGAAACTACCATGGTTTGAGTCAGGTACACCTTAGTCCTCAAACTGACATCTTTGCTCTTGAACACTTTAAAGAAGTCTTGTGCAGCAGATTTGCCCAATACAATACACCATTTGATTTCTTGACTACTGCTTCCATGAGTGTTGACGGTTGATTCTAGCAAATGAATTTCAATCTTATTTTGAGAATTTCAATCTTTTCTCCATTTATATGGATCAACTATCAACATTCACGGAAGCAGCAGTCAAGAGATCAGATGACGTATTGCATTAGGCAAATCTGCTGCACAGGAACTTTCAAAGTGTTCAAGAGCAAAGATGTCAGCTTGAGGACTAAGGTGCACCTGACCCAAGCCATGGTATTTTCAATAACCTCATATGGATGCGAAAGCTGGACAGTAAGGAAGATCATAGAAGAATTGATGCCTTTGAGTTGTGGTGTTGGAGGAGAATACTAAAAGTGCCATGGACTGCCAAAAGAACCAATAGATCTGTGAAAAAGTGCAGCCAGAGTGCTCCTTGGAGGCCAAGATGGCTAGGCTTCGTCTCTTATACTTTGGACACATTGTCCGGAGCGAACAGTTGCTGGAGAAGGATGTCATGCTGGGTAAGGTGGAGGGTCAGAGAAAAAGAGGAAGACCCCTAACGAGATGGATTGGCCAGGTGGCATCATTGATGGACTCAAGTGTGGCAGCGGTAGTGAGGTTGGCCCAGGATCAGGCATTGTTTCGTTCAGCTGTGCATGGGCTTGCTATGAGTCAGTTCCGACTCGATGGCACCTGACAACAACAACAACAATTTATTGGTCTGGTAGTGAGTATTTTTGTTTTCTTTACATTAAGGCGCAACTAATTGAAGGCTGTTATATTTGATCTTCATCTGTAAGTATTATAAGTCCTCTTCACTTTTAGCAAGCAAGGTTGTATCTCTGCATATTGTAGGTTATTAATGAGTCTTCCTTCAACCCTGATGTCATGTTTATCTTCATATAATCCTACTTCTTGAATTATTTACTCAGCATACAGATTAAATAAGTATGGAGAAACACTACAATCCTGGCATACACCTCTCCTAATTTAAAACCATTCAGTGTTCACTTGCTCTGTTTGAACAACTGCCTCTTGGTCTACATACAGGTTCCTCAGGAGCACAAGTATGTGTTTCAGATTACTCTTTTTCCTCAGTGTTGTCCATAGCTTGTCATGATCCACACAATTGAAAGCCTTTGCATTTACAATAAAGCATAGGTGAACATCTTTTTGATCCCTCATGAACATAGATGGAAAAATTGTCATCAAAATCGTAGCCAACAGAATCCAGCAGCACATCAAAAAAATAATACATAATGATCAAGTGGGATTCATATCAGGGATGCAAGGATGATTCAACATTAGAAAAACAATCAACATAATCCACCATATCAATAAGAAAAAAGAAAAGAACCACATGATCATATTGGTTGATGCAGAAAAGACATTTGACAAAATCTCACATTCATTTCTGATAAAAACACTCAACAAAGTAGGAATTGAATGGAATTCCTCAACATAATTAAGAGCATATATACAAAACCAACAGCCTACATTATTCTCAGTGGAGAGGAACTAAAAGCCTTCCCTCTGTGAACAAGAACCAAACAAGGATGCATTTTGTCACCACTCCTATTCAATATTGTCCTGGAAGTCTTAGCAAGAACTATGCAGCAAGACAGAGAAATTAAAGGCATCCAAATTGGCAAAGAGGAAGTAAAATTCTCTCTGTTTGCAGACAATATGATCCTATACATAGAAAACCTCAAAGACTCAGAAAAAAGCTACTAGACCATATTGGAAGATTCAGCAAAGAGGCAGGGTATATATCAGCATACAAAAATCAGTTGGAGGAGTTCAGTTTTGGCGGAGGCAGAGGCAGAGTCAGGTAGGCCAGACTGAAAACCCAGCGAAGCTGCTTTCACGGAACAGCACCAGAGCTCTGGATCTAGCAAACGGTGCAAGGTATCAGTTTCCCATATGCATCAGTGGAAAAATCACAGTATAAAGGAAAATACTGCAATTTAGGAATTGCTTGAGACATGGTATTCCCTCTGCAGCCACCCTGCCTGGGTGGAGTTCAGAGGGTGGGGTTACAGCCAGACCAGCATAGGGAACTGGCACTAAAAGTGGTGCAGTGACATTTGCAAAAAGAGGTGTGGGGGTATTCAACACATTTTTCCCTCCTCTTCTCTGTTGCACCTTCTTTGCCCAGCCTGGAGGTCTTCAGGAAGGTGGGTGAGCACTACCCCAAAAAAGTCCAGTGTTGAGTCCACAGTTTTTCCCATGGTACAGAGAGAAAGAGCCCTATCGGTCCCAAGGGCAAATTCTTTGGCGGCTACTTATGACGTCAGCTTCTGGGTCACAGCCATAAAATTAACTTGTGTGAAACCCTTTACTCTGGCATATCCAGCAAGAAAAAAGCAGGCCTGTCAGGCTTGACAGACAAACCATATGAACAATCTATAAAACCCCAACATAAGAGGACGCAACTATCTCGAGAATTACGCTGTGCACATGCAGATACCTAACTGACCTTCAGAGACAAAAACAGTAGACAATCTTTCTCTCATTAACTTCTCAATGTCTATCTACGCACCTCTATGGTGGTAACTAGAGGAGGTACCTGAATGAGTGGACACCCCTACCCATTGCTGGAGGTTTCTACGGTGCACATATACTTCCTATATAGCAAGGCAACTGGACAGTTGGCCACACTTTTATTTTTCTTGCAAAGTGGTGGTTTTTGTCTCCACTTTTATATTGCTTCTGCTTTTGGGCCTTTTGATCACATGTTTTTCCTGAGGGTGGGAGCTATTTCTCCCTACATTACCCAGGAAGGAACAGCAATTGTGGCCTTATAGCCAAGTTATAAGCATACCCCATACTATTCCACCATTGAGAAAAGAGCCAATAACAGCTGCTAAGCATTACACATGAAAAGGGAAGCCTATTTCCTTATCATATCCACCAGCAGACACCCAGTAAGCTTAATAACACAGCAACAAACATCCATTTAAACATTAAAAACCCACATAGCTACTGGAAATGACCAAAAAAAAAAAAAAAAAAAAACAAAAGATCTCAAAACATGTCCATAAACAGAAAAGAGTAACTGAGTAACTGAGACAAATGAGCTGGAGACAGAGAAAGGCTCTACAGTAGTGGAAGAGCAGGTTTTGGATTTGCCTGAGAAGGAATTCATAAGAATGATATGAAAACAAATTCAAATGCTCCTAAAAGGAGTGGAGGAAAACAAGGAAGAAGTCAGGAAAGTACTACAAGTACAAACAAATAAGATCAATACAGCATTGGAAACAATTCAAAAACTGCAAAAAGAGGTCTAGATGATTAATAATAAAATACAAGAAATGGACAATACACTGAAAGGGGAAAGGAGCAGAATTGAAGAGATGGAAGCCAGAACTAATAAGCTAGAAGACAAATCTCTCAATACTGCTAAGATAGAAGAGCAAGCAGAAAAAGGATTAAAAAAATCTGAAGAGAATCTGAGATTCATGCTCAATAACATGAAGAGGAACAACTTAAGAATTACTGGCATTCCGGAACAGGAAGAATCAGAAAAGTCCACAAAGGAGATAGTTGAAGAGTTTCTGGAAGAAAATTTCCCTAGCATCTTGAAAGATGGGAAGATAAATGATCAAGAAGTCGAACGTACCTGAGGAAGGACAGACCCCAAAAGAAAATCACCAAGACATATAATAATCAAGCTCTCCAAAATAAAAGATGAGAAAATCCTAAAAGTGGCCAGGGAAAAGAGAAGTGCTACTTACAAAGGCAAGCAAATCAGATTAAGCTCGGACATCTCAGCAGAAACCATGCAGGCAAGAAGGCAACGGGGAAATATATACAAAACCCAAAAAGCAAAACAACAGAAACAAATCTGCAAACCAAGATTCATCTATCCCATGAAACTGTAAATCAAATACAATGGCGCAATCAAAACAATCCAGGAAAAACAAAAGCTAAGAGATTTTGTCAAAGCCAATCCAAAACTTCAAAATATACTAAAGGGAGTTCTTTGGACTGAAAACCAACAAGAAGAGACAACAACCAGAGATTGACAGACATGGCAACACCACCTGAAACACAGATGATAGATAGCAGAGTCCAGAACAGAACAAAACTACAACAACAAATTCAAAGGAGCTGGGAAGTCAACTGAAGATCAAAATAATGTCAATGTCAAAGAAGGGAAAAATATAGGAACAGAGATCCAGGTGGTGAGGAGGTCAGGCAGATTACAAGATGCAAAAGATTGTTTTAAATGGAGAGAAAAGTTAATAGACTATAAGATAACTCCAAAGAAAGATAATACTTCACAATTTACCGTGAACATGAACTTCCAAGCAGAACAAACTAACATGAAAACTAAGAAAAAACTGAAAAGAAATAGACAAAAAAATACCCCATAAACTCAGTGCAAAAAGCCATGCAGAACAAAGGAACGACTAGCACTACCAAATATTAACATAATGACAGCAATTAATTCATACCTATTGATAATTAAATTGAATGTCAATGGATTGACTGCACCAGTGAGGAGACAGAGAGTGGCAGATTGGATAAGAAAACAAGACCCTTTAATATGCTGCCTGCAAGAGACACCTTACACACAAAGACAAAAACAGTCTAAAAATTAAGGGATGGTAAAAAAATATACCAAGCTAACATCAACAATAAACAAGAATGAGTGGCAATACTAATCTCTGATAAAGTAAACTTTAACACAAAAACCAGCATAAAAGATAAAGAAGGACACTATCTCATGAGCAAAGGGTCAATTGAGCAAGACAACATAGCCATAATAAATATGTACTCTCCCAATGAAAAAGCACCAAGATATATGAAGTAAACCTTATTAGAACTGAAGAAAGAAATAGGTACATCTACAATTATAGTGGGAGATTTTAATACACCGCTTTCAAAAAGGGACAGAACAACTAGAAAGAAACTTGACAAAGTTGTTGTTGGTGGTTATGTGCCGTCGAGTCGGTTCCAACTCATAGCGACTGTGTACAGGGTTTCCTAGGCTGTAAATTTTTACGGGAGCAGAAAGTCTCATCTTTCTCCCACAGAACAGCTGGTAGTTTTGAACTGCTGACCTTGAAATTCACAGCCCTATTTGTAATCACTATGCTACCAGAGCTCCTTTTGACAAAGTTACAGAGGAACTAAACAGCACAATCACCCAACTTAACCTCATAGATGTGTACAAAGCATTCAACCCAACAACAGCACAATATACATTCTTCTCCAGTGCACAATTCTCCAGAATTGACAATGTGTTAGGTCACAAAACAAGCCTCCATAAATTTATAAACATTAAAATGCTGCAAAGCATCTTTTCAGAATGCAGTGCTATAAAACTAGAAGTCAACAATAAGAAGACAAAGGAAATTAAGTCGAATACATGAAAACTGAATAACACCCTGCTGAGTAGTGACTGGATAAAAGAAGAAATTAAATGTGAATTCACAAAGTTTCTAAAAACAACTGAGAAAGAAAACACAACATACCAAAATCTTTGGGACATGGCGAAAGCGGTGCTGAGAGGACAATTTATTGCAATAAATGCACACTCCAAAAAGAAGAACCAAAATTTATACATTAACACAGCCTCTACAACAATTAGAAACAGACCAACAGAGGGAACCTACAGTCACCAAAAGAAAAGAAATAATAAAAATAAGAGCAGATAAAGTAAATGAGATGGAAAACAGAAAAACTATAGAAAAAATCAACAGGACAAGAAGCTGGCTCTTTGAAAGGATTAATAAAATTGACAAACCATTGATAAAACTAATAAAAGAAAAGAGGGAGAAGACACAAATAACTCACTTTAGAAACCACATGGGCAATGTCACAACAGAATGAAATAAAATCAAAAGAATAATAACAGAATACTATGAAGCACTGGACTCCAACAAATTTGAAAACTTAAAAGAGATGGATACATTAAAAAAAAACCCACAACCTACCAAAACTTACACAGAGGACAGTAAATGCTGGCAGGGATATGGAGAGACTGGGACACTCCTGCATTGCTGGTGGGACTTCAAAATTGTCCAACCTCTCTGGAAAGCAATATGGTGCTTCATCAGAAGGTTGGAAATAGAAATACCTTATGATCCAGCAATTCCTCTACTTGGTATTTACCCACAAGAAATACAAGCCATAAAATTAGTAGATATA
>NW_006408566.1:10703512-10815807 GCF_000296735.1 Chrysochloris asiatica
AGGGAACAAATCTTTAAAGTGAGGATCATTCATACCCCTTCAATACACAGGGTTGACAGGGATGGGCAACTTGGACAATGGCTACCCAAAATGGGGGGTGGGGGATGGTACAAAGGCAAGAAGTGACTGGCTTACAAGCTTTCAAGAGGGAGCCTAGATTCAGAGGGTGCGGAGGAAGGCAGAATCTCCACTGAGTAGTATCCAATCTGTCTGATCGGGGCTGATGAACGGAGATAGGGATAGGACTCTTGTGGTACAATAGTGAATAATTGCTGTCAAGATTGACTATGTGGGTTGGAAATGTAAAGGTAGACGTTTTGAAGCAAAAGGAGGGGAGTGGTTGACTCTGCAGTCCAGGAGCGGAGGTCCCTGGGACCATCAAGGGAGAAGAGCGGAGTGCAGGACACTACTCAGAGAAACACTGACGCCAGAGATGGCGGCAGAAACAATGACATGGAGAGTTGGAGCGGCTGGTGGTATTTAAAGCATGCATGGCATAGGTTTCAGAATCACAGCAACATGCAAGCTATGACAGTATGGCAAACTGATAGACAATTATCCCTCTATATATTAAAACATAAAATTATAGTAAATAAATACATGTGTTATAGGTATAAAAATTAGATAGTTGGAACTGAGAGCATCCAGAATAAAGTCTCTATGTTATACAATAATTTAACAACGATGAAGAACATTCAATAATGATGGAGATTTATTCAACAAATCATTCTTAAAACACAGTAAAGCAGATTTTGATTCACAATAAATTAGACCCTTTCCTTATGTAACCAGTAAGGTCAAATTATTAAAAATGATAATAGTTAATTCTAGTTTGATTGTAGTGATAGGACACCTTACTACACTGCTAGTGGGGGTACAAATTAGGTCTGCCTTTCTAGAATGCATTAACAAATACAGTTTTGATTCATTAGTTCCACTTCAAGTAATATCTATCTATCCAGACTTCATCTCTCATACTTTGGATATGTTATCAGGAGAGAATCATTCCTGGGGAAGGACATCATGCTTGCTAAAGTGGAGTTGTTGTTGTTGTTAAGTGCCATCGAGTAGGTACTGACTCATAGCGACTCTATGCAAAACAGAACGAAACACTGCCCAATCCAGGGCCAACCTCACTATTGTTGCCACGCTTGAGCCCACTGATCCTGCCACTTTGCCAATCCATCTTGCTGGGATCTGACAACCACGTGATTTACTCTGCTGGGAATGACAAATTGAAGAGGGATGGTGTTACATTCATTGTCAGAAAGAACATATCCAGATCAGTCATGAGGTACATTGCTGTCTGTGATAGGATAATATTCATGCACCTACAGGGAAGACCAATTAATAACACTATTATTTAAGTTTATGCACCAACCACGAAAGCCAATGAGGATGAAACAGAAGAATTCTACCAGCTTCTTCAATCTGAAATTGATCAAACATGCAATCAAAATATATTGATCATTACTGGTGATTGGAATGTAAAGGTTGAGAGCAAAGAGGAAGGATCAGTAGTTGGAAAATATGGCCTTGGTGATAGAAATGATGCTGGAGAATTCATGAGAGAATTCTGCAAAATCAATAATTTGTTCATTTCAAATACCTTCTTTAGACAGTATAAGAGATTGTGGAACAGACCATCAATTACTCATATGCAAATTCAAACTAAAGCTGAAGAAAACAAAAACAAGTCCATAAGAGCCAAAATATGACCTTGAATATATCCCACCTGAATTTAGAGATCATCTGAAGAACAGATTTAATACATTAAACACTAATGACCAAAGACCAGAAGAGTTGTGGGACGACATCAAGAACATCATATATGAAGAAAGCAAAAAGTCATTGAGAAGACAAGAAAGAAGGAAAAGGTCAAATGGATGTCAGAAGAGACACTGAAACTTGCTTTCCATTGTAGAGATGCTAAAGCAAATGGAAGAAATGAGGAGGTTCAAGAGCTGAATAGAAAATTTCAAAGATCAGCTCTAGAAGATAAAGTCAAATATTACAACAAAATGTGCAAAGATCTGGAGTCGGAAAACCAAAAAAGAAGAACACGCTCAGCATTTCTCAAGCTGGGAGAGCTGAAGAAAAAACTCAAGCCTCGACATTTATTATTGAAGGATTCGCTGGGCAAATTATTGAATAATACAGAAAGCATCAAGAGAAGATGGAAGGAATACACAGAGTCATTGTCCTATTCAACTGTTTCAAGAGGTAGCATATGATCAAGAGCCAATGATACTGAAGGAGCTAAAGTGGAGGCTCAGCAAATAAAAATACTCCCCCCCCCACACACACACAGTGGCAGCAGTGATGAACTCAAATGTAACAATTGTGAAGATGATGCAGGACTGGGCAGCATTTCGGTCTGTTGTACATAGACTTGCTTTGAGTCAGAACTGACTCAATGGCACTTAACAACAACAATAGCAATGGTGCTGTTGGTTAAGGCGCGCCAGACTGCAAAGCCTTTTGACCTGCAAGGTCAGTGGTTCAAGCTCACCAGCTGCTCCTTGGAAACCCTATACAGGGTTGCTATGGGTCGGAACCAACTCGATGGCATTTAACAATATCCATCTACTACCAGAAAATACATATAGTAATACAGTGTGCTTATACATACCTGTTGTTAAGTGCCATCAGTTGCTTCCAACTTGTACTGATCCTGTATAAGGTTTCCGAGGCTGAAAATCTTTTGAGAAGCAGAAAGTCTCATCTCTCTCCAGTAAAGCTCCCTGGTGTTGGTGGTGGCTAGGTACTGTGGAATTAGCTCTGACTCATAATGGCTGACCTTGTGGTTAGCAACGCAATTTATAACCCACGATCCTTGTAAACATCCCTAGGAATACAAAATTTCATTTAAAACTTCTTTAGAAAATGCCCATTACAGTGTTATTGGTAATAGCATAAAATTGGGAAAACAGTGCCTAAATAGGATAATTTTAAAGTAATTTATATTATAAACTTTGTTACTTTCATATAATGGGATAGAATGTGTTTGCTAAAACTATTGGTTGAGAATGTTTGTTATCGACATGGGAATTTTCTTTTGGTTAGGGCAAAAAAGCAGAGGGCTATCTTCTCAGCCAAATTAACACACACACATATATACGATAAAATATTAACCTGGTCATTTGGGGATAGTGGTGTTACAGACATGCCCCTGCTCTTTAATGTGTTCCTTTTCCAAAATTTCTAAATATGGTGCATTTTACACTAGATTCCTGACATTCAGAAAGGACCTATCCTAAGATTGGCACTAATTCTCAAAATGCAAATGCCCTCATTTTCTTAGACTTCTTCAGTTTCTCTTTCTTGCCATCACCAACACTATCAGTTGGCTTTCTCTGCACAAAGAAGGTTTTTGTTACCACTTACAGTTACCGTATACTTGAAAATGAGACGAGAACAACAAAGCCACATTGAGCTCTGGAGTCTGGGTGGTCTGCAACCCCCATTTCTGTAAAGTCTACTGCTCAATTAATAACAGTGACAATTATAGAATTCTTTGACATGGACAATTGATACTCTCTGGCTCTTACATAAAGAATGAACACATGCTTCTTTATAAAACATTGCTGTTTTTCTTGATCAGAGTGAATGCTGACCAGGCAAGCCTTGAACTAGAGTCCCTAAACTCTCCTATAGAGAAAATTAAGAATAACCACTCTTCTAGGTGTAAAGATGGCTTAATCACTAATAAGGCATTTTTAGCTTGTGCCATTTTCACAGAATTTATGATTGAAAATCACATCAGGACAAAATTACCAATTATCAGGTCACATAATTCAAGTGATAAGCCCAGGGATGATAAAGTGTCATATGCTAGGTGTCTATTTTTAAATTGGAGTGTCAGTATAGCAATGGAAACAAGAAAGAATAGATTACTTCAAACCCAGCAAGGGAGAAAGTCAATCAGCTAGCAAGATGAAGCTTTATATAAGTAACACAATCATAGGCATAGTATTCTGTTCCTGTTGCTATATAATGCACCTATAACCATGGATGAACATCCGATCACCTTTGTCATATTCTCTCGGTGAGAGGCTAACCACACTCATGGAGGAGGGGATTATATAAAGGCAGGACATAGAAATCTGAGGCCCATACCAAGGCCTGTCTGACACACAAGGAAACTTGCTATTGTTGTTTAGGCTGTTGAGTTGGTTCCGACCCATAGCGACCCTGTACAGGGTTTCTGAGGCTGTAAATCTTACGGGAGCAGAAAGCCTCATCTTTCTCCCGCAGAGCAGCTGGTAGTTTCGAATTGCTGACCTTAAGGTTCACAGCCCGATTCGTAACCACTACATTTCCAGAGCTCGTGCCAATTTTAACTCTGTCTAATTGTGGATACTCTTCAGTCAAATTCAAATTTCTTCTTCCAGTCTCCCTAGGAGTTTATATACATGGTATTGGGGACTGGACATCTGGAGTCATGTAGCATCTATAGATTTCCCTGGGATCAAGTTTTCTTGTCTGGTCTTTGTTGTTATTGTTAAGTGCTGTTGAGTCAGTTCCGACTCATAGGATTTCTGAGGAATGGCTGGTGAGCTTGAACCACTAATCTTGCAGTTCAAATCAGCCTTGCAGTCTAGCATATTAACTCACAGTGCCACAACAGAACTCCTGATGTTGGGTTATTTTAACTGTTGCTAAAGTGTTAGATCTTACTACGTTCTTTCAAAGTGCATGACCCAATACAGTATCAACTAACTGAGTCTCAATGTGGTGTCCATGAAATCGCTTTCATTCTCTTGTTCCCTTAGCCCCTCAGAGAATGGAAACATTTGGCTGCTAGACTATACCACTTAGCAATACTCAGAATCTTTGAGAATGCGCAGGCCCATTTCTTAACCATTGCTGCTCTAATATTCTAGCAACATAACTGGTTCTCCAAGAGGCATGAAGCCTCCTTAGGGAGGTGAAGAATGAAGCTCCTTCCCTGAGATACCCTCAAGCACACCTTTAGTTAGGGACACGGTGCCTCTTTACGCCAAGAAAGATAATGGACCCAACACATACTCTCACCTTCTTCCCCTTTCTTCTGCCTTCCATATCCCTAGCCCAGACAGTATTTTTATGCCTTTTCTATGGTCGTTTGTCACCATGCAATTTTCCCATTGCTAGGTTTCCACTGCCACCAGGTTTATGGTATATATTATTATATGAGTCTTCCATGCTTGGTTTTTGATATTTTGGACCTCAAAGCAAAGATTTCGGCACTGGGACAAGAAGATTTGTTTGAAAGAGGAAGTTTTAATAGTGAATGTTCTACATTATTAAAAGGAATTAATAAATGAAATAAGCAAACCATGAATTATCATTTCAATATATGCAAAATTGACAGGACTTGTCTCTATTAAATACCATCAAGTCAGTTCTGACTCAGCAACCCTTTATAGGTTTTCCAAGGTGAGTTTGAACTGCCAACTTTGCAGTTAGCAGTCCAGTAATTATCATAAAGTGCCACACTTCCTGTTGTTGCTGTTAAGTGCCATTGAGTCATATCCGACTCATAGCGACCCTGTACAGGGTTTCCAAGGAGTGGTTGGTGAGCTGGAACTGCCCCCCTTGCAGTTTAAACTTACATTGCAGTTCAGTGCATTAGCCCACAGCGCTATACTCCATGACACGAACTTAAGAGGCATCAGTTTAGTTGGGTCTCAAAAGGATGGGTAGGCTTTCAACACATTAACTAAATTAAAACCCTCCAATTATAGATATACTCTCTTGGTTCTCCCAGACTTACATTCTGTTTCAGAGGATTTATTACTGCTGAAGTTGCATTATTTCTGAAGAGTCTCTCATTCTTAATGGGGTATAAGCTTCATGAGGGCAAGGCCCTTTGACTGTATTCTTTGATATTCTGTCCTCAGTGTCTGATATATGCTCTATAAATGGCATTGAACAATGTATAAACATGCACTGAAAAATAAAATCTATTCTAAGCGTGAGAAGGAGTCCTGGTGGGGCGCTGTGGGTTAATGCACCAGACTGAAAAGCTGTTTGAACTGCAAGATCAGCAGTTCAAGCTCACCAGCTGCTCCTTGGAAACTCTATACAGGGTCGCTATGGGTTGGAATAGATTTGACAGCACTTGACAACAACAACAACAACAAGGGTTAGAAACACTGTAAATAAAGATACCTATGTAGAAAACTTTCTGTGAATTTACTAAGAAATGAAACCAACATAATTTCTCTCCCTATGTTAAACTTGAACCATGTAGACTTCTCTGACCTTATGTTAAACAATACTAAGATCAAGCACACCAATTTAGCTTCTTGTTTGGGGAAATACTTAATTCTAAAAGGTAATACCGTGAGCAAACTAACATAGTCACTTTAAGATCCTTACCTCACTATGTTCACTAATCAAAAACTTATATGTCACAATCCTGTCCAATCCCAATAAATTGTCTGTCTTAAAAGATCTTGCATAAAACTACCCAATCCAAATCCTAAAAGCCTATATTGACCCTCTCCTATACACCCGTTCTAAAGCCTCCATCAAGCTGGTATTCTTTCTTACTGTGATAAGTCTAATACATGTAACTTTGTTTAATTAATGCCTGTTTCTGATGGTCTTTTATTGGAAAGCTGACATCTGACTTAGCTGAAGAGAGAACATTAAAATGTGACAGGTGCATATGATAGGTAAGTTTGGAAGGTAGTGGTTGATTTTAGTGGTAAGCAGGAGTTAAGACTAGATGTCATATTGGAATTTGTTTTAATTAGGGAGTCCTTATGTAGCTCTGTAGGATAAGCACTAGACGGTTAACCATAAGGTTGGAGGTTCAAATCACTAGCCATTCCCTGGAAACCCTATGCAGGGTCGCTATGAGCTGGAATCAGCTTGACAGCATTTAATAATGGTCAAGGAAACAGAACACCTTCTAGATATTTCATACAGAGAGAACTGGTTACACAGGTAATGGAATAGCTGAGAAAGAGAGAGAAAGAAAAAGATTAGGAAAAAAATGAGATGGCTAGTAACTCACAATTCAGTAGCTGCCGTTTGCAACTATCATTTGTGAGACTGGGGTGGAGATGGTATTACCCAAGCCAAGGAGTGCTAAGAAGAAGGGCTACATGATTGTGCGGGAACCTTGACTAATGTTGCTGCTAAGGGAAAGTTAGGAACAGCTGAATGAATACAACCACTTCCAGAGATGCTGCTAGAAGAGGAAGAGAAATGGCTTTCCCATCTTTTACTTTCTGTGTCCTGCCAGAGACCCCTGCTGGCAGAAACGTAAAGGAAGCTAGCTGGAAAGGAATTGGGAAAAAGTTTGTACAGACTAAAGCAGATGTAGGCTGAAAAATGACAGGTAAATAAGTAACTAAGAAGTACAGGTAAGAAATTTGGACTTCTGGTGAGACAATTAGGAACATGGGATAAGGGAACTTGGAAAGAAGTGGGCTAGGGTTTGTAGTTTCATATCAAGTTTCTGAGGCCATCCCAACCCACCTCACCAAACTACTATTCCATCCCCACCCCCAATCACCCCAAGGAGAAGGAGGGCTTCAGGTCATCTTATTACATAGATCTTTATATTTTAGGTAGGTAAATAGGGCTAGGGAAGTAGCCTTTCACAACCCCAGAGACTATTGACTCACTTCTCCTTCCTGCAAAGTCACAGCAGGGTTTTTATATACATGTTCTTGTTGTTAAGTGCCATTGAGTCGGTTCCAAATCATAGTGACGCAGTATGGGGTTTCTGAGGAGTGGCTGGTGAGTTTGAACAACTGACCTTGAAGTTCAAACTGACCTGGAGGTCAAGTGCCACACCAGGACTCTTTATATACATGGAGGATTCAAAAAGGTTGGGGGGTGGGGTGGGATTCATTATCTTTTAAATCTGTTTTTTTGTTTGTTTGTTTTTTAAAGATTTTATTGTGAACGGAGTGATAGTTTACATGGGAGAACTTTGGCTTTACACCATCATTTTCATTGCAATGATTACAATCTCCTCTGTGCATCATCATTCAACTTTAAATCTATTTTTCCATAGACTTCTCATATAAAAAAGTTTGGGCAGTAGTGAGGATAGAGTCAGGTGAGGTTAGGAGAAGGATGCTTTGTTTCACTTAAATATTAACTTTGAAACTCAGAATGCACTATTATTTTGGCTGGCTAAAGAGAGTTGATCAGATAAAAAGATCAAGACTTTTCCTGGATCCCAAGTCAGCCGATTTCCCAGAGTTAGAGATAGTTCAGGCCAGCAGTCTTTCAGGTTCTAGAAGTCATAATGACAGATGTGGTGATGGAGAAAGATTCATGACAGCTGTGGAAAATCAGGTCAGTGTTCCTCTGGATTATTTGTCCCTTATGATGGGAGACCTTGATTTCTTGACTGCTGTTCCCGTAAG
This sequence comes from Chrysochloris asiatica, assembly GCF_000296735.1. Lineage (NCBI taxonomy): Eukaryota > Metazoa > Chordata > Mammalia > Afrosoricida > Chrysochloridae > Chrysochloris > Chrysochloris asiatica. Next base: position 10,711,891 of record NW_006408566.1, read on the forward strand.
TGTTGATATTGATCCAAGAACAATGAAGTCCTTGACAACTTCAATCTTTTCTCCCTTGATAAGAATGTTGTTTATTGGTCCAGTGGTGAGGATTTTTGTTTTCTTGACATTGAGATGCAATCCATACCAAAGGCTGTGCTCTTTGATCTTCATAAGTAAATCTTTTAAGTCCTCTTCTCTTTCAGCAAGCAAGGTTGTATCATCTGCATATCGCAGATTGTTAATGAGTCTTCCTCCAATCCTGATGCCACATTTTTCTGCATATAACCCAGCTTTTTGGATTATTTGCTCAGCATACAGGTTGAATGTTGTTGTTAAGTGCCGTTGTGTCGGATCCGACCCATAGCGACCCTATACAGGGCTTCTGAGGAGTGAATGGTGATCTTGAACCACTGACCTTGCAGTTCAAACATCTTTGCAGTCTGGTGCATTAACCCACAGTGCCACACCCGGCCTCCACAGGTTGAATAAGTACAGTGAAAGAATACAGCCTTGTTGCACATCTTTCTTAATTTGAAACCATTCAGTGTTCCCATGTTCTGTTCGAACAATTGCCTCTTGGTCCAGGTACAAGTGAGGTAGGGGTCTCTATTATTTCACCAATCTCGGATGCAAGTGAAGGCTGGAAGAAGTGTCAGTTTGAAATAATCTAGTAGGAAAAGAAATAGGCAGATATCAGTCTTTTGGTGTCCTCAGCTGGAAGCTGGCTGTGTCTTTGAATATTTTTCTGCTATTTCTTTTATAGATCATCCAATTCCACACTAAAGTGGGAAAGGTCACCTGGCCAATGGCTCTTTTGTGTGTGATAGTATTGCTGCAGGAATCTTGGTATGGTGCTGCAAGTTAAGAACTAAGAACTCAACTGCTAACCGCAGGATCGGTGATTCAAATCCACTAGCTGCTATTTGGAAACACTATACAGAATTGCTTAGTGCAGCACTTAACAACAACAGTATTCATGCTGGTTGGCATAAATTAGGACCACCTTCTCTATGATTTGTTATTGAAGTTCAAGGCTGTACTACCAGCTTCTGGGTTTTGAGGTTTCTCATTCATTAAAAAGGAGCTCTGGTAGTTTAGTGGTTAAAAACTGGGCTGCTAACTTCAAGGTCAGCAGTTACAAACTACTAGCCATTCAGCAGGAGAAAGATGAGGCTTTCTGCACCCATAAAAATTTACAGCCTCAGAAACCCTATGCGGGGTTGCTATGAGTCGTAACTGACTGACTCCATGGCATATCACGACAACCATTCATTAAAAATGAAACATTTGATCATTGATTTCATGCCCACTCTACTAGGCATGAAATAACAACAATAAACAATGTTCTTTCAACAGAGAAGAGATTGAAGTTGTCAAGGACTTCATTCTTATTGGATCAACTATCAACACTCATGGAAGTAGCAGTCAAGAAATCAAATGATGTACTGCATTAGGCAAATCTGCTGCACAAGACCTTTTTAAAGTGTTGAAGAGCAAAGACGTCAGCTTGAGGACTAAAGTGCGCCTGACCCAAGCCTTTGTATTTTCAATAACCTCATATGCATGTGAAAGCTGGACAGTGAATAAGGAAGGCCATAGAAGAATTGATGCTTTTGAGTTATGGTGTTGGAGGAGAATATTGAAAGTACCATGGGCTGCCAAAAGAAACAACAGATCTGTTTTGGAAGACGTGCAGCCAGAGTGCTCCTTGGAGGCCAGGATGGCCAAACCATGGACTGCTACAAGAATAAACAAATCTGTGTTCAAAGAAATTCAGACAGAATACTACTTAGAAGCCAGACTTGGTCTCTCATCCTTCAGACATATTGTCAGGAGAGGGCAGTTGCTGGAGAAGGATATTATGTTTGGAAGGTGGAGGGTCAGTGAGAAAGAGAAAGACCCCAGAGAGAAGGATTGGCAAAGTGACAGCATCAGTGGGCTCAAGAGTAACCAATTGTGAGATTAGCCCAGGACCAGGCAGTGCTTTTTCCTGTTGTGCATAGGGTCGCTATGAGTTGGTACCGACTCAATGGCATCTAACAACAACAACAACAACAATTACTAGGGCCTGGGGAAAGGATAGTGAGCCCTAACCTCCAAAAGGGATTTTAGGTGTATTGGGGGAGACAGTCAAGCAAATGGATGATTCCAAGATAGTGTTATGTGTACCGTGATGGGTATGGAAGAAAGAGCATGGAACCTGAGGACTCAAAGTAGTTACATGAGCATATCTGTTAACACTCACATGGGTGAGTATTGTATACTGTTTTTCAGATTTTAAAAACAGTGCCTATTCAAGCCTAGCAACGATTGTGAGGTTGGTGTAGGAGCAGGCAGTGTTTTGTTCTATTGTGTATAAGGTCGCTATGAGTCAGTGCCAACTTGACGGCACCTGACAAAAACAAAATTCCTCCTTACTAACTCAAAAGAGACTGTTTTTCAAGGCCTCTTCCTCTACCTCTGAGGTCTTCTAATTCATCTTCCAGAAAAACCCACTTGTATCACTGGGGGTTGGGTTGGAACTAGACAACCTACATCTATTCATTTATTATTCACTTATGATATCTATTAATTTATGATTCATTTAACCTAAGCACTCTCCATTAAGTGCTCATTCTATTCCATTGTGAGATTTCTCCTATTTGAACACTCAGTTCTCTGTTAATGTTTAAACCTGGATGAAGCGAATTATGAAGTTACTGCCATGATTGACCAACAGAATGACACCTGGTGTGCCTTTTAATGATCTGAAACTTTAGGAAAGAGAAAGCAAATGCATTCCTGTGACCTGACATATATCTATCTCCAACAACAATCCTCCCTTTTTCTTCAGTCCATTAAGGAGTCATTCTTGATTACATAGGGATTTGAGGATTTCCTTTTAAGTCCAATCTATCTGCCAGTAAGTATTTATTGAACATTTATAGAGTTGCTTTGAGTCAGTGTGTTTGGACCCCTTGTCTCTCTTGGTGGCCTGGGAGTGACATAAAAACTTTAACATAAGATTTCTGTTCCATTTGGGGGGAAGTCAAAACATATTAGCACACACAGAAAGAAAAAAAAAAAAAGAGAGAAAGTTTAACTTCTGAGTGGTGTGTGATGTTGACTTTAAGGCTTGTGGAAATTGGGGAACAGAAATCATTGTGTGAGGAAGAGTTAGAAAGGACATTCCAGGGAGGGGCAAAAGCCCAAGTGAAGAAAGATTGATAGGTGTGAGTAAGATATATGGGGGAAGGAGAAGGTTGACATGACTAGAATAAAACTAGGGTTTATATGGAATTGGACAGCCTGCTAATGAAAAAAGGAGCACGGAACCCTGGTGGGTGGTGGGACTATGCAAATAACATACATGGAACTCTTGTATGACACTGATCAGTTTTGCCATTCCAGAAGTTGGATGGGGACAAGAAAAGGCAAGAGTACAGCCTGTCCTTTGGACCCATGCTGAGAAACTCCTAGACCTACGAGACAGAGAGAGTAGTAACACTAGAGATAGCAGGTGATGGTCAGAAGAGGTGGTAAACATGACAGTCAAGTTTTTGTTTTGTTTTGTTTTTATGATTCATTTAACATAAGCACGCTCCATTAAGTGCTTACAGAAAAGGGGAAACAGCAAAAACAGTATCAGGAGACTAGCATGAGATGGTACACAGAGCGAGGCAGGTACAACGAGACAGAGTGTCTTTCAGGCAGGAGGCTTCCTGGTAAAATGAGGTGCCCCAGGTTATCAGCAGTGCTAAAGAGCTTTGTAACACATGCCCAAGAAGAGCAGAGCCCAGGCCTGAGCAAGGACCTGACGGAAATAGCCAAAAGGAAGCTATCCTGATCAAACAACCATAACCTGAGTTGTTCCTGTTCCTTCCAAATTGATCCTGATTCTGAATTGTAATCTGTTGCTTTTCTAATCAACCTAATAATGTGAGTATCGTCTGAGTTCTATAACAATGACCAAACCCTACAAACAAGTGGAGTGTCATGGGAGGATAGTTGGTACCAGAATTGGTAAAAAGACTGTGGCGAGTGGACGGATGTCTGACATCCACATCATGGGAATCAGTGTTGGCTTGATGCTAATGGTGATTCACTCTTCTACCCCTGAAGTTTGACATGCTTCCATTTTCACAGTAATGTACCTATTATTAGTTTACTTCTTTCCTGTCTCACTTTCCCTTGTTAACAGCTTCAGATTTCCTCTGAAATACACAGCTTGCACATAAGTCCTGATCTGTTTCTTTAAGTCTTCTTCTAGTGAACCCAACCAATGGCAATCACTGTAAACTTACCTCCCTGGCATAATCTTATTTTTGTCTAATTACTCGATAGTGCATTGAAACAATTTTATATGCAGAAATATTCTGGGGGACAGGACTCAGCTCATGGAACCAGCCACTCTCTTTATTTTATAACTGCATCTCCTATTTGTTATTGTTGTTAGGTGCCATTGAGTTGGTACTGACTCATAGCAACTTTATTCACAGCAGAATGAAACAGTGCCCGATTCTGGGTCAACCTCACTACTGTTGCCACACTTGAGTCCATCGATGCTGCCACTTGACCAATCCATCTTGTTGGGGGTCTTCCTCTTTTTTTCTGACCCTCCACCCTATGAAACATGATATCCTTCTCCAGAGACTGCTCCCTCCTGACAGTATGTCCAAAATATGAGAGACGAAGTTTGGCCATCTTGGCCTCCAAGGAGCACACTGGCTGCACTTCTTCCAACATAGATCTGTTGGTTCTTTTGGCAGCCCATGGCACTTTCAATATTCTCCTCCAATACCATAACTCAAAGGCATCAATTCTTCTACAGTCTTCCTTATTCACTGTCCAGCTTTTGCATGCATATGAGATTACTGAAAACACCATGGCTTGGGTCAGGCACACCTTAGTCCTCAAGCTGACATCTTTGCTCTTCAACACTTTAAAAAGTTCCTGTGCAGCAGATTTGCCCAATGCAATAAGTTGTTTGATTCCTTGACTGCTGCTTCCATGAGTGTTGATACTTGATCCAAGAAGAATGAAGTCCTTGACAACTTCAATCTTTTCTCCGTTGATAAGAATGTTGTTGATTCAGTGGTAAGGATTTTTGTTTTCTTTACATTGAGATGTAATCCATACCAAAGGCTGTGCTCTTTGATCTTCATCAGTAAATGTCTTAAGTCCTCTTCACTTTCAGCAAGCAAGGTTGTATTATCTGTATATTGCAGGTTGGTAATGAGTCTTCCTCCAATCCTGATACCATGTTTTTCTTCATAGAACCCAGCTTCTCGGATTATTTGCTCAGCATACAGGTTTAATAAATATGGTGAAAGAGTACAACCTTGTCGCATATCTTTCTTAATTTTAAAACATTCAATGTTCCCATGTTCTGTTCGAACAATTACCTCTTGGTCCAGGTACAGATTCCTCATGAGCACAATTAAGTGTTCCAGAATAATCATACTTCACAATGTTGTCCATAGCTTGCATTGATCCTATAGGTCAAGTCTATTCTTAGGTGGCTACTGGTAAGGAATATCCAGTAATCCCCTTCATCAGGCATTAAGTTAGTTTCAAAGTGGAGAGGGGAATGAAAGTTTGGGCCAATTAAATGGTTCACATACAAAGAGATTAGAACACCTAGATGTATGTTCTTCATATAGTTTTTTTTTTTTTCTTTTTTGTGGTAGGAAATACAGAGGGGAACCTTAAAGAAAATGTACTTTAAAGAGGGAAACAAGTAGCAGTAATTACAGGCTCTTGGGAGTCAGAACTGGGTTTGAATCATAACTGCCGTTTTGTAGCTGACCCTTGGGTACATTTTTAAACTTCTGAGACTCTTTTTCCTCATGTGCAACATGGGAATGATTATTCCTGTTTCTTAACTCAAAATTACAAAACATTCCTAAAAGTTTTTGCCCCAAGGGTATTTCCATTCATCCAATTTTCATTCTTTTATTAATAATTTCAAATTTTCAAACCAGATGGGACCTTTGAGCTATACCAGACTGGAGTTTAAAAAAAAAAAAAAAAGTTGGCCTATTGATTCCATCTGATTTGTTGACAACATTTCCAAAGTATGAGCCTTTTGCAAATCTGAATTTTTAACTTTTCTTGAAACTTTGGACCTTGCAAGGCAAAAACTAACTGGAAGCCAGGAATGAGCAACCTTTGTTTGACAATTCAGTCCCCAGCTGGCCAAACTCTTCACTTTGACCATTCCAGAGAAGCCTTTGAAATGATAAGAGTCAATTTCTGGGAAACCATTTAAAGCATCTGCATTGTGGAATATAAGAGAAGCTTGCTCACAATGCGCTTCATGGTCGATTTAAGACCAGAGTTCTAGAGCAGACATGAGACAGATACAAGTTTATTTTTCTATTCTGAGATTTGAATTGGCAAATAATATAGCACCAATTTAACTGTAATTGGACCATGGAGACCAAAACTAGCTAGCTATAACTTCAAGGGAAGAGAATTATGATACCATCTGAGATTTGTTATTAAGAAACAAATAATTAAGCACAATTAAAACTTGCAGCCTGAAAAGTACAAGGGAATAAGAGATAGCTTCAGCAACCTCAAAGAACGTTATTTTTGGGTAAGTAATAATACTATCTAACATTTATTGAACATTTACCATGTGCTATCTATGCTAGCTGATATATGTAAATGTTCATACTTAATATACACAGAACTCATATTTATTGTTCCTTATTTACAAATGATGACATTGGTGTGCAGAAAGATTAAGTAACTTGCCCAACGTTGTTGTTGTATTATTAGGTACTGTCCATTTGGCTGCTACTCATAGTGGTATGCACAGCAGAACAAAACACTGCCTGGTCCTATACTAGCCTTACAATTGTTGTTATGTTTGAGCCCATTGTTGCTGTATCCATCTCATTGCAGGCCTTCCTCTTTTTCACTGATCCTCTACTTTAGTAAGCACAATATCCTTTTCCAGAAACCAGTCCACCTGTTAACATGTTCAAAGTAAGTAAGACAAAGTCTCGGCATCCTCACTTTTAAGGGGATTCTGGCTGCACTTCTTCCAGGGCAGATTTGTTTGTTCTGCTGAGAGTCCATGGTACTTTGAATATTCTTCGCCAATACCATAGTTCAAATGTATCAGTTCTTTTCCAGTCTTCCCTATTCATTTTTTAACTTTCACATGCACTTGAAGTGACTGAAAATACCATGGCTTCAGTCAGGTGCACCTTAGTCCTCAAAAATATCTTTGCTACATAATACTTTCAAGAGTTCTTTTGTAGCAGGACTATATTGGGCAAACCTACTGGAAATTTCACAACACTTAACTGTGCTCAGACACAACCTATACATAGACCAACATGTTTCCTTGACTACTACTTTCATGAGCATTGATTGTGGATCCAAGTCAAATGAAATATTTGACAACTTCAACATTTTTTTTCCATTTATCATGATGTTTATTGGTTCAGTTGTGAGGATTTTTGTTTTCTTTACATTGAATTGTAACCCATACTGAAGGCTGTATCTTATGGCTGTAACCCATAATGAAGTCTTTGGTTTTCATCAGTAAGTGATTCAAGTTCTCTTCAGTTTAGCAAGTAAGATTGTGTAATCAACATATTGCGAGTTGTTAATGAGCTTTCCTTCAATTCTGATACTATCTTCTTCTTATAGTTCAGTTTCTTCGATTATGTGCTCAGCATACATATTAAATAAGTATGGTGAAAGCATACAACAAAACATACACCTTTCCTAATTATTTGATAACCCTTTGCTCTGCTTAAAAGACTGCTTCTTGGTCTACGTGTAGGTTGTGCATGAGCACAATTAAGTGTTGGGAAATTTCCATTTTTCACAATGTTATCCATAGCTTGTTATGACCTATACAGTTCAATGAATTTTCATAGTTAATAAAACACAGTAAACATCCTCAGGTATTCTCTTTCGGCCAACATCCATCTTATGTCAACAATGATTCTCTCATTTCATGTCTTCTTCTTAATCTATCTTGAATTCATGCAAAGCTACCCAGATACAAGGGGTGGAGTCAAGATGTGAGCACAGACTTCATAGAACTTCAGAGCCCATTACTACATTCTAATTATCCTATATAGACTCCTAACCTATTCCACAGCCCGGTATTGTTTCTGAGATTATTTTGTGCTCTTAAATTCCCTGATGTACTGATGAGAACAAGTCTCAGAAAGAAAACAACTAGAACATGGATAATGTGTGACTGATGTTCAGTACAGAGTTCAGTGGGCATTGTGTTGTTAAGTACCATGGAGTTGGTTCCGACTCATAGTGACCCTGCACAGGGTTTCTGAGGCTATAAATCTTTATGGGAGTAGAAAGCCTCATTTTCTCCCATGAAACATCTGGTTGTATTGATATGCCAACCTTGAGAATAGCAGCCTCTTTTGGAACCACTACACTACAAGAGCTCCTTATGGTTGTTGTTAGGTGCCTTCTAGTCAGTACCAACTCATAGCAATCTTATGCACAGCAGAACGAAACACTGCCCAATCCTGGGCCAACCTCACTACTGTTGCCACAGTTGAATCCATCAATGATGCCACTTGGCCAATCCATCTCGTTGGGGGTCTTCCTCTTTTTCTTTGACCCTCCAGCCTAACAAACATGATATCCTTCTCCAGTGACTGGTCCTTCCTGACAATATGTTCGAAGTATGAGAGACAGACTTTGGCCAACCTGGCCTCTAAGTAGCACTCTGGCTGCACTTCTTCCAACACAGATCTGTTGATTCTATGAGTAGCCCATGACACTTTCAATATTCTCCTCCAACACCATAACTCAAAAGCATCAATTCTTCTATGGTCTTCCTTATTCACTGTCCAGCTTTTGCATGCATATGAGATTATTGAAAATACCATGGTTTGGGTCAGGCTCACCTTAGTCCTCAAGCTGACATCTTTGCTCTTCAACACTTTAAAAAGGTCTTGTGCAGCAGATTTGCCTAATGCAATACATCCTTTGATTACTTGACTGCTGCTTCCGCTAGTGTTGATAGTTGATCCAAGAAGAATGAAGTCCTTGACAATTTCAATCTTTTCTCTGTTGATAAGAATGCTGTTTCTTGGTTGAGTGGTGAGGATTTGTGTTTTTTACATTGAGATGCAATCCATAATGAAGGCTGTGCTCTTTGACCTTCATCAGAAAATGTTTTAAGCCTCTTCACTTTCAGCAAGCAAGGTTGTATCATCTGCATATCACACGTTGTTAATGAGTCTTCCTCCAATCCTGATGCCATGTTTTTCTTCATAGAACCCAGCTTCTCAGATTATTTGCTCAGCATACAGGTTGAATAAGTATGGTAAAAGAATACAACCTTGTCGCACACCTTTCTTAATTTTAAAACATTTAGTGTTCCCATGTTCTCTTCAAACAGCTGCCTCTTGGTCCAGGTACAGATTCCTCATGAGCACAATTAAGTGTTCGGAAATATTCATACTTCGCAATATTGTCCATAGCTTGTCATGAGCCACACAATTGAAAGCCTTTGCATAGTCAATAAAGCACAGATAAACATCTTTCTGATATTCTCTGCTTTCAGGCAAGATCCATCAGACATCAGCACTGATATCCCTTGTTCCACAGCTTCTTCTGAATCCAGCTTGAACCACTGGAAGTTCTCTGTCAATGTATGCTTGGAGCTATTTCTGTATTACCTTTAGTAAAACTTTACTCACAAAGTGATTGTCCGATGATTTCTGCATTCCATTGGGTCACCTCTCTTTGAATGGGTGCAAATACGGATCTTTTCCAATCAGTCAGCCAGATAGTTGTCTTTCAAATTTCTTGGCAGAGATGAGTGAGTGCCTCCTGTGCCACCTTACTTTCTTGAAAGATTTCAATGTGTATTCCATCAATTCCCAGTGCCTTGTTCTTTGCCAATTCCTTCAATGCACCTTGGACTTCCTCCTTCAGTATCATTGGCTCTTGATTATATGCTACCTCTTGAAATGGTTAAACATCAACCATTTCCTTTTGGTACCGTAACTCTGTGTATTCCTTCCATCTTCTTTTGATGCTTTCTGCATCATTCAATAATTTGCACAGAGAATCTTTTAATAACAAAAGTCAAGGCTTGGAACTTTTTCTTCAGTTCCCCAGCTTGAGAAATGCTGAGCGTGTTCTTACTTTTTGGTTTTCTGATTCCAGATCTTTGCACATTTTGTTGTAATATTTGGCTTTATCTTCTCGAGCTGATCTTTGAAATTTTCTGTTCAGCTCTTGGACCTCCTCATTTCTTCCATTTGCTTTAGCGTCTCTACACTGGAGAGCAAGTTTCAGTGTCTCTTCTAACATTCATTTTTACCTTTACCTTCTTTCTTGTCTTCTCAATGACTTTTTGCTTTCTTCATGTATGATGTTCTTGATGTCATCCCACAACTCTTCTGGTTCCATCTTTAGTGTTTAATGTATGAAATCTGTTCTTCAGATGATCTCTAAATTCAGGTGGGATATATTCAAGGTCATATTTTGGCTCTCGTGGACTTGTTTTAATTTTCTTCAGCTTCAGTTTGAATTTGCATATGAGTAATTGATGGTGTGTTCCACAGTCTGCCCCTGGCTTTGTTTTGATTGATGATATGGAGCTTTTCCATCGTCTCTTTCCTCAGATGTAGTCAATTTGATTTCTATGTAGTCTATCAAGTGAGGTCCATGTGTGTAATCATCTCTTATGCTGTCTAAAGAAGGTATTTTAAATGAACAAATCATTGATTTTGCAGAATTCTGTCATATGTTCTCCAGCATCATTTCTATCACCAAGGCCATATTTTCCAACTACTGATCCTTCCTCATTGCTCCCAACCTTTACATTCCAATCACCAGTAATGATCAATATATCTTGATTGCATGTTTGATCAATTTCAGATTGAAGAAGTTGGTAGAATTCTTCTGTTTCATCCTCACTGGCTTTAGTGGTTGGTATGTAAATTTGAATAATAGTGGTATTAACTGTGCTTCCCTGTAGGCGCATTGAGATTATCCTATCACAGACAGCGCTGTACCTCATGACTGATATGGATATGTTTTTTTTGACAATGAATGCAACACCATTCCTCTCCAATTTGTCATTCCCTGCATAGTAAACCATGTTTTCATCAGATTCATTTCAGTTCACTAATGCCTAAGATATTGATGTTTATGCGTTCCATTTCATTTTGAACAACCTCCAATTTTCCCAGTTTCATACTTTTTACATTCCATGTATCGATTTTCAATGGATGTTTACAGCTGTTTTTCTTCGTTTTGAGTTGAGCCCCATCAGCAAATGAAGGTCCTGCATGCATTTGTCCCATGGGCTCTACTCCATTCTTGTCATCAAGGTCAACTCTACTTTGAGGAGGCAACTCTATCCAAGTCACATTTTGAGTGCCTTCCAACCTGAGGGGCTCATTTTCTGGCACTATATCTGACAGTGTTTTTCTGCTGTTCATAAGGTTTTCAGTGACTAAATATTTGGAAGTAGTTTGTCACTCCATCTTCCTAGTATGTCTTTGTCTGGAAGCTCATCTGAAACCTGTCCACCATGGGTGACCCTGCTGGTATTTAAAATAATGGTAACATAGGTTTCAGAATCACAGCAACTCACAAGCCCTTACAGTATGATAAACTGACAGACACGTGGTGGGAACTCCTTATTAGGATGTAGCAATCAGAACTGACCTCAGAGGCAACACACATTAGCATGGCAACTGCTAAAAAAAAAGAACTTGAGTATTGTAAGGAATCCCTGCTCTTCATTTAGTAGCGGCATGCCCTTGGATTCAGTTCCTGCCTCTGTAAAATGGAGATGACAATGTCTACCTCTCTAGGTCATTGTAAGGGATAAACGCGAGTTAGCATATGTGATACCTGGTAGGCCATGAACAGTCAAAAATACTAGTTTGCAACCCTCTACACTGCTCCCAATTATTACAGTAATAATTATCATGTTGTTATTAAAAAGATATTTGGTGCTACTTATGTGTGTTTGTCTTGGACCAACACCCTGATGGTGCTTGGGAAGCCACCAAGTCTAAACCTGTTTCATGTCAATGTTTAAGAATGCTTTATTTGGCTCCAACAAATTTCCTCAGGTGGATTTCCAGGGGGTGGCATAGATGGCAAATAATAACCCTTAATCCCCTTGTTTGAGGGACAACACCTTGTCACAGTGCATTAGACCTGACATGCGGGTACTTGGAGAGGGTTTAGAATAGAATGATTGGACTGTCTGTAAAACCATGACACCACTTCACTGCCAATTTGGAGTTGAATTCTGTCTCATTCATCTACAGCAGACAGCCTCAATGCTGTACATCACTCAGTCCTTTGAGTCCGTAGGCTGCCTGAAGACTGCACATGAGACCTTCTCAGTGATGTCAATTTGCCTTAATTGATTCATAATTTTTCTAAGGGTCCACCACAGTAATTTCTTCTGTTTTGTTCTTTTTTCTTTTTCTTGATTTGCAAGCAATGGTCAAGTTTAAAATGAACTGCAATCTAACTGTTCGTTTGTTTTAAATGTACCTTCCACCAACAGCCTCATGAAATTCTAATTTTAAAGTTTGAGGAGATCTTGTTCAAATAGCATATTTCACTGAAGGGTTTGCAGAGCCTGTCTGTAATCAACAAAGTGGTTCTAGTCACCTACCACTAAATCAGAGATAGGGCTTAGAACAAGGAATAAAGTGTTTATTGTATGGTACTATAGAATAAACACTGGACTTCTAACCACAAGGTTGGTGGTTCAAATCCACCAACTGCTCCTCAGAAACCCTATACAGGGTCTCTTTGAGTCAGCATTGATTAGACAACAACAATATACAGGAGCACAGAGGAGTGCAAACCTCCCAGACTTGCCTTCCTGACTAGAGGACAGTCTGGGGCTTTTAAGGGGGAAGTAAATCAGGATCCCAAAACTTGTGGTCAGGCATTGTTGTATTTTTTTTTTCAATTCCAGCAGTCAGGGTGATTGTGATGGTAGTTAGGCGGTACTGTCCTGAACATAGTAACTGATTCAACTGTTCATGTTTCCTGAGTTTGCATTTGTTCCGGTGAGGAGAATAGCGCCTCCTTATTTGAGCCACAATTCTGCTTTGGAGTTTGAAAATGAGTGATTAATCATGGAATTTAGTTGTATTTTAACTATAAGCACTGTTCTAAGATGGCTATTTGGGGTTCTATTTTATTTTGTTGTTGTTGTTAAGTGCCGTTGAGTCAGTTCCAACTCATAGTAACCCTGTATAGGCAAAGCTAAAACCTTTTCAGTACCCCCATTTCTCATGTCTCTGTATCAAGCCCAGAGGTTAAATGATTTGTCTCCTACGCCTTAGCTAGCTTGGTGGGGCTTAGACATGGACCCAACACCTCAGAGTTTGATTAAAGCTCTGTTAATGAAGAGCTTCATGAAATAGTATTTTTGTTTCTGGGACTGAAAATAAGTGGCTGACTTCTCATCACCTCCACTGCAACCACCCCTCTCTCATAAAAGCAAGCAACCATTACCTCCTTGCTGGTCTTCCTGCATCAAATCTTGCTTTTCCTACTAATTTTTCGTCCACACAGCAGCCAGATCACATTAGATTATGACATGTCTGAGGACACAACATTGTAAAAACTCTTCATTTTAATCAAAATAAAAGCACAGATTTGTAGACTGGCAGTATCCTGCATTGTTCCCTTACCCAATCCACCCCATATGCTATTCTTTAAGGATCCCTGGTGGTGCCATGGGTTAAGCTTTGGGCTGCTAACTGAAAGGTTGACAGTTCAAACCAATCAGCCTCTTTGTGGGAGAAAGACACAACTATATCTGTCTGTAATGATTTACAGTTTCAGAAACATTAAGAAGGAATTCTACCCTGTCCTATATGGTTTCTCTGGGTCAAATTAACTCATTGGTAGTGGGTTGGGGTTGTTTTTTGCTGTTCCTTAAACAGTGTGTTCCTATCCTCAAAACCTTCACACTATCTTTTTTCTTCTGCTTGAAATTTCCCATTTTCTTCTGGATCACTCCTTTATCCTACAAGTTTTGCTCAGATATCACCTTCTTAGTGAAGCCTACTCTGACTACCCAATTTAAAATTATAAATTCTTCCCCAGCACCACCCTGTTTCATGACCCTTACCACCATCTGACATTCTGTATTTGTTACTTGATTTATTGTCTGTCTTCTCCCACTAGAATGAAGGAAGAAATTTTTGTCTGTCCTGTATACCCACTACAATAGCGTCTGGTACTCAATAGGTATTTGTTAATGGAATGAATGAAATACCTGCCTCTATGGTAGGAGCTATGATACACTCACAGATTGTCCCAGATTCCTAAACAGCTAGAAAATCATTAAAATAAAACAAAAAAAGCACACTAATCTAATCTAATCTAAACTATTGAATTTAATTTTAATGAATAAATGAATGTGTATGAATATTGGTTTAATTGTAACAAATTTCTATGCTACAAAATAAGAATACCAATCATAAGTGACTGCTCTATGAATATTGAAGGCCTGATGTGGTACCAAAGGATAAGCACTGTATTGCTAACCACAAGGCACAATGAATTGGCACAATAGCTGTAAGGACAGATTGGAACATGCTGGTGACTTTGATGTTGTGTATAAGGTCACTGTGAGTCAGAATCGATTGAACCACAGCAGCTAACATCATTTTATGCAGCAATGGATAACTGATACATCCAGTAACATAGGAATGATAACCAGGTCTTCTAAAGTAAAAATATGAACTCATTCTCTGGAATGAATTTTTGAATTTGGGATGGTCCTCATAATTTGGAGGCATACAATTGCTAACTGTCTCCCATCTCTTTTTCCCACAGAGTGGCCGATGGGTTAGACTCCCCAACCTTTCTTCAGCAGCTAAGAACTTAATCACTGCACCACCAGAACTTTTTTTTTTTTTTTTTTTTACAATAGATCTGTTTTTAAATGTTATTGAGTTGGCTGAGACTCATAATGAACCTGTATAGGGTTTCCAAGGAGTGGCTGGTGGATTTGAACCACCAACATTTTGTTTAGCAGTCCAGTGCTTATCCTACAAAGCAATACCAGGAACTGTTATAGTTTGTTGTTAGGTGCTGCCAACTAGGTACTGACTCACAGTGACCTATGCACAAAAAAACCAAAACACTGCCTGATCCTGTACCGATCTCACAATCATTGCTATGCTTGAGCCCACTGCTGCTGCCTCTGTGCCAACCCATCTCATTGGAGGTCTCCCTCTTTTTGCTGACCCTCCACTTTACCAAGCATAATATCCTTCTCCAGGGACTGGTCCCTCCTGAAAATATGTCTGAAGTATGAGAGACAAAGTCTGGCTTCTAAGGAGTATTCTGTCTGTATTTCTTTGAACAGATTTGTTTAGTCCTGTAGCAGTCCATGGTACTTTCAATATTCTTCTCCAACACTATAACTCAGATGCATCAATTTTTCTATGGTCTTTATTATTCATTGTCCAACTTTCACAAGTGTATGAGGTTATTGAAAATCCCATGGTGTGGGTCAGGCATAGTTTAGGCTTAAAGTGTCATTTGCTCTTGAATAAAGAGGTTTTGTACAGCAGTTTTGCCTAATACACTATGTTGTTTGATTTTTTGACTGCTGCTTCCATGAGTGCTGGTGGTTAATCCGAGCAAAATGAAGTTGTTGATAACTTCAATCTTTTCTCCATATATCCTGATGTTATTTATTGGTCCAGTTCTGAGGATTTTTGTTTCTTTTATATTGAGGTACAACACATACTGAAGACTGTGGTCTTCGATCTTCATCTGTAAATATTTTAAGTCCTGTTCGCTTTTATCAAGGTTGTATTATCTGCATATCACAAATTGTTAATAAATCTCAATCCTGATACCTCATTCTTCTTCATAGAATCAATCTTCTTGGATTATTTGCTGAGCATAAAGATTAAATAAGTATGGTGAAAAAATTAAAACCCTCACACATATCTTTACAGATTTTAAACCATTCAGTGTCTCCCTGTTCTGTTAGAGAGACTGCCTCTTGGTCTAGGTACAGGTTCTTCATGAGCACAATTAAGTATTCTAGAATACTCATTCTCAATAATGTCAGGATCCATACAGTCAAAAGCTTTTGCATAATCAATAAAGCACAGATAAACATCGTTCGGGTATTCTCTGCTTTCAGCCAAGATCCATCTACCGTCAGTAATGAGCTCTGGTAGCGTAGTGGTTACGAATCGGGCTGTGAACCGCAAGGTCAGCAGTTCGAAACTACCAGCGGTTCCGCGGGAGAAAGATGAGGCTTTCTGCTCCCGTAAAGATTTACAGCCTCGGAAACCCTGTACAGGGTCGCTATGAGTCGGAACCGACTCCACGGCACTTAACAACAACAACATAGCAAAATCTTACTTGCATGTGATATTAATGATGTATTCTAATGGTTTCCACATTCCATTGGGCCACCTCTCTTTGGAATGGGCACAAATATGGGTGAGTTCCAATCAGCTGTCCAGGTGGTTGTCTTCCAAATTTCTTGGCACAGACTATTGAGTGCTTCCAGTGCTGCCTCTGCCCTTTATTTAACCATCTCAACCTTGTTGTTGTTGTTACATGCCGTGGAGTCGGTTCCGACTCATAGCGACCCTCTACAGGGTTTCTGAGGCTGGAAATCTTTACGGGAGCAGAAAGCCTCATCTTTCTCCTGTGGAGAAGCTGGTAGTTTCGAACTACTGACCTTGCGGCTCACAGCCCGATTCGTAACCACTACACTACCAGAGCTCCACCTATATTCCATCAATTCCCAGAGCCTTGTTCTTTGCCAGTGCCTTCAGTGCACCTGGCATGTCTTTCTTCAGTATCATTGGCTCTCGATCATCTGCTACCTCTTGAAATTGTTGAACATCAACCATTTCTGTTTGGTAAGAGTGACTTTGTGTTCCTTCCACCTTCTTTTGATGCTGCTTTTTTTTTTTTTTTTTAATGTTCAAGGTTGAAAGGCAAAGCTGTAATGCTTTTTTAAACAATTTATTTATTTTCTTTAAGTTTTTATTGTGGATTGAGTGAAACTTTACAGGGCAGATCATCTGTTTTACGTTCAACAAATCATATACCTTGTTTCATTACAATGATTATAATCCTCTTCATTTACCATCAGTTAAGAGTATTTCTCTCTATTCACTTTAGCTCTTTTTTTTTTTTTTTAAACACTCAGGCATATATAATAATTGACACCTCCAAAGGGTACATTCTGCAAGTCTGCCTCCTGGCCATCAGTCCTTAGCCACTCCCCGTCTCCATGTCCCAATCTCTGTTTCCAATTCTGGTTCTCTGGATAAGGTCCCACATTCTGCTTGTGCTCTTCTCCCTTGATGGTCCTAGGGTCCTTTGCTTCTGGACTGTAAGATGAACTACTCCCGTTTTTGATACAAAACTTCTACTTTAACAATTGTGACAGTCACAGTCAGTAACGATAACAATTACTCACTATTGAATCATAAAAATCTTATCCCCATCTCCTTTAACCAGACCCATCTAGACAAGATGAAAACTATTCAGTGGGGGCTCTTTCTTCCCCAACAAACTCTTAAACTAAACTCCCTTGAAACCTTGTAAGCCAGTCACTTCATGCCTTTCTTGGCCCGTCATTTTAGGTAGCCAATGTCTAAGTTGCCCATTACGATCTGCTGTGTGCAGAGGGGATACTATTGATACTTGATGTGAAGACTCCTTTCCTCTCTGTTGGTATTTAGAGGTACTACCTCCATGAGTATAGATCAGGTTCATCAAATTGTAGATATTTACCTTTGTTTCCTTTATAAAAAGATCTTTTTTTTCTTCATCTGGTAGTGTTCTGATTATCAAGCCATTGAGGTTAGGTCAAATGAGTACTATCTGCAAGTTTGGGTGTTCTTGTTTTCTTCACTTCATATTAGCTGGATGCTTCATTCTCAGCTCTAGCCCTTTGTGGCTATGCCTTTGTTCATAGGCTCAGGTGTCCCCAGGTTTCACCACATTTTGGACCAGCCAGCACTTCCTCTTCTCTCTCTCATCTCTAGGTCAACGGGAGTCAATGGACTGTGGTTGAACTTCGCCCATTTCTTCATTGCTGCCTTTCCCCGTCTTCCACTCACCAGCAGACCTAAGTGGTCACCAGCAAGCTTACATTCCTGCTCATTTGTTCCCTTTGAGTTTGAGACTTAGAGGGGGGTTTGTCCTGAAGGGACTTGATTACTTGCCTTGATGGCTTCCTGGTGAACAGCTTGCTTATTCTTGTAGTAGCCAGTCATGCTGACATTTTTGTTTTGGATTTTACCTGATGGTTTTTCTTTAAAGATGTATCTTCTGTCACTCTAGCTATTCCAGGCTGGTCTACTTTTCCTTTCTAATGGGAATGTCCCACTTCAGAAGGTTCTGGATGGGGCTCAGGATTCCACCTAAGGTCCTACACTCTGCAAAGGGTTTGCAAGAGGCCTATTTCACTGGGCAAGTTCTAGAACCCCTTTTAGGTATTCTAGTCAGTTATAGGCTGAAGACAGGCTTACAAGTTTTCTGTAATCATATTTCCTGACATTCCTTTCTATCCCACTCAAGTGTCTATTGTACAATTGTAGGCAAGGGGAACTAATACTTACAAGACAGTCAAGCATCTTAGTATTATTTCCCATCTTCAAACTGTGCCTGGATCCCTGTATCACAGAGCCCTATTGTTCCAAGGTTGAGCATGCATCACTATTTACCTCTGTCCCACTTAGCCCATGCAAACCTCTCAGTGTTCCCCTAGGTACCTTTTTCTTCCACCTCCTCCCTTTCTTGTATTGACCTCCCCAACACCTGTACTATGATGTGTCTGCCCTTACCCTGTGCTCTACCACCACCTCCATTCACATCTCCCTAAGCCCCCCACCCCAACTCCACCATTGTGGTTACCTTATATTCCATTAACTTTTCCCTCCATTTAAGACAGTCTATTTTATCCTGTAATCTACCTGACCTTCCCACCAGTTGGATGTCTGTTCCTCTGTGTTTACCTTCTTTCACATCGTAATTGCTTTGATCATAGACTGACCTCCCAGATCCTCTGAATTTGTTCTTATAGTTTTATTCTGTTCTTGACTCTTCCATTTGTCAATTGAGTTCCGGGTGATGCTGTCACATACATCAATCTCTGGTTGTTGTCTGTTCTCATTGGTTCTCAATCCACAGAACTCCCTTTATGATGTTTTTTCATAGCAGTGTTGGTTTTGGAAAAAATCCCTTAGCTTCTGTTTATCCTGGAATATTTTGATTATACCTTCATATTTGATTGACAGCTTTGCTGGGTAGAAGATTCTTGGTTGGCAGGTTTTTTTTCTTTCAGGATTTTATATATGTCTCCCCATTGCCTTTTTGCCTGCATGGTTTCTGTTGAAAGATCCGAGCTTAATCTGATTTGCTTGTCTGTGTATGTTATACTTCTCTTTTCCCTAGCTGCTTTCAGGATTCTGTCCTTATCTTTTATTTTGGAGTGCTTGATTATTATATGTCTTGGTGATTTTCTTTTAGGGTCTATCCTTCCTGGGGTTCGTTGAGCTTCTTGAATGCCTATCTTTTGGCTTTTCAGGA
The DNA here is from genome assembly GCF_000296735.1 of Chrysochloris asiatica. Classification (NCBI taxonomy): domain Eukaryota; kingdom Metazoa; phylum Chordata; class Mammalia; order Afrosoricida; family Chrysochloridae; genus Chrysochloris; species Chrysochloris asiatica. Next base: position 10,731,439 of record NW_006408566.1, read on the forward strand.
TGTTAGAGAATTTTTTTTTCCCAGAAGCTCTCTAATTATCATCTCTGTGGACTTGTGTGATTCTTCCTGTTCCAGAATGATGATAATTTAAAAATTATTCCTCTTCATGTTGTCTAACGTGAATCTCAGACCTTCAGATTTTTTCATACTTTTATCTGCTTGTTCTTCTATCTTAGTAGTATTGAGAGAATTATCTTCCAGCTCACTAGTTCTGGCTTCCATCCCTTCAATTCTCTACTCCTTTGCCCTTTCAGTGTATTGTCCATTTCTGATATTCTATTATTAATCATTTGGACTTCTTTCTGTAGGTTTTGAATTGTTTCCAATGCTGTATCTATCTTATTTGATTGTTCCTCTAGCACTTTCCTGATTTCTTCCTTATTTTTCTCACCTTCATTGTAAAGTGTTTGATACATTTTATAATCATTTTTCTGAATTCCTTCGCGGGCATTTCAAAAGCCTGCGCTCCATCCAGTATGGAGTTTAAGTCTCCCTCCAACTCATTTGTCTGAGTCACTTTATCTAGTTTCTGGACATGTGCTGATATGGTCATCTGTTTTTGGTTTTGGGGCATATTCAGTAGTTAGCTGTCACCTTAATATTTAGATGGGTGTGTGTGTTGGTATTGTTTATGCTTTCTGATTGCCTCCAGGTAGATGTGATCAGGAGATGGGCTTCCCTTTTCACTCTTCTTCCTTTATGTCTGTGGTTCTGTCAGGTGTCTGTGGCTGGTCTGATCCTTCCCCTACTTGGTCTTGCCCAAGGTAGCTGCTCAGGCAGCATCTGAATGCCTTGGATTAGAAAACACTGGATTTATTGCTTCTGCTACAAATTTCACTGGCTGTAAGACTTCAAATTTTCTAAATATTCCTTTATATGTGGTTCAGAGTTCTGGGACCATCCCCTAAGCCTGCTTGGTCCAATATTCTGTGTTGTTGCTGATGGAGATCCTCACTGAACTTCTATCCTATCCACCATCTTGTTTGTTGTCCTTTTGATGCTTTTTGCAACTTTCAATATTTTGCCTATAGACTCCTTCACTATTGCAAGTTGAGGCTTTAGAAATGCTAAGAGTGTTCTTCACTTTGGGTTTTTCAACTCCAGGCCTGTGCACATTTCTTTATAATATTTGACTTTGTCAAATAGTATATATTTTTTTATTCAAATATTCAAAGAACTCAAGCTGTTTTTGAAAATCTGTTTAGCTCGTTTACCTCTGCATTTCTTCCATTTGCTTTAGCATCTCTATGATGGAGAGCAAGTTTCAGAGTCTCTTCTGACATCCATTTTGGACTTCATTCATTCATTCTTTTTGTTCTGAAGAAGGAATTTATTTGTATATACAAAGAAACCAGCCACACACATTAGCCCAATTTGGTAGTCAGTTCTTTGGCCTTTGCCTTTTCCAGCTTGATGTTGCAAACCACTGATTTGGGGCCTAGGACATTGCCTTCCCAGTGATGTCAGCTCTCATCATGTCTGTCGTTGTAATTGGTCCTGATGGCTTCCACCAGCTAAGCCAGAGCTCCTTTGTCTTCTGAATTCACCTGTGTGAAGACCATAGTGGTGCAGGTTTTCCTGTGGACCAACCGTCCCAGCCGGGCCTTCCCCTTGATGATGCAATAGGGAACCCCCATTTTTACAACACAAGGCTGGCAGGAAGACAACCAGCTCAATGGGATCCACATCATGTGTGATCACCACCGGCTGGACTGTATTGTTCTCCACCAGAGTGGTGATAGCATTGACCGTGACTCGCAGAAGAGGGGTCCTCTTGGTGGGGATATCCCCTTTGTCAGCAGCCTCTGCTTTTTCTCCTGCTTCATCTCTGGCCGGCACTTTTGGGCCATCTTCAGAAGCTGAGAGGTTGTCTGGTGGTCCAAGACCTAGGTGAACTGATTAATGGCAGAGGGCACTTTCAGCCACTTGTACAGGCTAGCCTGGTGCCACTGCAGCTGGGGCCATTTCACAAAGCGGGTGAGGTCCCTTTTGGGTTGGATGACCGGTCTGATGCCAAAGTTCTTGAGTCTTTTCTCAAACAGGGGATTTACCACCTTCTTGGCCTCCTGCTTCTTGATGACAGCAGGCTTCAGCAGCACATTCTTCCCCTTCGACATCTTGGCCGGATAGATCAGAGAGAAAGAACTCTTCATTCTTTCTTGGCTTCTTAATGACCTTTTGCTTTCTTCCTGTATGAAGTTCTTCATGTCATCCCACAAATCTTCTGGCGTTCAGTTATTAGTGTCTAATTCATCAAATCTGTTCTTGAGTCTCTTTCCATAAATGTAGTCAGTTTGATTTGTGTATTCCATCTGGTGAGCTTCATGTGTATAGTCATCTTTTATGTTGTTAAATAAAAGGTATTTACAATGAAGAAGTCATTGATCTTGCACAATTCTATTATGCAACCTCCAATATCATTTCTATCACCAAGGCCATGCTTTCCAAATACTGATCCTCCTTCTTGTTTACAACCTTTGCATTTTAATCACCAATAATTATCAAGACATCTTGATTGCATGTTTGATCAATTTCCACTTGAAGAAGTTGGTCAAATTCTTCAGTTTTATCATCACTGGCTTTAGTGGTTGGTACATTTAATAATAGTTTCATTAATTGGTTGTTATTGTTGTTAAGTTCCAACGCATAATGAACCTGTATAGGAATTTTTGAGGAGCTTCTGGTGAGCTTGTGGTTCAAACTGACTTTGTGGTCCACCGTATTAAACCACAGCACCATGTATGGATAGTATCCTATCATAAACAGTGTTGTACTTCAAGATAGATTTTTAATTTTTTTTTAATGATGAATATGACAGCAATTTGTCATTCCTAGCATAGTAAACCATGTGATTGTCAGTTCAAAATGTTCAGGACCAGTCATTTCAACTCACTAATGCTTAGGATACCAATGTTTATGTGTCCCATTTCATTTTTAACTACTTCTAATTTTCCTAGATTCATACTTTTTACACTTCATGTTCCAATTATTATTGTATGTTTACAGCTGTTTCTCCTCATCTTGAGCTGTGCCTGTCAGCAAATGAAGGTCCCAAAAAGCTTTATTCTATTTGTGTCATCATGGTGAACTCTACTTTGAGGAGGGAGTTCTTCCACAGTCATATTTTGAGTGCCTTCCTACCTATGGTACATATATTCTGGTAATATCTGAATTTTCTGGTAATATCAAAATCTGAAAATATTCTGGCACTCTTCATCATGGTTCAATATTCAATATTCTGGTTTCCACTGCTATACATAAGATTTTCAGGGATGAAATATTCAGAAGTCCACCTCGCCTTCTACCTAGTCTTTTTTAGTTTGGAAGCTTAGCAGAATCCTGTCCACCATGTGTGACCCTGCTATTATTTAAAATTCTAGTGGTATAGATTCTGGAAGTCCTGGGATGGCATTGTGGATAAACACTTGATTACAATGTCAGTTTGAACCACAAGGTCAGAGGTGCAAATCTACCAGATGCTCCTCGGAAATCGCTATGAGTTGGAACTGATTTGATGGCACTTAACAACAACTACACAAGGTTCTGAGAATTTACTGAGTAGGCCTCTCTGTTTTTTGGAGCCCTGGTATGGCACTGTGGGCTAATGCACTGGACTGCAAAGTCACTTGAATGACAAGGTTGGTGGTTCAAGCTCACCATCTGCTCCTTGGAAACCCTATACAGGATTGCTATGGGTCGGAACCAACTAGACAGCACTTAACAACAGCAACAACAAATAGCTTCCAGAATCACAGCAACATGCATGCCACCACAGTACAACAAACTGACAGAGGAGTGGCAAAATCTAGTACTTTCTTAATCTAAGAAAATAAAATTGTTGTTGTTGTTAAGTGTTGTCGAATCGGTTCTGACCCATAGCAACCCTGTATAGGCTTTCAAGTAGGGGTGAGCAAACTGTTGCCTTAGACCAGATGCCTATTTTGTAAAGGTTTGTAAAGGTTTATTGGGGCACAGGCACACCCATTTTTGTTCATATTAGTAATGTCTGCCTTTGCAGAATTACAACAGAGACTATCTGGCAAGCAAGGCAAATATTTTTACTCTCTAGCCCTTTAAGAAAAAAAAAAAAAAAATAGTTGATCCCCTTCTCAAGAGGCAAAAGTTCACAAAGAATTCTTGGAATCTTGGTCTTCAGTGCTTTCAGAGGAATCACCCTTTGCACACACTCTCCAATTCTTTAAAAGCCAAGTAAGCAGGCCTAGTAGCCCCCATCCACCTATCAGAGCAGTATTACCAACTGTTTCAGAGCAGTGGCTTTTAAAGTTGTGACCAGGATGCCCAGTAAAAACTCAATTTCCTATTATAATTAAGGATATCATGTATGTGTATACATAGGAGAAATGGACTCCTGGTGTGGCACCGGAGGAGCAGCACTGGACTGCAAACTATAAGGTCGACAGTTCAAACCCACCAGCTGCTTCTTGGAAACCTACATAGGGTCGCTATGTATTAGAACTGCTCCTATGGCACTTAAACACAACATGTTGTTGTTGTTGTTGCTGTTGTTAAGTGCCATCGAGTCGGTTCCGACCGATAGCGACCCTGTACAGGGTTTCCGAGGCTGTAAATCTTTATAGGAGCAGAAAGCCTCATCTTTCTCCTGTGGAGTGGCTAGTAGTTTCAAACTGCTGACCTTAAAGTTCGCAGCCTGATTCGTAACCACTACGCTACCAGAGCTCCTTTAAACACAACACAGGAGAAACAAATGTATCACAAACCAATACTTATTATGTTGTTGTTGCTGTTAGGTGCCATTGAGTCGGTTCTGACCCATAGCGACTTTATGCACAGCAGAATGAAACACTGCCCAATCCTGGGCCAACCTCACTATTGTTGCCAAGCTTGAGTCCATCGATGCTGCCATGTGGCCAATCCATCTCACTGGGGGTCTTCCTCTTTTTTTCTGATCCTCTACCTTACCAAACATGATATCCTTCTCCAGAGACTGGTCCCTCCTGATAATATGTCCTATATATGGTACTTTTTTTTTTTTTTAATGTGAGGTGTCCTCTGATATTTTCTCTTTTCTTTTCTCTTCCATTTAAATGTGGACTTCATCTACTAAGGTGATTTCCCTGATGGCCTGATTGAAAGGTTGTGACCTGCTGCATAAGCAGCCCTGATGAGACCTGCCTGTGGTATTGGACACCTCTGGCTTCTAATCTCTGCTTTCTCAGTCCCTGTGCATTCCCTGGTTGGGGACCTAACTTCTCTGAATCTCAATTTCCCAATGGAACATGGGACTAGTAACTCTCCATCATGTCTTGAGGAAAAAGTGAGAAATTGTGTATCAAGTGCTTATATACTCGGCTTTCATAAAAACTGCAGCAAAAATGACAGGTGCGGTTGTCCCAGACTCTCTACAGCTCTCAGCATATTAGTGTCTGGTCCTTCCACCTTGGGGGAATGAATGCGATATCCCCAAAGAACCTCCTATGGAGGACTGAAAAGTCTATGGAATAATTGTTCCTTGTCTGAAATTCATATATGAAGATGTTGCCAAACCAAAAGTTGTGTGTGAACAGGTGATGGGATGTCCACAGGCTTACAAACCAGGCCTTCAAACCTGTTCATTTCAGCTCAACACTGCTGAGAATTTGCTTTTCCACTCCAGAGATACTGAATCAGATTTTAATCACATTTTAACAAGATCTACAGATGATCTACAAGGAGCTCTGGTAGCATAGCATAGTGGTTACAAATAGGGCTGCGAACCACAAGGTCAGCAGTTTGAAACTATCAGCTGTTCCATGGGAGAAAGATGAGGCTTTCTGCTCCCATAAAGATTTATAGCCTCGGAAACCCTGTACAGGGTGACTATGAGTTGGAACCGACTCCATGGCACATAACCAACCAACCAACAGATGATGTACAGCTGATAGATCTAGCTAAAATGTAGATTCTGATTCAGTATCTCTGGGGTGAAAATGCAAATTCTCAGCAGGGGATCAGACTAGAATGAACCATTTTGAAGCCCTGCTATAAACAGCTACCTTTGCCAAATGGTTTAATATTCCTCCCCTCTATTTATTCAATCCCACAGTTATTACATTTGCCAACCATTGAATTCTGAGGAAGGTGAGTGTTTAACTCAAAAATGTAAGCATACTTCCATTCCCAGCTGGAAACAATATTTCTCCTCATCTACTCTCTTTGGTGAAGGAAAATTGGTTTTACTGTCCTCAGTCTTTAACATTTTTCTCCTAATTACTCTTCACTCTCTCTGAATACCTCAGACTATAGCCTGTGTTTACAACTATTTCTGTTGAAAAAGATTTAGTGGCACTTTTTAGGGGATTGTCAAGTCTGAATAAAAATGAATTATGTTCAAAATCTGTCTTTATCCCATTGGTCCTTCCCTCTTAGCCCTCTGAAGGCATTCAAGACCTTGGTTTCAGTATGTGTGGGTCTGTGTGTGTTTAGGGGGCTGGGGCTGGGGAGGTCTCTGAGAAGCTTTGTTACACACCAATTTTCACTTAGAAAATATGGGGACTATAAACCCCACCCAGGGTTCAAAGGGAAAAGCAGGAGAAATTTCATCACTTTTAGCTTACTTAAAGTCAAGCCCATTTCACAGCTCTCCCTGCAATCCAACAACCTTCCTAGAGATTCTTAAAGCTGGTATGATAACAGCCTTGGATTCTTTATTTTCCCAGAACAATTTAACAACCAGCCAAATTCCTCATTTTGGTGACTTCCTTCTGAATTCCCCATGGCCAATCTAAGTTCCACCTCAAACATCATTTTGTTACCCCCAGTTCTAGTCTAGAGCCTAAAAAGGTGTTTTTTAGAAAGTGAGTAGAGTCCAGAGACCTTCTAAACCCTGGCTGAGGGAACCTGAACAAATAGAAAGGGCACCCCCTCTTGTGAACCACTACTTGTATAGGAACAATGTGTTTTCCAACTACCTAATGCCACAAGGTCAAGGAGCTCTGGTAGCGTAGTGGTTACGAATCGGGCTGTGAACCGCAAGGTCAGCAGTTCGAAACTATCAGCGGTTCCGCGGGAGAAAGAGGAGGCGTTCTGCTCCCGTAAAGATTTACAGCCTCGGAAACCCTGTGCAGGGTCGCTATGAGTCGGAACCGACTCCACGGCACTTAACAACAACAACAATGCCACAAGGTCAGCAGTTCAAACCCACAAGTTGCTCCTTGGAAAACCTGTTCAGGGATTACTATGAGTCGGAACTGACTTAAAGACAATTAACAACAACAATGCCACAGTTTCCACCATTTATAAGACCTAGGAAGAAAGATTAGGAAAAAGCACTGGACTGCTAACTACAAGGCTGGTGGTTCAAACTCTCACAGACATTCCTTAGAAACCCTACACAGGGATGCTTGCTATGAGTTGGAACTGACAGGCTGGCACTTAACAACCACAACAACAATGGAGAAAGGTGGAGTCCTAGTGTGACTGTGGGCTAGGCACGAAGCTGTTAACCTCATGGTTGGCATTTGAAACCCATGAGACCCTCCAGGAGAGAAAGATGAAGCCATTTCCTCCCTTGAAGATTTACAGTCGTGGAGAACCTCAGGAGCAGTTCTCCTCTGTCCTGCAGGGGGCACTGTGAGTCAGAAGTGGTGTGATGGTAATGGGTATGGAAGGATTTTCATTGTCCTTGTCTTCATCCCCTATGCTTTCCTAGGGTAAGGAGGAGAGACCCTAATGTTATACTGTCTGTCCCTACCTGCTTCCTTGGATTCCTTGATGTCTATGGGTTGTTTTGAACTGCAAGGTCAGTAGTTCAAGCTCACCAGATGCTCCTTAGAAACCCTATACAGGATTGCTATGACTTGGAATTGACTTGACGGCACTTACCAACAAATGGTGATGTAGGATAAACACTGGTCTGCTAGCCGCATGCTCAGCAGTTCAAAAACCCCAGTTTTTCTGCAGGAGAAAGATGAGGTTTTCTCCTCCTGAAAAGATTTACAACCTTGGAAACTCTACACAGTTTGTGATGAGTCAGAATTGACTCTGTGGGAGTGAGTTTGTGGTTTTTGATTTTCTGGTCCAAGTGTGGTGGTGCTATAGGATAAGCACTGGATTGCTAGTCTCCAGGTTTGTAGTTCAAACCCACCAACTGCTCCTCAGGAAAAAGATGAAGTTTTCTGTTCCTGTAAAGATTTATAGACTCAAAACGTGATGGTAGAGGGATTGGGTTTGATGATTGATCCAAGTATCATAGAGCTCTGGTGGCACAGTGGTTAAAGAGCTCAGCTGCTAACAAAGTGTTGGTGTCTTGAACCTACCAACCACTATGCCAGAGTAAGATGTCACAGTCTTCTTCTGTAAAGGTTTATAGCCTGGGAAACCCTATCACAGCTCTACTGTGCCCTATGGGTTTACTATGAGATAGAATCGACTCAATCTCAGTGGGTCAATTTTGGTATCCAGGTAGAAATAGCCCATCCATTTCTTGTGGGCCATTTTTGGATTCTGGACCAATGCCTACTGATCCAAGGCTTACATTATACAGAATAGGGTTTCTAGTCCTGGTGATCTTGAGCCAATCACTATCTTTATGGACCTCAATGCTCTTCTTAGTATGAAGTGATCAGATTAGTTTATGTTAACTACTTGGTAGTGACATTGTATAGAAAACATCTGTTAGGCCATATTTAACCATAAGCATTCATTATTGATGTCTGCCATGCATAGGTACATGTGTGTGGGGATATACCACCCAGAATATATTTGCTATCCCTAACTTAAATTTTGTATTAATTATCTCTACTTCTACATTGCTTTGATTCTTTAATATTACATGGCTGGTATTGGGATCTATCCCAATTTCATTCCACTTTAAAAAGTATTTCCCCTTGTTTCTATGGGAATGGGGGCGAAGGAACAGAACAATTTGATCCTCCAAACTGATGCTGCCCTTTGACTAATGACGATTCAGAAATCTGATCCACTGTTTCATTTTAATTAGCTGCGGAAACTGGAGAAGATGAATTCTTTTATTAAAATATAGTCCTCATGCTTCTTGCCCTAAAATCGGAAAATACTGTTCATCTCCTTTTTGGCACAGCAGGCCATTAAGAACACAATTCCAACTTAGGAAATGACCTTCAGATGTTAAATAAAAATATTGTAAACTAATTAAAAATTCACATTCTTTAATTGAAGATCATGGAAAAGCTAAAAAATAAAGCAGGTAATAAAATATCTTTCTGTACCTGCTTCAGAGAGCTCTGGTAGCGTAGTGGTTACGAATCCGGCTGCAAACCTCAAGGTCGGCAGTTCAAAACTACTAGCTGCTCCTCAGGAGAAAGATGAGGCTTTCTACTCCCGTAAAGATTTACACCCTCGGAAACCCTGTACAGGGTTGCTATGGGTCGGAACCGACTTGACGGCACTTAACAACAACAACCTGCTTAAGAGAATAAAAAATAATTCTAAGAAGGACCTACTTACTAAACTTCTCACAGTTTCAGTGGAACATATTTCTAAGGAGAGTTGTGGTTGAGAGAGGGCTCAATCTAAATACAAATAAAGTAATAAGAAAAATGTTTGGAAATAGGGTTAATATTTGGTTTAACTGATCCTTATCTGTGTAAGTAGTGCATGGATTACTAATTTTGAAAAATTTAGACTATGAAAGAACATATAATTCCCATAAAAACTATTCAGAAGAGAATTTTGCTTTGATGGGTACCAGACCCCTCCCAAATCGGGTGGGACTGCTGTATCATCAACTCAAATACAAATGGTCTTGTATTCTAATAGCAGTGCAAGTGACTGGACTGAATCTATCCTGACTTCAAATAATGTATTGCTAAGGAGCTCTGGTAGCGTAGTGGTTACTAATCGGGTTGCGAATCTTAAGGTCAGCGGTTCGAAACTACCAGTCGCTCCGTGGGAGAAAGATGAGGCTTTCTACTCCCGTAAGGATTTACATCCTCGGAAACCCTGTACAGGGTTGCTATGAGTCGGTTCCAACCCATAGCAACCCTACATAGGGTTTCCAAGGAGCAGCTGGTGAGTTTGAATTGCTGGCCTTGCGGTTCAAACCGACCTGGTGATCCAGTCCTTATTCTACAGTGCTACACCAGGACTCCTATATATATTGGTATACAGTGGTGCAGTGAATGACATTTTGTTTGTCCTTTTTATTAAAAAGGTAGCATGCAGTAAAGTATATGAAAAATATCATTGATTTTAACCTTTTACTTCTTTAGATTTCTCATGTCAAGTTTCCTGTACCTTCTATTAATGCAAAGTTCACATTTAAAAAATTTTCTGGACTGCCCTTTATAAAAATCTCTGACTGCAAAGATTGAGATGCATATCACACTCAAATAATGAGTGTCTATTACACTACCTTCATGTGACCCAAACCAAACCAAACACAATGCCATAGAATTGATTTTGACTTAGTGACCCTAAAGGATAGGACAGAATTGCCTCATAAGGTTTCCAAGGCTATAAATCTTTACAGAAGCAGACTGCTGCATCTTTCTCCCTTGAGAGTTCAAATCACTTACCTATTGGTTAGCAGCCAAGCACATAAATACTGCACCACCATGGCTCCCTCACATGTATATGTCGCTTCCTCCCCTACACTCCCCAGTTAAGGGGTTCCCCTGCCTAGCAAACAATCCACACGGCAGAAAAGTTCTCCAGGTGTGTGAAATTGGCTCTACAAGATAGGCTCTAGGTTTGTGGAGCAGGGTCAGCTTTACAGGCCCTGGAAGGAGGCTTTCCTTGACCACCTCTACTGACATCTTCAGTCTCAACTTCTCTCTGAGTTCTAGAACTTCACATCGATTGCACAGTGACTGGACATGATTAACCTACTTGCGATGAGGAGAACTGATGATGCAACAGTTAAGCACTTGGCTGCTAAACACAGGTGGGTGGTTCAAAACTACCCAATGGCTTTGTGAGATACCTGCTTCTGTAAAGATTACAGCCTAGAGCACCTATCTAAGGTGCAGCTGCTGGTCTCTCCTTGTGTGGAAGACAGAAGAGTGATGAAACTTGAAGATGCTTGCAATCAATTAGTTCAATGGATTAATAGAACACGTGAACATCAGTTATTTTTTTGTTTTTGAGACCAGAACAACTAGATATTTCCAGGCTATCACTACCAACTTCTCTGAAAAGGTTCTGGATAGAGTAGGACACAAAGTGCAACAAAACTCAAAATTATTTTTTAAAAAGACTACTTACTGGTCAAAAAGAGAGAAGGAACCCAAGAGTATGGCCCTCAGCTACCCTCCAGGTCTGGAGTGGATCTACCCTTATGGCCCTATTTTCAACCAGGGGTAAATACATATATTGTTGTTAAGTAATGTTGAGTTAGTTCCAACTTATAGCAACCCTGTATATAGGGTTTCCAAGGAGCTGCTGGTGAGTTTCAACCACTGACCTTGGGGTTCAATCTGACTTTACAATCCTGTGCTTTTCCTACAGCACCACACCAGAACTACACTAGTGTGGGAAGCTCATCATGGGATGATCAACTATTCAAGATCAAAATGGCAACGTTTACCTGGGGACAAGGGTCAGAGGGGTTGGGAAGGAGGGTGGAATGGAAATAGGAAGCACAGGGAGGAAGTGGGATAGCTGCTGTTACATGGAGGGGATTGTTATTGAGATGAAACAAAGTGTGATTTGTTGGATGTAAAACTGATGGTCTGCTCTGTAAACCTTCACTCTGTTCACAATAAAATAGTAAAAAAAATTTTTTACAGCCTAATAAACCCTATGGGGCAGTTCTACTCCATCATATGGGGTTGCTATTAGTTGAAATCTACACCTAGCAACAACCACTTATTTATGAGTCAGGCACATGCCAGAAATTAGGGGTCCCTCAATATGTAACCTGCTGTGGCGCTGTGGGCTAATGTACCACACTGCAAAGCCATTTGAACTGTAAGGTTGGTGGTTCAAGCCCATCAACTGCTCCTTGGAAACCCTATACAGGGTCGCTATGGGTCGGAATCGACTTGACGGCATTTAACAACAACAACAACAATACATAACAGTGGCTGAGAAGACTGAACTGGTTGGTATGTGCTTGGTGGGAAAATCAATCTCCACAGACTTCAATTACTTCAACTTGAATTCACTAGGTCAATTAAAAGAACTAAAAGTAGATGACATAGAAACTCTGGGGACTCGACATAGCCTGTGAGGGCCTAAGTGCCTTCAGGGCAAACTGAACTGCACCCTATAACATCCCTGCAGATTCCTCAGAAGGTCAGGTGAAGTGGGATAGACCCAGAGTAGAGTTCAGAAGAACTGTAATTTGTAACTTTTGAGTCTGTCTCTAATTGGGTAAACAGGTCATTTCATATCTCTCTGCTCTGTAAAAATAGCAACTGGAATTTTAAAAAAATTAATAATAATAGGGGCTATCTGTGAAATAGAAGAGTCTGAGTCAGACGTTGACAGTGGCCAAGATGATTCAGACTCAGAATCTTCACCACAGGACCTCTAAGCAGACAGTCCCTAGCTCTGGTGGTACATCAGCATACTGTAATTGGGTTGAACATTCATATCACCTGGGTGCTTTTAAAGCTCTATCCTGGCTCAGACCAAAACCCAGAACAATTACACCAAATTCTTTAAAGGTCAAGAACCACCACTGTAGTCTGGTCAAAATGATTTAAATATTTTGGCCCCCAGACATTTGTAAATCTTGTAGCAAATTCATTAGTTGGTGTTCTATGTCTTTGTTCTGCAAATAGAGTTGACGTGAGTCAGCTCCCGAGAACTGGACTTGCTATCTTCAGTGTTGGGGTAAATGGATGTTTAAGCTGCAAGGGTGAAGCCAGAATCTGGGCCTTGGAGATCTTACCAAACAGTAATGAATGCCAAACAGTCAGGACCTTTGGGAGCTGGGCTGGTGCCTGTTCCCATGAGAAAAGTGTATTTGCCTTGAATCTCTCTATGTGTGGAAAGAGATGGTGGGTGTGCGTTCTCTTCTCACACCATAAGGCAGTATTTCCTTTTGTTACTTACAAAAATAATCTTTTTATTAAATGAAAAGGACGTTGGACTATGTAATCTATAAGACTGTCCTAGAGTCGTAATCAACTATTAGTTGTAGTATTTCCTACAAGGATTCTTACCCACTCACTCCTATAGAGTCTGAGCCACTCCAGAATTCCCCTGAGATATTTCACAGTGTTCTCCAGCAAACATTATCTTCTTTAAGTGGAAAAAAAAAAAAAGCTCTACCTTGTTATTAATCTGGCCACCCACTCTCCTATCTCTTCAAAATAAATCCTATGAAATATAGTCATATTTTCCAAAAAGTATAATTTACTTCATTCTCAGAGACAGATAACTCAGATAAAAGGTTTCCCAAGATAAAACTCAAATTTCTCATTATTATTCTCAGAATTTTATTTGCCCAAGAGTGGCCACAGCCAGAGCAAGTTTTCCATTCTAGATGATACAGCTTTTTTAGGTATATTGTTGTTAAGTGCCGTCGAGTCGGTTCTGACCCATAGAGACCCTGAACAGGGTTTCTGAGGCTGTAAATCTTTAGAGAAGCAGAAAGCCCCATCATTCTCCCATGGAGTAGCTGGTAGTTTCGAACTGCTGACCTTGCGGTTCGCAGCCCGATTCGTAACCACTTCGCTACCAGAGCTCCATAACTAAGCAAAAAGGAGTCCTGGTGTGGCGCTGCAGAATAATGCAAGGTTGGTAGTTCAAACTCACCAGCCGCTCTTCAGAAACCCTTTACTGGTTCGCTATGAGTCGGAATGGTCTCAAAGACACTTAATAACAACAAAGGAAGAAAAGCAGAGTGATGTGACTCTACAGGAAAAACACTGAATTGTGAACCACAAGATTGGCAGTTCCAGTCTAACAATTGATCTGTGGGAGAAAGAAGAAGCTTTCTGCTCCCAAAGATTTACAGCCTTGGGAACCTGACACAGGGTCTTTATGAATCAGAACCAATTCGATTGATGCCCTTAATAACAACAAGATGCAAGGGAAATCTATGTAGGTTCTTTTTTATTTTTATAACTGTGAAAGAATAAGTAAAAATCCCTGTTTGCACACAATCAGTTAATTGTGAAAGTGCTAACCTCTATTGAGTCCCAGACTTTGAGAACAGACTTCGAAGCGAAAGATTTTACCAGTAATCTGCAAAAAAGCGTTTTATTTTTTCTACTTATAAGGAGGAAACTAAAGGCTTAGAGAAGATGAACATCTAAGAGGTAGTTTGAAACCCAGGCCATCTGCAGGTCAACTGGAATGCAAGAGGGCAGTGACCATGATAAGTTGGGGAGAAAGAACACAGTACCTTAGTTAAGAAGTTGGGAGTTCTTGTATCAAACTTGTTCCCAGAAAAGTCAATTGCTTGAGGCAAGAACATTCTTGATATGAAGAGTATCATTAGAGCAGCTGTCAGACAAACATGCTAATATTTAGGGACCTTGGTGATGAAGAGCAAAACAAATCATTGATCTTGGCTGGATTTCTACCAGGTGATTCTCTAACAACAAACTTCTATTTGAGGTTCAGTACAACTGGCATACATAACTCTTAGGTGGGGTCCATCCCAGAAGGCAGCCTACCAGAGAGGAGTAAGATTGCACACATTTTTCATGTCTGAACACCTTCATGGGTTTTTAAAAAGTTGCATTGCCATTAAGATGCCAAACCCTTCAAGGAGATGTAATTAGTTTTGCAGAGAGAGGTATCTGCCATTATTACCTTTTCATGCCTTGTGTTTAACATGCCCTGGTGCAGTATAAGCTCTCTTGCCACAGATCACCGATCACAATGTGAGTTATGAGTCCCCAGATGAAAATAAGAGTGTGTAACTCTGTCACGAACCATTTCCACCTTGCAGTCCCAATCTTCAAGGAGCCAGCTGAAATATGTACCTTATGGATTTCAACATAATATAGTGCTGATTTTGTTTTCCTTTTAAAGTTGACAACAACTAAAGGTTACATTACAATCTCAAAGGATGAAAGTAGGGAGAGAGAAAAACAAGTAGACAGGTCCTCAGCAGGCTTCTGACAGGACTTGGAACTTTTCAGTTATTTTCCTGGTGATGGTGATGGAGTAGGGGGAGGGCTGGGAGAGAAATAGTTAAATTCAGATTCAAAGGAAACCTTGGGAATTCAATGGTATGGAGGTAGTTTTAAATCTGGTTGATGACTCTACTCCTAGGCAACATTGTTATTCATATTATAGATAAAACTCATGAAAATATTAATGATACCGGAGTGCCAACTCACCTTGCAAAAAGATGTGTTTCACCTGGTCTCATCGACATAATGAAAACTTTAATTGACTCATGTGACTTCTTTTCTGTCCCTGGTGGGGGGAAAAGAGGGGCCTTTATTATTATACTGACTATATTTTAAGGAGTAAGCAATGATGGACTGACTGTTAATACTGAATATTGGATTCTGTAACATAATATCTACTGTTACAAAATGACAGATACTTAATATGTATGTGTGTCTTCCCTGAAAAGCTGCAAGTTTCTTGAGTTTTGGCTCCTTTTTTCTTTCACCTTTATCTCTCAGATAGAAGGGACTTGTATACAGTGAGCACTAAATAAATTTACAGCAGATTTTAAAATGTTTTTTTTTTTTCCAATTTATTTTATGAGACCAGAATAATTGTAATACTAAACTCATGGTTGTTAACCAAAATGTCAGTGATTTAATGGGAGAAAAGATATGGTGTGCGGTTACCTTAAAGATTGTTGTTGTTATTAAGCGTCCTCGAGTTGGTTCTGACTCAAAGATACCCTGTGTAGGGTTTCTGAGGAGTGACTGGTGGGTTTGAACCTTGGAGTTAGAAGTCTATTGCTTGTCCTACTGCACCACACCCAGAACCCCTCTCAGCCCCCAACTTAGAGATTGTTGTTGTTGTTAAGTGCCATCAAGTTGGTTCTGACCCATAGTGACCCTGTATAGGGTTTCCAAGGAACGGCTGGTGAGCTTGAACCACCACACTTGCAGTCTGGTACATTAACCCACAGTGCAAATCCTATGGAGCAGTTGTACTGTGTATAATGTGGTTGCTATGACTACAGTCAGTTTGTCATACTGCAGTGACTTGCATGTAGTTATGATGCTGGAAGCTATGCTACCGATATTTTAAATATCCTTAGAGTCATGCAGTGTGAACAGGTTGGAAGGCACTTGAAATAAAACTGGGAAAGAACTGCCTCCTCAAATTAGAGTTGATCATGATGATGCAAATGGAGTAAAGCTTTTGGGACCTTCATTTGCAAATGGAACATACTTAAAATGAGGAGAAACAGATGTAAACATCCATTAATAATTGAACATGGAATGTATGAAGTATGAATCTAGGAAAATTGGAGGTTGTCAAAAATGAAATGGAACATATTAAGATAAATATCCTAAGCATCTGTGAGTTAAAATGGACAGGCATTGGCCATTTTGAATCTGAATGATAAATTGAAGAGGAATGATGTGGCATTCATCATCAAAAAGAATATTTCAAGATCTAACTTGAAGTAAAATGCTGTCTGTGATAGGATAATTTCCATCAGCCTGCAAGGAACACCAAGGAGCTCTGGTAATGTAGTGGTTACGAATCGGGCTGCGAACCTCAAAGTCAGCAGTTCAAAACTACCAGCTATTCCACGGGAGAAAGATAAGGCTTTCTACTCCCATAAAGATTTACAGCCTTGGGTCGCTATGAGTCGGAACCAACTCCGAGGCACATAACAACAGCAACAACAACAAGGAAGACCAGTTGTTACCACTATTATTCAAACTTAGGTACCAACCACTAAAGTCAGTGATGATGAAATTGAAGAATTCGACCAACTTCTCCAGCCTGAAATTGATCAAACATACAATCAAGATATATTGATAATTACTGGTGATTAGAATACAAAGATTGGAAATAAAGAGGAAGGGTCAGTAGTTGGGAAACATGACCTTGGTAATAGAAATGATGGTGGAGACTGCATGATAGAATTTTGCAAGACCAATGACTTCTTCATTGTAAATATGTTTTTTAAGCAACATAAAAGATGACCTCACCAGAAGGAATACACAAAAATCAAATAAACTGCATCTGTAGAAAAAGACAGTGGAAATTTTTCATATCATCAGTCAAATAAAGGCTAGGGCAGACTGTGCAACAGACCATCAATTACTCATCTGTAAATTCAAGCTGAAGCTGAAGAAAATGAAAACAAGTCCATGAGTGCCAAAATATGACCTTGAACATATCCCACCTAAATTTAGAGATCATCTCAAGGATAGATTTGATGCATTAGGCATGAATAACTGAACGCAAGAGGAGGTGTGGGATGACATCAAAAATATCATAGAGAAAGAAAGCAAAATGTCATTATGAAGACAAAAAAAAAAAGGAAATGATCAAAACGGATGCCAGCAGAAACTCTGAAATAGAGGTGCTAAAGCAAATGGAAGAAACAAGGAGGTAAAAGAGCTGAACAGAACCTTTCAAAAGGCAGTTTAATCACACAAAATCAAGTATTATAATGAATTGTGCAAAGACCTGATGTTAGAAAACCAAAAGGGAAGAACACACTCAGCATTTATCAAGCTGGAAGAGAAAAGAAAAAATTTAAGCATCAGCCTGACTTAAGCCATGCTATTTTAAATAACCTCACATACACATGAAAGCTGGACAGTGAACAAGGAAGCTTGTAGAAGAATTGATGCTTTTGAATTATGGTGTTGGAGGAAAATATTGAAAGTGCCATGGGCTGCCAAAAGAACCAAAAGATCTGTGTTGGAAGAAGTGAAGCCAGAGTGCTCCTTGGAAACCAGGATGGTCAAAGTTCGTCTCTCATACTTTGGACATATTGTCAGGAGGGACCAGTTGCTGGAGAAGGATATCATGTTTGGTAAGGTGGAAGGTCAGAGAAAAAGGGGAAGACCCCCAATGAGATGGATTGGCCAAGTGGCAGCATCAATGGGCTGAAGCATGGCAACAATTGTGAGGTTGTGAAGTTGGCCCAGGATTAGGCCTGTTCT
Organism: Chrysochloris asiatica; assembly: GCF_000296735.1. NCBI lineage: Eukaryota > Metazoa > Chordata > Mammalia > Afrosoricida > Chrysochloridae > Chrysochloris > Chrysochloris asiatica. Next base: position 10,749,441 of record NW_006408566.1, read on the forward strand.
GAATTGGTACCAACTCGATGGCACCTAACAACAACAATGACTTCTTAAATAAATTACCAAATAAATATTAAATTGATAATTAAATAAATAAATAGCATACAATAAATGGAGGAAAGATTGAAGTTGACAAACACTTCATTTTGCTTGGATCCACAAATATCATTCATGGAAGTAAGCAGTCAAGTAATCAAATGATGTATTTGCACTAGGAAAATCTGTTGCACAAGACCTCCTTAAAGTGTTCAAGAGCAAAAATATCAGTTTGAGGACTAAGGTGTGCCTGACCCAAGCCATGGTATTTTCAATTACCTCATATACATCTGAAAGTTGGACAATGAATAAGGGAGACTGTAGAAGAACTGATGTATTTGAGTTAAGGTGTTGGAGACGAATACTGATTGTTCCATGGGCTGCCAGAATAACAAACCAATCTGTGTTGGAAGAAGTACAGCCAGAATGCACCTTAGATACTAGGATGGTCAGACTTTGTGTCTCATACTTTGTACATATTATCCGGAGTTCTGGTGTGGTGCTGTAGGATAGGCAGTACTGGACACAAGGTTGGAGGTTCGAACCCACTAGCCACTCCTTGGAAACCCTATACAGTTTTGTTATGAGCTGGAACTGACTCGACAACATTTAACAGCAATATCAACAGCAGGAGAGATCAGTTCCTGGAAAACAGCATTATACTTGGTAAAGCTGAGGGCCAGTGGAAAAGAGGAAGACACCCCCAAGACATGGATTAGCATGGTGGAAGCTGCAAAGGGCTTAAGTGTAACAAAAACTGTGAGGATGGCACAGGACCGGGCAGTGCTTTGTTCTGTTGTGCATGGAATTGTTATGAATCAGAGCCTACTTGAAGACACCTAGCAACAACAGCAATTACTTCTGGTGTCCCTGAGTGATGCAAACCATTAATGTGTCCAGCAGCTTGGAAACTGCAAGTTTGTTTGTTCAAGTCCACCCAGAGGTGCCTTGGAAGAAAGGCATGGACAGCTACTTCCAAGAAATCAGACTTTCACTGTAACACATATGGGGCTACTATGAGTCTACTGCTATCCATAACGTTTTCAGAGAATATCAGAAGGATGTTTACCTGTGCTGTATTGATTACGCAAAGGCTTTCTATTGTGTGGATCATGACATGCTATGGACAAGATTGAGAAGTATGAGTATTCCAGAACACTTAATTGTGCTCATGAGGAATCTGTACCTGGACCAAGAGACAGTTGTTCGAACAGAACATGGGAACACTGAATGGTTTAAAATTAAAAAAGGTGTGCGACAAGGTTGTATTCTTTTACCATACTTATTCAACCTGTATGCTGAGCAAATAATCTGAGAAGCTAAATTCTATGAAGAAAAAACATGGCATCAGGATTGGAGGTAGACTCATTAACAACCTGCAATATGCAGATGATACCTTGCTTGCTGAAAGTGAAGAGGACTTAAAACATTTACTGATGAAGATCAAAGAGCACAGCCTTCGGTATGGATTACATCTCAATGTCAAGAAAACAAAAATCCTCACCACTGGACCAATAAACAACATTCTTATCAGTGGAGAAAAGATTGAAGTTGTCAAGGACTTCATTCTTCTTGGATTAACTATCAACACTCACGGAAGCAGCAGTCAAGAAATAAAATGACGTATTTCACTAGGCAAATCTGTTGTACAAGACCTTTTTAAAGTGTTGAAGAGCAAATATGTCACCTTGAGGACTAAGGTGCACTTGACCCAAGCCATGGTATTTTCAATAACCAGATATGCATGTGAAAGCTGGATAGTGAATAATGAAGACCGTAGAAGAATTGATGCTTTTGAGTTATGGTGAAGGAGGAGAATATTGAAAGTGCTGTGGGCTGCCAAAAGAACCAATAGATCCATTTTGGAAGATGTGCAGCCAGAATGCTCCTTGGAAGCCAAGATGGCCAAACTTTGTCTCTCATACTTCAGACATATTGTCAGGAGGGACCAGTCACTGGAGAAGGATATCATGTTTGGTAAGGTGGAGGGTCAGAGAAAAAGAGGAAGACCCCCAACGAGATGGAATGGCCAAGTGACAGCATCAATGGACTCAAGCGTGGCATCGGTAGTGAGGTTGACCCAGGATCTGGCAATGTTTTGTTCTGCTGTGCATAAGGTCACTATGGGTCAGTACTGACTTGATGGCACCTAACAACAACATGAGTCCACTATGAGCCCGAATTGATTAGAGAGCAATTAGAAACAAAAAGTTACTTCTGGTTCTATGATCACACAAAAAATCCCTCGCATTATCTTTATCTTTCCACAGAATTTTTTTGTTTTGTTTCTATTGTTCTTCCTTGGGTACTTTTCATGACTCACTGTACCTCTCCCGTACTTGACTTGGTAATTCTAGGTCATCCTCTGAGCTTCAGCTTATGTAGCTCTTCCAGGAAACGTTTGTATTTGTCTTTTGGGACTGTAATTCTATAGTGCCTTCTCTTGCTCTCTCTTTCCACTACCAACCAGATGTAGGTACAGGAATGAATGAGACACAGTTTTATCTTGGAGAAGGTCTGACTTAGTGGGGAAGACAAACATCTATTGTAAGCCAATAGTGAAAATGCAATTTTAGACATAAATACTAAAATAGAGAGCCGCTACTGATGGATGCAAATAGAATATAAAGTGGCCCACTTTCCAATTCTGTGTTCTGAGGTGTTGTGGGGTGGTTGTGGGGTCAGGGAAAATCAGCCTTGTGTCCTCCCGTAGCAAACCAAGTCAGAAATTCCCTGTGATCTTGCTCTCCTCCCATAAATCATTCTTAGTGGAAAGACCAGAAACAGCTTTACATTCTATCAGTCCCTAACAGGTGAGGTAGGAGGGTGGAGGGGAGGTGGGGGAGAGGTGTCCAGGCAGAGCTCCCGTGTAGAACTCTCCTGAATTTTCAGATCTTCCCACACCTGGTTGGTTGGAGGGCTGTTAGAGCCTTGATTCTGGAGGATTGCTTTGAAAGTTTTATACTCAGCTGTTCAACCAGCTTCCGAAGAGGAGCCATCTCCTCCTGCTAAAAATAGAAGCGGGTGGAAGAGGTTTAAAAGCAGGAGGCAGAAAGTGGTTGAAGGAGCCGCCACTTCTTAGGATTGGAGGAGCAGAAGGAAGGAAGGAATAGACTGCCGTTTATTTCTGATGTTTTTTTCTAGGTGCTAGGAATTGCCCCTTGCTTCAATGAATCGCTTCCATTACTCTGAGAGTTGCAAACTATTTTCTATTTTTCAGAGCCTTTGTCATTCATTCAATACATATTTATGCAGCGTCTCTGGTGCCAGACATGAGGCCTTTGAGCACCATGGAGGCCCTGCTGAGAAAACCAAGCTGACATAGTGTTCAAGGCGGCTTCTTCCAGCAGGTTTTCCCAGTCTTCCTGGACAGGCCCCTCGCATTTTCGTCCTAGCAGTAGCATTGGACCCCATCCTCCCGGAATCCAGGCTAGGGGCCCTCGAGACAGGTGGGGCTTCAGTGCAGACAGAATGCATTCACTGGCATCTGCACAGCGGCTTGAAAGGGAGCAGTTCAGCCTCCCAAGAGGAAAGAATTTCGCTCTAGCTTGTGAAATCGCCCCATTGCAAGTCACCAAGCAGAATTACAACCAGCTGAGCCCCGGGTCCTTGAATATCCATGGAGAAGCATAAGAAAAGGAAGGGGAAGTCAGGCAGATTGCCTGTGATTTTATGTTTTCATTTCCATTTCAAAGTTTTGTCAGGCAATTGAGGTGAGAAAGGGGCAGCTGCCCTCTAATTTACTCCCTCTTCCCCACCACCTCCTACCCAACCTCCCAAAGGAACTGGGAGTCTCTGCAGGCCACTGGGGAAGGGATCTTCTCAGCGAGGGTGGGGGAAGTTACTTTAGGGGTTACTTTTGCAAAAGGAATTAAAACATAACTCAACACACCTTTCCAGGGCTGTGTGTGATGTATTATTGTATTAGGTATTGAAATTTACTTAGGTGTGGGAAGAGAGAGGGTAGTTAAAAAGGAATTTATTGGAATGAAGGGATGTCTGTAAAAAGGCCAGTGGTTAAGTGTTTGGACTCCCAGATCAGACAAATCTATCTGTAAATCCTGGTTCTGACACTTCTTTTATGCAAAAGTTTGCATGAAACATTTCATTTCTCTGAAGTCCGGTGTCTCAGGAAACTGGGAACAGTATTACCTCCCATGTGAGGGTGTTGTATATATTTATTGCAAATGCCTAAATCTCCTTTATTTTCTAAAACTTAAATCATTCCTGTGCTTAAAACCCTCCAAATTTCCCCCATTGTTTGTGGAATAAAATCCCCAAACCTTACTTTATGAGACCTTGATCTCCCCCATCGAATATAGTCCAACCCATTCTCAACACTCTGCCTACTCTATCTGGCTTCCTTTCCTGTAAGTGCCGTGGAGTCGGTTCCGACTCGACTCATAGCGACCTTGTACAGGGTTTCCTAGGTTGTAAATCTTTACGGGAGCAGAAAGCCTCATCTTTCTATCGCAGAACAGCTGGTAGTTTCGAACTGCTGACCGTGGCATTAGCAGCCCGATTCCTAACCACTACACTACCAGAGCTCCTTGTTTCCTTTCTTAGAATTGTTATTATTTGTCACCATACAAGTGTTTGTTCTCTTGTTTATTGTTTGCCTCCCCCGTAAAAGTGCAAACTTTAGGATAGCTGGGAACTGCTTCTAGGTTTTTTTCTCCATAATCTACAGCAAGAGGAAGCTTCAGAAAATTCACAGAAAAATTCCATTATCTTTTAATCACATTTTTATAAAGACTTTCTGAAGTTCCTTCATATACTCACTGAAAAAGTCTAGAATTAAGGCGTTCAATAAATATTTTTGATGAATGGATAAGTGATGGATGAATGAAAAGTGTCTGATGCATAGTCAATAGTCAATAAATGGTAGTTCTTATGCTTATCTTTGGTAGTAATGAACAGGAAAAGGTCACTGCCCTCTCCAGGCCAGGAGGCAAGCTAAAATGCTAATCAGGTCACCAACAGGGACCAATCCCCCTGGTTTCCCTCCTGCCCTCAAACAGGTATGCAGCCTGGCCCCTTCCAGGTCTCTGGCCCCACATAGGCCTGTGTTGCCTTCCATTGGAGGCTCAGAATCTGGAGAAATTAGCTCCTCTGAGTCAGCCGGCTTAATAAAATCTGAAACTCTGCTTCACCTCTCTGAGTGGCCTCGGTTTCTTCCACCATGAATCTAAAACTGCTGTAACAGTAATAGCGAGATGTTTTTGTTAAAAATCCAAACCAGTTGCCATCTATTCCATCTCGATTCATGGCAGCCCCATGTGTGGTGGAGAAGAATTTCACTCCATAGGGTTTTCATGACTGTGACCTTTCCAAAGCAGATCGCCAGGTCTTTATTATTTGAGGCATGTCGGGGTGGGTTTGGACAGCTAAACTTTGTTAGTAATTTAGAACTTAACTGACTGCACGAATCAGGGACTCCTTTCAAAAGAGATACACTTCCCCTCACATGAAATGGACCGAGCACTGATGGCACAGTGCTTAAAGCACTCGATTACTAGTTAAAAGGTCAGTGGTTTGAATCTACCAGCTAGTCATTAGGAAAAACTGCTTCTACAAAGCAGGGAGAAAGATGAGGTTTTCTACTCCCGTAAAGATTTACACCCTCGGAAACCCTGTACAGGGTCGCTATGGGTCGGAACCGACTCGACGGCACTTAACAACAACAACAAAGATAGACAGTTTGATAAATTCTATGGGGCAGGTCTACTCTGTCCTGTGGAGTTATTACAAGTCAGAATGAACTTGACCGCAATGGGTTTTTTACATGAAATAATTGGAACAATGGATAGCTTTACAGTTGAAAAAGTGCTTTGCAAGTGGTATCTCATTATCATCCTCCCCAAAATCTTGAGAGGTAGGATGGATTTTATAACACACATTTTACCAACAAGAAAATTGAACTAGAATAAAGGACATGGTTCAACTCGGCATCCCCCCCCCGCCCCCCAGCCAAGGGAGTAGGATAAAACATGCAGATGCGCAGGTGTATCTGTTTGTGTAGTTAGAAAGAAGAGAGAACTGTAAACCAAAGCTCAACAACAGGGAACCTTCAGCACAGTGATAGGCAAAGCAACAACCTGGCCTTTTTTCTAAATTTAAGGGAAAAGGAGAGATGTGGAGTTCAAGGTAACAAGGAATACTTAAGACTTAAGCAAGTATCCTCCTAACCATCATCTCCTCAGCTCTGTAAAACTGTCAAAAGACTAGTTTTTTCAAACATGGGATTGACCACCTACTGTTCCAAATGTTCAAACTATACAGCCCCTCTCAAGAAAGGTCTTGATGGAAGCACAGGCACTTAATGTTGTTCCTAGTTAGCGAAGTGGATGAAAAAGTCATCCATGATATGTGATTTGAATCAAGAAGCAAAGCCCTGCACTCCCAATTTCTCTCCAAACATCAGCTTCTAAACCTGAAATTCCAATCCTTTGGAGTCCTTCCCACATGATATCGTGAATGCTTGATGTGGTTCCTTAGGATAAGAACTGAACTACAGGGTCTGTTTTAACCACAAGGTTGGCAGTTCAAACTCACCCACCTCTCCTTGGAAACCCTATACAAGGTCACTATGACTTGGAACTGACTCAAAGGCACTTTACAACAACAACATCATTTTCTGGTTGCACTAAATTCCTATGGCTGTTGTAACAAATAACAAGCTTTGTGGCTTAAAATAACATCATACATCAAAACTACAGAGTAGTTCTGGAGGTCATGAATCAGTTTCAGTAAACCAAGCCCACGGTGTTATCACGGTCATGTTGAGACAGAGGAAGAAAGGGGTTCAGTAATCAGGATTAAACCTGGACCACTAATTGTCTGAAATCTTGCCACAGAAATCCTGAGGAATGATAAAGCCTGCTCCCTTCCTTGCTTGAACAATTAATTGTAAAGATGCACAGGCTGTATCCAGGATATGTGGCTGAGCAGCACTTTCTGGAACACGTCATTAAGAAAGACCACCCATTAAAAGTCCATATGTTATGGGACTTGCCATTAAGGAAGACCACCCATAAAAATTTTGTATTTTTACTTCCTTATGAGATCTTTTACAGGTCATACTGGTTTACCTAGTGCCCTAGGCATAACTTCAAAGGACAAAACTTCTACTGGAGTAAAAGAGAATGTCAGTTCCTGGGAGGAATCTCAGTTAGGGTCCTGAAGAACCATGTATACTCAACATCCCAGAGTAAGTTCTGTCTGCTCCTACCATAGGCCTTTACATCATGAAGAAATGCTGCACACACACTCAATTAGCCTGGTCCCTCCTAAAGAAGCCTTTTACTGGAAATCCCTGACTATTTCCATGAACATGTTGACTTTTCCCTACCCCAAACTTTTTAAACCTCAGCAAAACCTTTGTTCTGGGAGACTAGAGTTAAGCATTGCGTACACCCTCCCTATCTCCGCTTGCAAGTCTCTTTCCTATAATAAACCTTTTTCTTATGGAAATTCTGCCTCACCTGACTATCCTTAATCAGTAGAAGGTAAGACCCTCATTAGAAGGGCAGAGATGCAGTTAGCCATCCCTGTAATAACAGGGGAGAATCCGGTTCATGTCTCTCACAGGTTTCAGAGGCTGCCAGCCTTCTTTGGCCTGAGGTCAAACAACTCCAATCTCTATCTCTATGGTAACATTGCCATGTCCTTTTCTTTAGTTAAATCTCCCTCTGCCTCCATCTAATATGGACACTTGTGACTACACTTATGGGGCATGCAGATAAATTCAGAATTATCTCTTTAAGACCTTTAGCTTAGTCACATTTACAAAACAACATACACAGGTCACAGATATTAGGATTTGGACATATTTGGGGTCATTTTTTTCAGGAGTCCTGTTGTAGGATAAGCATTGGACTACTACTAACCTAAATTTAGTGGTTCACACCCACCAACTGCTCCTTGGAAACTCTATACAGGGTTGCTATGAGTTGGAACCAAGTCCACAGACTAATCAACAACAATAGTAGTGAAATGTCCCTAATAAGACAACTTGAGTCAATTCCCGGCTTTGCCATTACCAGTCATACAACAAGGGATCACATGTGGATCCCATGATAGAAATTTGCAAGACCAATGACTCATTCATTGGAAATACCTTCTTTCAACAACAGAAAGGATAACTACACACCTGGACCTCACCAGATGGAACCCATAGGAATAAAATTGAATACACCAGTGGGAAGAAATGAAGGAAAAGCTCAATATAAGCAGTCAAAACAAGACCGGGGACAGATTACAGAACAGACATCAATTGCTCATATGCAAATTCAGGCTACAGCTAATGAAAAAATTTTAAAGTCCACAAGAGCCAAAATATGACCTTGAGTATATGTCACCTGAATTTAGAGACTATCTCAAAAACAGATTTGATGCATTAGACACTAATGACTGAAGATCAGGAGAGTTGTGTAAATATCTGGAGTTCGAAAACCAAAAGGGAAGGACATGCTTAGCATTTCTCCAGCTGAAAGAACTATGGGAAAATTCAAGCCTCTATTATAATACTGAGCAATTTTGAGGGACAAATATTGCATGATGCAGAAAGCATCAAAATAAGATGAAAAGAATATACAGAGTCACTATACCAAAAAGAAATGGGTAATATTCAACTATTTCAAGCATAGCATATGATCAAGAGCCTATAATACTGAAGGAAGATGTTCAAGATGCACTGAAGGCATTGGCAAAGAACAAGGCTCTAGGAATTGACAGAACACAAATTGAAATCTTTAAGCAAACTTATGAAGAACTGCAGCCACTCATCTATGCTAAGAACTTTGGAAGACAGCTGCCTGGCAAACTGTTGGAAGAGATCCATATTTGTGCTCATTGCAAAGAGAGGTGATGCAAAAGAATGCAGAAACCATTGGACAATATCATTAATATCACATGCAAGTAAAATTTTGCTAAAGATAATTTAAAAACAGTTCTACATTGACAGAGAACTGCCAGAGGTTCAAGCAGGATTCAGACAAGGACATGGAACAGGGGATATCATTGCTGACATCAGGTGGATGTTGGCTGAAAGCAGAGAATACCAGAAAGATGCTTACCTGTACTTTATTGACTATGCAAATGCTTTCTATTGTGAGGATCATGACAAGCTATGGAGAACACTGGGAAGCATGAGTATTCTGGAACACTTAATTATGCTCATGAGGAACCTGTACATAAACTAAGTCATTCAAACAGAACAAGGGGACATTGAATGGTTTAAAATCAGGAAAGGTATGTGCCAGGTTGTATTCTTTCACCATACTTATTAATCTGTATGATGAACAAATAATCTGAGAAGCTGGTATGTGGTATCAGAATTGCAGGAAGATTTATTAACAACTTATGATATACAGATAATATAACCTTGCTTAGCGAAAGCGAAGAGGACTTAAAATACACACTGATGAAGATCAAACACCATAGCCTTCCCTTTGGTATGGGTTACACCTCAATGTAAAGAAAACAAAAATCCTCACTACTGGACCAATAAACAACATATGTATTAATGGAGAAAAGATTGAAGTTATCAAGGACTTCATTCTTCTTGGATCAACCATCAACACTCATGGAAGCAGCAGTCAAGAAATCAAATGACATATTGCATTAGGCAAATCTGTTGCACAAGACTTCTTTAAAGTGTTCAAGAGCAAAGATTTGAGGGATAAGGTGAGCTTGACCGAAACCATGGTACTTTCAATAGCCTCATACGCATGTGAAAGTTGGACAATGGATAAGAAAGCCCATGGAGCATTGATGCATTTGAGTTATGGTGTTGGGAAAGGATAGTAAAGGTACCATGGACTGCCAAAAGAATGAACAAATTTGTGTTGAAAGAAATACAGCCAGAATGCTCACTAGAAGATAAGATGACCAGACTCATCTCTCATACTTTGGACATATTATCAGGAGTGGCCAGTGCCTGGAGAAGGATATCATGCTTGGTAAAGTGGAGCGTCGGAGAAAAAAAGGAAGACCACTAAGGAGATGGATTGGCTCAGTGGTAACAGCAATGGGCTCATGCACAGCAGCAATTGTTGGGTGGTCCTTATTGGGAATTACTTCCTTCTGTTGTATAATAGGGTCACTATGAGTCAGAACCAACTCGATGGCACCTAACAAACAAAAGAAAAGCAAAATAATATGAAGCATTCCGTACACCTTCACTTTTTATCATGCTGGATCCATGCCAGTGGTATTTCACATACCAGCAGCATTGTCCTTGGTAAACAAATTTCAACGGAACATCCAGACTGTGACCAACTAGAACAAAGGATTGGAGATGTACTTCCAAAAAACAGGCACTGAAAGCTCTGTGAGTCAGAACAGAATATAGTTCATCTGTTCTCAGACATGCCAATGACTATGAAGATGGTGAAGAACTGGGCAAACTTTCCTTCTTTTATACATAGGGGCACCATGAATTGGGGCCAACTCAACAGCAAATAACATTAAAGAAAAAATACAAAGCTATTATTACTTGAACTGCATTAACTTTCAAACTTTCTTTTCCTTTGTTTTCTTATTTTTTCCTTTTCTTAACCAAAGAAGTCCTTCTTCTAACAAAATGGAATAAAATAGCCCAATATGTCATACAGGACAGGCTCTACAGGCCTCTGCTGCTGCACTGCTGGGAAATCCTGGGATTCTTTCACAGAACACTAATCAAAAAGTACTAAATGCACAGATTGTTGGTAAGTGCCATTGAGTCGTTTCCGACCCATAGCGACCCTGTACAGAGTTTCCAAGGAGCAGCTGGTGAATTTGAACTGCTGAGCTCATGGTTCAAACTGATTTTGAACCAGGACTCCATAAACCACTCTATTCAACTGAAATGTATTTACTGCTCAGGGGCAGATATTATGGTGCAGAAGTTAAGAGTCCAAGTTAAATCCTGACTCTACTCTTGGGCAAGTTAACCTTTCTGGACCTTGAGTATTCTTATCTATATAATAGCCATAACAACGATCAGTAGTACCTACCTACAGAATTGTTACAAGGATTAAATGAGTTTATGCTTGCAGAGTACTCAGGACACTGTCTGTTGTTGTTGTTAAGTGCTGCTGAGTCGGTTCTGACTCATAGCTACCCTGTATAGTGTTTCCAAAGAGGGGCTGGTGAGTTTGAACTACTGATCTTGTGGTTCAAACTGACCTTGTGGTCCAGTGCTTTTCCCCACAGCACCACATAGTTTTGCCATGTGATGGAGACACTAAGGGGACTTGGCCCCATCTTTACCCTAGGGGATCTAATAGGGTCCTATGAGAAGGCAGGGAGTCTCTGGGTGATGCACATGGTTACTCACTAGGTTACTAACCAAATCATTAGTAATTAGAATCTATTCCAAGATCCCTGAGAAGAGAGACCTGGCAATATGTTTCTAAAAAATTGGAAATGCAAGAGCTTTTACATCTCAATGGCCATTGCTTTCATTGAAGGAGTAAAAATGTTTTGGTCAGAGTCAGGGGTAGAAGTCTTCACATTTTCTGTTTTTCTTCCCTGTCTCTAGCACCGCACACTTTCCCAGTCCCTTATTTATTTTGATTTTTAATGTTTTATTGTGAACTGAGTGATAGTTTATATGGTAGAACATCAGCTTTACACTCATCCTATTTTATTTTGTTTCATTGCATCATCTTTCAACAGTGTTTGCTTCTATTCCCTCTGTTTTTATTCATTTTTTTGAATTTACATCAAAACACTCAGGAATGCGCAATCATTCAAACACCCTGCAAGCCAGCCCCTGGCTGCCAGCACAATAGCCCCTCTCCCTCCTTGAGTCTAGAGTCCCCAGCTGCTCCATCTCTCCACGTCATCATTTCTGCTTCCATGCTTGGCAACACTGCTTCTCTGAATAGGGCCCCACACTCAGCTCCCTCTCTTCTTCCTTTATGGCCCCAGGGTCCTCAGTTCCTGGACAGCAAGATCAACCACTCCCCTTTTTTTGTTACAAAAATGTATACCCTTACAGTTGCAACAATCGCAACCAATCATGATAACAATTATTCACTATTGAACCACAAGAGTCTTATCCCCATCTCCTTTCACCAGCCCAGTGGAGATTCTACCTTCCCCTATACCCTCTGAAACTAAACTCCCTCTTTAAAACTTGCAAGCCAGTCACTTCATGCCTTTGTAGTCCCCACCTCCCCCCATTTAAGGTAGCCAATGTCTAAGTAGCCCATCTCTATCAACCCTATGTAGAGAGACGGTGGAAATGATCCAGTCCCTTATTTATTGAAGATTTTTCTGATAAGTAGATGAAGTACCATAGCCTTCAGAGTTTCTACCTCATCTCTGTTCCAGTTAAAATGACTGAGGCACATAGGAAGTCCTGATGTGTGTACAGACTGTCCCCACCAAGTGGGAAGTTGCCGGCAGATGCAAAGATCATTTGCTATCCCTGCCTGATGTGCACAATCTACAAACCATACCACAAGTGTACTCCACACACACTGAACTGGTGAGAACTCCCACTTCCAGAAAATGCACTGTATCTTTCCTGAGGGTTGTATCCATGTCTGCCCACCTCATTACCCAACACCTTGCCATAGAGAATTGTAGAGGGAAGAGCAACCCATCTCAGGCACTGTGCACAGAACAGCTTCTCTATTATTTATCTAATCTGTCATCCTTAGTTTCTTGGTTTTTTAATTTGTACTTCTGAGATGTGACATTAATCCTTCCTTGATGAGTGTTTTAGCTTGAGTTCTCCTAGAAGCAGACCTTGAGATAGTAGCTAATTTAAGAGGTCCAGGGGACCTTGATAGGATAATCCCTAAGTGATACAGTGAATGGAAGGCAGCCAATAATGATGTGCTATGAAATCATATGACATCCTGGTGGCACAGTGGGTTAAGTGTGGGGCTGTTAACTAAAATGACTGATGGTTCCGTTCTACCAGCCACTTTGTGGGAGAAAAATGAGGCAATCCTGCTTCCATAAAGGTTCACAACATCAGAAACACTAGGGAGCAATTCTACTTGGTCCTGCCGGGCTGCTAGCAATCAAGGGCCATGGGTTTATGAAGCCAATTATCCCAAAGGGCAATTGGAGGGTAACACTGTGAGGAAATAATGTTAATCACAAGTCTTTTACTCCCCAAGGAGCAAGGGAGCTACAGTACTTATACGCCTGTGTCAATAGTCTTTGGTTGAGAGCTACTTCCAGGGATTGATAATTCACCAGCATTTTGAGTCTGCCACTCAAAGGGACAGAACAGACTTCCATGGTTCTGGGGACAAAAAGTCTAGGGCACAGGGATGGAGATGCTGGTAACTGGAAAGGAAAGTTTAGAGGCATCTGGCAGGAAACGGACAGCATTGTCAAGCTTAGCACCTTCCTTACCTTTCAGTGTTCTGCTCAAGGTGGGCCAATCACACACCTTCCAGGGGGAGTTTTAGAATTCGGGACTAAAGAAAGAGAGAGCAAGTGGCCTTGCTGCTCACTGTTCCAAAAAATCCAGGCTACTGTAAGAGAAATTGGGGCAGACACACTGTTATGGATTAAATTGTGTGCCCCTAAAATATGTGTCAGTGTGACTGGACTGAGATTCTCAGTAGTCTGGCATTCTGTGATGATCCCCCATGATGGGATCTAATGTGATAAACCAATAACAGGATTAAAGGTGAGAAATGCTAGGATTACTAGGTTGTTAGTTAGGTACCATCGAATTGACTCCACTTATACTGACCTTAGACACAACAGAATGAATCACAGCCTAGTCCTATGCCATCCTTAAAATTGTTATTCTTGAGTCCATTGCTGCTGCTATGGTGCCTCATTGGGGAGCTTCCTCTTTTTCGCTGACCCTTCATTTTACCTTCTCCAGGGACTGGTCCCTATGATAATATATCTGAAGTATGAGAGATAAAGACTTGCTATCCTGACTTCTAATGAACATTCTGGCTGTACTTCTTCCAGCACAGATTTATTTGTTCTTCTGGCAGTCCATAGTACTTTTAATATTCTTCTCCAACACCATAACTGAAGTGCATCAATTCTTCTATGACCTTCCTTATTAATTGTCCAAATTTTACATGCACATAAGGCTACTGAAAATACTATGGCTTAGGTCAGGCACACCTTAGTCCTCAAACTGACTGTTTGCTCTTGAATACTTTTTTAAAAGTGTTTATTGTGACTTGAGTGATAATTTACATGGGAGAACATCAGTTTTACAATCATCCTATCGTACTTCCTTTCACTGCAATGATTACAACCCCCTCCATGCATCATCATTCAACAACATTTGCTTTCATTTCCTCTGTTTTTTTTTTTTTTTTTTTTTTTTGATGTACACCGAAGCACTCAGGAATATATAACCATTCAAACAACCAAAGGGTACATTCTACAAGCCTGCCCCGTGACCATCAGCACGCAGCCCCTCTCCCTCCAAAAGTCCAGAGTCCTGAGCTGCTCCATTGCTCCACATCATCATCTCTGGTGTAACTGTTTCTCTGGGTAGGGTCCTGCACTCCTCTCTTCTCCCTTGATGGTCCCAGGGTCCTCCGCTCCTGGACTGCAAGATCAACCACTCCCCTCCTTTAGTTACAAAACATCTACCTTTACATTTGCAACCCTCACAGTCAGTTCTGATAGCAATTATTCACTATTGAACCACAAGAGTCTTAACTCCAACTCCTTTCACCAGCCCAGTCCAGAAAGGTTGGAAACCACTCAGTGGAGATTTTACCTTCCCCCACACTCTCTGAAACTAGACTGCCTCTTGAAAGCTTGTAAGCCAGTCACTTCATGCCATTGTACGCTCCCCGGCCATTTTGAGTAGCCAGTGTGTAAGTTGTCCATCCCTGTGCTCTTGAACACTTTTAAAGAGGTCTTGTGCAGCAGATTTTCCTAATGCAATACATCACTTGAATTCCTGACTGCTGCTTCCATGAATGTTGATAGTGGATCCAAGCAAAATGAAGTGTTCAACAACCTCAATCTTTTCTCCATTTATTATCATGTCATTTATTGGTCCAGTGGTGAGGATTTTTGTGGGATACACCAGGATACCAATCTGATGTATGGAGATTCCCAAGGCTATGGCAAGAGATACAAGGAGAGAGAAGTGCATCCCTTTGGATCTTGGTTTCCTGCAGGGTGAAGCTCCTAGATCCAGGGAATGATTGATGTCAAGACACATGAAGCTCTCCAAGGAATGCTGGACCTACAGATGCTGAAAGGAGACAAGGACCTGTCCCCAGAAAGGGGAATTTGGACCTCTGGCCTCCTAAACTTCGAGAGAATAAATTTCTGTTTGTGGTATTTCTGTTGTTGTTGTTGTTGTCGTCAGGTGCCATCGAGTCGGAACTGACTCATAGCAACCCCATGCACAGCAGAACGAAACAATGTCCTATCCTGGGCCAACCTCACTACCACTGCCACACTCGACGCCATCAATGACCACCTGGCTGATCCATTTTGTTGGGGGTCTTCTTCTTTTTCTTTGACCCTCCATCTTACCCGGCATGACATCCTTCTCCAGCGGCTGTTCCCTCCTGACAATATGTCCAAAGTATGAGAGACGGAGCTTAGCCATCTTGGCATCTAAGGATCACTCTTCCAAAACAGATCTATTGGTTCTTTCGGCAGCCCATGGCACTTTTAGTATTCTCCTCCAACACCACAATTCAAAGGCATCAATTCTTCTACGATCTTCCTTATTCACTGTCCAGCTTCTGCATGCATATGAGATTATTGAAGATACCATGGCTTGGGTCAGGCACACCTTAGTCCTCAAGCTGACATCTTTGCTCTTCAACACTTTAAAAAGTTCCTGTGCAGCAGATTTGCCTAATGCAATACGTCGTCTGATCTCTTGACTGCTGCTTCCGTGAATGTTGATAGTTGATCCAAGAAGAATGAAGTCCTTGACAACTTCAATCTTTTCTCCATTGATAAGAATGTTGTTTATTGGTCCAGTGGTGAGGATTTTTGTTTTCTTGACATTGAGATTCAATCCATACCAAAGGCTGTGCTCTTTGATCTTTGTCAGTAAATGTTTCAAGTCCTCTTCACTTTCAGCAAGCAAGGTTGTAACATCTGCATATCACAGGTTGTTAATGAGTCTTTGAGCAGCAACCAGATTCGGGAGTCCTGGTGTGGTGCTGTGGGTTAATGTGCCAAACTCCAAGCCATTTTAACTGCAAGGAGCAGAAAGCCTCATCTCTCTCCCACGGAGGGCCTGGTGGATTCGTGCTGCTGACCACAGGGTGCGCAGCCAGATTCTTAACCACTACACTACCAGGCTTTGATCCTTCAAGATGGCGGATCGGGTAGACGTGTAGTGAGGAGCTCTGTCAACAACAACACGGAATACCGGGCCAAGAGGGCTCACGAGATGGTGTTGGAACTCTGAAATATTTCTGTGATAGCAGCACTCAAGAACTAAGACACCCAAGGGAAGTGGAGATGAGTGGAGGAAAGGAGTCTATAGGGTTAGGGTCCAGGATTCCAGTTACCTTGAAATCCAGCTAGTCCTTACTCTGATTCCTTAATGAAATCTTTTCTGTTTAAGCTAGTTTGTTTAGGCTTTTGGTCACTTGCCACTAAAAGAGTTTTGACTAAAGCAACCCTGTATGGCCTTAGGTTACCTCTCCTCTGCCACTCTCCATAAATAATGGTGAAGATGATGATAATAATAATCTTTGCAATGCTGCTATGTGTCAGGTGTTTTTTTGTTTTGAAATTCAGTACTTTGGTGTAAGGAAGAGGCCCCGGAGTTGCACTTGGCTGCTAATAGAAAGGCCAGCAATTTGAACCCACCAAACGAACCCACCACAAGAGAAAAAACCTGGAGAACTGCTCCTATAAAAGAATAGTTTAGGAAACCCTCTGCTACAGTCCTACATGGTTCTATGGGTCAGAACCAATTAGAAGGCACAACAACAATCAGTGTAAAGGGGAGTGATAATTCTATAAAGAGAATCTCTCCATGATCTTAGATATGATCTTCTTGCTCTCTCTGACTTCTCTAACTGCAACTGCCTCTTCTGTGGTCCTGTGTTTTATATGCTCATTTTTTACCCAGCCGTTTGGTCTAGCTCAAGTGCTAGACATTCACTCAGTCTGAAATCAAAGCTGGCTGTCCTTCAAGTGTAGATTTCCATTTTAGAAACAACTTCTATTGTTGTTGTTAGGTGCTGTTTATTTGGTTCTGACTCAGTGTTTCCGTCTCAGAGTTTCTGAGGAGCAGCTGGTGGCTTTAAACTGCCAACCTTGTGGTTAGTAGTTCAGTGCTTATCTTTCAGTGCCACACAAGGACTCTCCTTGTTGTGTTGTTGTTAAGTGCCTTCGAGTTGGTTCTGAGTCATAGTGACCCTATATAGAGTTTCTAAGGAGCATAGGTTTGAAATGCTAGCTAGCAGTCTAATGCATAGGTTAGCAGTCTAGTGCTTATCCTACAGCACCACACCAGTACTCTAGGAGTCCCACAGTCCCACTAAAATTTAGATGTCATTTGGTAAAGAACATAAACTTCTATTTAATAGTTGTTTGTTTGCTTTTTAAAGCTCATATATAGTAATCTGGAGTTTTTGGGTTGGGAAATTTAATTCTTTCACATGTAGGTCACCATGAGTTAAATACTCCACTAATAACAACAACATGTGATGGAACTGTCAAGGTGTGGTGCAGTTTATTACTTAATCTGGCCCCTCTAGCCAAAGACCTCCATTTTGTGATGTTTTATGCATCCTAAATCACAGTCTCATTTAGAGTATTACGTTGATGAGGCAAGATTAAGGTGGAATGTATGTAAAGTCCATGCCTTATTACTAGAGGGTGGGACTCAAATCACCACCCTTAATTTCCTTGGTGTTGTGGTCTGCAAATTAGTCATCATCTTTGATATATCTGTGTTAAAACAAGAACTAATTTCCTGTTTTAAGATGTTTCCTTTAAAGGCAAACTTCCAATTTCTTTCTTAATTAAGGAAGGCAGGAGGCTGGGGTTGCAGAATTAGCTGGGACCAGGTCTGGCCTGCTTATTATAAGTGCATTAACGAACAACGTGCCTCAACCTGACCTTTTAATGTCATGAGGCTGAAAACACACCTCCATCAACATCCTGGATATGGACAAAATGCCATCTTTGTGGCCCTCTTCTAGACTGAGGCTACTCAGAGCACTGGCTCTTGTGCTGAGACAAACACCAATCAGACACCAGATTCTGCTCTGAAAGACTGCTGGCTCAGAGCTTTGGAGAACCATTTTGGTGTGGTGAGCACCAGTGTGCTCCTTTCCTAGAGCAAACTCGCCTCCATCTGGCTTCTGGTTTTGGGGACTTGAGCTGACAGCCTGTCACCTGACCTTATTTGCCAGCTTCCACAACCTTATGAGTCCACAGCTCAATTTTGTGTTAATAAGGAGAATCCCACAGACTGACATCTGGACTACAAATTGGGACTCACTAGCCTCCACAGCTGCTTGAGTCCTTTCCTTGATGGTTCATGGGTTCTATGAGGCATTGCAGCTAATTGAGGAACCCTGGGATATGAGGGAGGACACTGGAAGGAAGAACAGTGGTTGATAACAGGGATTATGGATTGGTATAACATCTTGGAAAAGTTGGACATTTGGGATATCTTTAACCTCCATTTTATAGGGACCAGCCTTGTACTTCTTCTAAATTAAATTACACTTGGAGAAGGATAGTAAGCTGAAGGTATAGCTGGTTGCAGGATCTCAATCAATGTCATTTTATCCTTGTTTTATATCTCTAAAATCTACTTTTTTAGGTGCAAGCTTCGAGTGAGGTATGCCCACATAGTTATCTTCCCTCTTAGCCGCAGCAGCTTTAGGATGACTTTCTATGAGCAACAATCATTCATTCTGATTGCCCAGTTTGGGTCATATGGCCAATCCTTTAATCTTATCACTATTACCAATGGACATATGGTACTCATACTTACCATGTAGAATCAGGATAATGAGTTAGATCCACCTGATCCCTGTGGTCTGGACATGTGGAGGTGTGGCCCTCTAATGATCATTAGGAATGCTGATCTCAGAAGAGGATTCAGATGCAGGGACTAAAGAAACAACCCCCTGTATCATGGATGTTTTTGACTACAGGAATACTTTAGTGTGCATGACTTTTAGTCAAAGAATCTTCATCCAATTAGTAACGTAAAGTATAACAGCAAATATTTTTCAGTTTTTCTGGGAGGAAGGGGATGCAGAGCAAGAAGATAGAAAAACCCAAAGGAAGATTCTCTGGGATTAGGCAGAAATAGGGACAGAAAGAGAAGGCAAGTAAGTGCTGCTCATATGTTTCAAGGACTGACTAATTTTGCCCAAGGTGGCCATATTTTCCTTCAACTGAGGGGGTTAATAGGAGTGGTCCTCAGAGGTGTCTTAGTCATGACTCTCAAGGCTGTAATTCATTGAGCATGTGTGGGGCCTTAAATTTACTGATATGGTTTTTCTGTCCAAAGTCTTCTTAATTCCCAACAAGTGGTTGGGTGGGACGATGCAAATGAGGTATATAGGATTCTAAGGCAGGGATTGATTCGTTTTGCCTTCCAGGTAGGCTTAAAAGAAGCCATCGGAGAAGCAGAGATGGAAGCTCCCACGATCATCATGAAGGAAAAGCATGAGTGGAACTTAAAATGTCAAGAGGCAAAGGCTAGAGATGACAGCAGAAGCAGTGGGTGGGAGAGACAGAATAGCTTCTGGATAGTGGACCGAGTAAAGCTGAGTGCCTACAGGCAGGGGACTGGCTTGAAGAATGTGCCCTTTGGGCATTCAAGGGCTGGTTAAAAGAACTTTGTAACACTTGCCCAAGTAAATCAGGGACCAAGAGGCCACGTGGCTGAGAGGCTGAAGACAAGAGTGAGGCGTGCCTGCAATATGGCAGACAAGAAGCCTCCCTGACTGGAGAACTGCTGCATCCTGAATTGGTTTTGATTCTGAATTGTACCCTGTTCACTTCCCTAATAAACCCCATCATTGTGAGTATTGTTTTGAGTTTTGTGTGGTCACTGCAATGGATTACGGAACCCAGATGTGAAGCAGAGAGTGCTGTGGGAGAGATGGTTGGTGTCAGATAAGGTAAAGAAGGTTGTAGGGTAGAAGCATGCCTGACCTCTGCTTCACAGAAGCAGAGTTTGATTGTCTTTCCCCTTTGTGAAGGCAGGGGAAGTCAGACATGGTCTCTCCCTAGTCTATGAAGCATGATTTTCTCAAGGCTGTGTGTGTACTCCCATGTGCTAACTGCATTTAAGGAATTTTCTCCTTGGGTTTTTTTAATTAGAAGATTGCTCTGCAAACTTATTTGGCAAACTCCCATGGCATGAACAAGCTATCTTTGCGCTGAGAGCTAAGCTGGGGTGTTTGGGAGGTACTGCTATGAGTCAGGACCCATTCGTCGGCACTTAAAAACAACAACAACAATGTGTCTTCCAGAATCAACCTCAGCAGAATTTACCATTGGAAGATACACAAAGGCGCTTTGAAAAGTTCATGGACAAGTGGAATTTTCACATGAACTTTTTGAAATGCATGAAAAAAAGTGCATACTAGATGAATATGAAACTCATCTAGTTCCGTTTCACACCCAGTGAAGGAATCTCTGATTGAGAAACTGCCATCCAACCTCACTACTTGAATCTCTCCAGTGATGAGCGGCTCACCACTACCCCTCAAAGAAGCCAAGAGGCCTTTTAGATTGTTGGTGATTTGTAGCAATTAAACAGTTTTGTTTTGTTTTTCCTCTACCAAGCTCACTATGCTCTTCATAGTTTCCATCCTTGATGACAGTGATAATGGCACTTGTCCTGCACAGACCAAGTATTGTGTGCCTGGCTCTAAGCCGAAAATTATCTTATTCCCTCATTCAGTCTTCTCAGCAACTCTTATCTACAAATACAGGGAAGAGACTCAGACAGTTTAGGTAACATGCCTAAGGCCACACAAGAGAGATGAGGTTTAGAACTCTAAAATCATCTGCATAAGCAACAATGTCTCCTTGTGGTAGAATTTTTGCTTTTGAAGCACTTCATTTCATTGCAATTCAGTATTATACACAGAACCACAGCTGTGTGGGAGGACTTAGCAAAACACAGGCTCCTAGGGCTCCTGCGAACATATATATGAGACATAGCGCGTGCTGTTTATCAGGAAAAAGACACAGATGAGAACGTTCTGGATCCAACTTCACAGAGAGCAAGCCCTTAGCTCTTGGGAAAATGTACAGGTTCAGAAACCTTATACAGAGTCACAGTGAGTCGGGACCAACACAATGACACTTAATAACATTCCCACTGTGGGAGAAGGAGCTCTCCCCCAGCACATCTTCTGGTCTTGGTGCTGAACCCAGAGAGGAATATGACTGTACAAGCTGAAGCAGGCACAGGGAGGGGCAGTAGTAGCTCTGCCTGGGGCTCTAGGGAAAGCTGCCAGAAGCTAACATTTGAAGCTACTTTTCTATCATACAATTCTGTGAGTTCCAAACTGAAAGCCAGTGAAACCTTCCCTGATGCCCTCAAGCAGAGAGAATCACTTAGCATTGGGTACACACCCCTGCTATCTGACTCACTTAAAGCATTGTATTATAATTGTGTTTACATACTTTCCTCCATCACTGCAATGCCAGCTCCCAGGACTACTGTGTATATTAATGGGATAAATCTCTCCCACATTTGGAAGAACACCTGGGACAAGATTTACTGATAGCACTTGTCACTCACTAATATACCATGCAAGGAGCCCTTGGTGGTGTAGTGGTTAAGCAGTTGGCTGCCAACCAACAGGTTGGTGGTTTGAACCCACCAACTGCTTTGTGGAAAAAAGATGTGGCAGTCTGCTTCCTTAGAGATAGTTATTGTTGTTGTCAAGTGCCATTGAGTGGGTTCCGACTCTTAGCAACCATTATAGGGTTTCTAAGGAGTAGCCAGTGGGTTTGAACTGCTGACCTTGTGGTTCACAGTCCAGTGTTGAGCCACAGGGCCATAGCGGAAGTCCTCCTTAAAAGATTTCCTTTGGCGATCTTATGGAGCAGTTCTGCTTTGTTATTGCAGAGTCTGAGTTGAAATTGACTCAAGACAACAGGTTTAACCTACCATGCATTTCCCCAGCTTGCTTGATTGCTCTTCTTCCCTCCAACTAAAATGTAAGCTCCTTGAGTGCAGGGATTTGATCTATTTTGTACAAAAATTCATCTACAGCATTAAGTACAACAGGCAACAAAGTGTAGGTGCTCAGCAAATATTTGTCAAGTGGATGAATGAATGAGTGACCATCTCTGGAACTGAAGGTGGGAGAAGAACCAAAAGTCAGAAAGGGAAGTGATTCACCAGTGTTGTTATTAAATGCTGTCAAGTTGGTTCCAACTCATAGCGACCCTGTGTAAGGTTTCTGAGGAGCGGCTGGTGAATGTGCACCATCGACCTTCCGATTCAAACTGATCTTGAGGTCTGGTGCATTATCCCACAGTGCCATACCAGGACTCCAGTTCACAAATTGTTGTTGACATTACTAAGTGCCTTCGAGTCGGTTCCAACCCACAGAGATCCTTTATAGGGTTTCTTAGGTGTGGTTGGTGAGTTTGAACCCCTGACCTTGTAGTTTAAACCGACTTTGCAGTCCAGTGCATTAACCCACAGTGCCACACCTGAACTCCCCTGTCTGATCCTTGTTGTTGTTAAATGCCATCGAGTCAGTTCCATTCCAGAGTGACCCTGTATAGGGTTTCTGAGGAGCAGCTGGTGAGCTTGGCCCGCTGTCCTTGTGGTTCAAACTGGCTTTTCAGTCCAGTGCATTAACCCACAGCACCACAGGGCCCAAAGCAGCAACCATGTAGAGGGTGAGGCGGTAGAGCAAGGGAAGAAAGGAATAGCCATGACTCTTTCTCCTATTGTTGGTGACCAGGTTTAAAGGTGGGGAGAACTTTCACAATGGTTAAGTCTGGTCTAGATGGACTTTGTGTTATCTCAGAAAAATTAGAAAAGTCATGAGATATGGTTGTAACCATTTCAGTCATCCCTAAATAGTGGCTCTATTGATGGAAACAACCTAGAGCATATGGTTGTCTCAACTGAATTGTCATGTTCTACTCATCCTTCAAGATGCAGTTTAAGTGCCTTCGTGTTGAGACACAAAGGGTTCTATGAATAACTGAATCCTCACTCATATGGGGGAGACGGCTCGTTGTCCACAAAATATAGTATTTTCTCCTTTTACATAAATAGAATAATACTTGGATGTGTGGCAATCTAGTCAGAAACTGCATTGGCCAGCCTGCTTTGCAATTAGCTATGTTTAAGGAAGTTCGTGTTTATATCACGTCAATGGTATGCCCATTTCCAATCCTGGACCTTAAAATATTTCACTCATGGTCTTCCATGTTCTCTATCCTCCTCCTTCCTAGTCACTCCCTACTAGTGAGAGATCAGATGTGTTACCACTAATCTTCAATCATGCACATGAGGACAATGCCATGGGAGACTGAAGGAGTGACAATATGAGGTTGTGTCTATCCTTCCTCCTGGCATTGTTACAGAAACAATTGGTGGTCACCGAGTTGGTTCTGATTTATGGCTGCCTCCTGTGCACCAGAGCAGAGCTGTGCTCCACAGGATTGTCAATGCCCAGCATCCTTCAAAAGTAGGTCATTAGGCTTTTCTTGCTGAGGAGAATCATAAACTTCCTTATTCTTTAAGTTCCATTTTGTTGGCTCTCTTTGTTTGAGACATTTAGACTTTCATCCTAATTCAACTTACTATTGTAAATTGTACTCTGTTTATCTGTCTGTGTTCCCCAATAGATTGAAAATTTCCTGAAGGAAGGAGCTATTAGTAATTAAACTTTATTTACCAAGACTCTGCCATTTCATAGTAGGCATTCAATACACACTTAAAAAAATTTTTTTTTTTATTTAAGTGCTGGTGAATTTGAAAAATGATCATAGTGTCCTATGAAATACCCAAAGGCTTGGAATAACTCTCAAATGAACTGGCTTTGACCACAAAAGCAAAGTGCTTTGTTACTGTGCGTGCTACCACTTTATCTTGATAAAGCTCTGATGGATGGGCTTGTTTCAGTCTCAGAGTGGTTTTTAGTAGTCATGTATAAGTAGGTAAGCTTAGGCTTTTATTTGTCTGTTCTCAAGAGTTTAGGCATAGAGTGCTGAGTGGTCTATGAATTAGTGAGAAATACTTTTCACATGGTCAAAATTTTTTCCCGTTTCTCTCCCTCAAGAGAAAATGCTTGGGATCTTTTGGGTGGCTGGGGTTAAGAGCAGATGTTCCAACAATAAGGGTTACAGATGGTTCTGCCTGCCTGACGGAAAATCCTATCTAGGAACATTAATGTCCAAAAGTTATTTTTTATTGAAATGACCCCATTTCTTTTCACTCTTATTGAAAAGCATAAAAACGATATGATATATACTAATACAACTCCAGATGTCAGCTTGAGGACTAGGGTGCGCCTGACCCAGGCCATTGTGTTTTCAATAGCCTCATATGGATGCGAAAGCTGGACAGTGAATAAGGAGGATCGTAGAAGCATTGATGCCTTTGAGTTGTGGTGTTGGAGGAAAATATTGAAAGTGCCATGGACTGCCAAAAGAACCAATAGATCTGTTTTGGAAGAAGTACAGCCAGAGTGCTCCTTGGAAGCTAGGATGGCTAAGCTTCGTCTCTCATACTTTGGACATATTGTCCGGAGGAAACAATCATTGGAGAAGGATGTCATGCTGGGTAGGGTGGAGGGTCAGAGAAAAAGAGGAAGACCCCCAACAAGATGGATCGGCCAGGTGGCATCATTGATGGACTCGGGGGTGGCAGCGGTGGTGAGGTTGGCCCAGGATCGAGCATTGTTTCGTTCTGCTGTGCATGGGGTCGCTATGAGTCGGTTCCGACTCGATGGCACCTGACAACAACAACAATACAACTCCAAGCTATTATAGTCAAATAACTAACCATAATGTAAAGTTTTTACTTAGGTCTAAGACCATTTGCAAACACAAAGTTTTGTTTTGTTTTAACATTTTACTGTTCTTGCTATGGGTTAGGGAGCTGGACTGCAAGGTTGGTTTGAAATACAAGGTCAGTGGCTCAAGCTCACCAACAGCTCCTGGGAAACCCTATGCAGGGTGACTATGGGTTGGAAATGATTTGACAGCACTTAACAACAAGGTGAAAGTTTACATAGCAAATTATTTTTCTAGTCTTTAGTTCATACACAAATTGTTCTGTGACATTGTTTGTAATCCCCACAATGGGCGGAACTCTCCCTGTTTCCTTCCTGGGGTCCCCATTTCCAGTTTCCTTTTCCCTCTATGTCTTCTAATTTCTGGTTTTAGGCAAATGTCCTTTTTGATCTCCTATAATTAATTCTAAGGAGCACATTCTTCATTGCTGTTACGGGTTGTTTCATAGTTCTATCTATGGTTTGACCAGGAACCCTGGTGGCCCAGTGGTCAAGCACTGGGCTGTTAATTGATTTGTCAGCAATTAAAACTCACTAACCACTCAGAGGGAGAGAGATATGACAGTTTACTTGTATAAAGCTATACAGCCTGGAAACCCTGTGGGGCAGCTCTATTCTGTCCCTGCAGGTTGACCATGAGTAGGCATTGACCCCATGGCAATAGGTTTTGTGGTCTGAACTGTGGCCTCTGGAATGTCTTCAGTTTTAAATTCAAAGGTTACCTCATAATAGTCTAGGGTTCTTCTAATCTCGTTCAGACCAGTACATCCAGTCTTTCTTTTTTTTTCTTTAATTTGAATTGTGTCCTATATTTTTTACCCATTCTAACTGGAAGCTTCTGTTATGGTCTTGGTCAGCATGGTTGGTCATGGTAGCTGGCCACCATCTAGTTCTTCTTGTCTCAGATTAGAGGAGGTGGAGGCTGTGGCTCATATCTTCATTTTTCTTTGTCCCTTTTTGCTCCAGGTAGAAAAAGATCAATAGTTGCTTCTTCCTGGCTGCTCACAAGCCTTTAAGATCCCAAACACTACTCACTGGACTAGGATGTACAACATTATCTTTATGAACTGTGTTTTACCAACTCACCTAGGTGTCTCCAGAGATTATGGTCCTTAAGCTTCAAATCCAGGAGCTCAGTCCTGAAGGAGTTTCTATAACTGTGCCCCTATGTGTTCATTCACACATGTAGCACTTACAAATATATATGCAGAAATAATCACCACAGTACATATATATGAGGAGGTTTCAAAAAGTTTGTGGGGGGAAAAAAATCATTATCTTTGCCTTTCCTTTTCCCCTGAACTTTCTGAAATCCCTTCATGTGTAGGTAGGTATACTCCCATATGGCCTTTCTCATTCTATTTATATATGTGATAGTGCTATCACATATACAACCTTGCAATAGTAGTAATAATTAATAATAATTTGTAGGTAGATGCATATGTAAATATATTGTTGCTGTTGTTAAGTGCCATCAAGTTGATTCCAACTCATAGCGACCATGTATAGGGCTTCTGAGGAGCAGCTGATGAGTTTGAACTGCTAACCTTGCAGTTCAAATGGCTTTGCAGTCTGGTGCATTAACCCACAGTGCCACACAAAGACCCCAGGGTAAAATATATATGTCACTTATTCTTGCAATACCTCTACGTCTGACCTTTTTGGCCTTCCACTGATTTCCTCCATATGGTGAAAATCTGATAAATTCCCTTTATCAGAAGTAACTCTTATCCACTAACTCCTGGTGCACTGTAGGATCAGCTTGGCTTAATGGGCCATCAAATTCAACAAGTGTCAAAAATTAATTTGATTAAAATATTATCAAAGCAATTTAAATCACGTAATTAGCTAAGTGTATATTTGTTGTTGCTGTTGTTGTTGTTGTTGTTGTTAAGTGCCCTCTAGTCAATTACGACCCATAGCGACCCTGTATAGGGTTTCCAAGGAGTAGCTGGTGAGCTTGAACCATCGACCTTGCAGTTCAAATGACTTTGCAGTCTGCCACATTAGCCCACAGCACCATGCCAGGACTCCTAAGCGTATATAGATGTTTTCAAATTATACACTGTGGCACAGTGGTGCAAGTAGGGTGCAAGAAACACTACTGTAGAAAATATTCTTGTATTTAAGAAATCTCAACATAAAGAAAACAGAAGTCCTTACAAGTGTACCAATAAGCAATAGCATGATAAATGGAGAAAATGCTGAAGTTGTCAAGGATTCATTTTTCTTGGATCTACAATTAATGTCTAGGGAAGCAGCAGTCAAAAAAATCAAATAACTCATTGCATTGGGCAAATCTGCTGCAAAAGACCTCTTTAAGGTATTAAAAAACAAAGAAGTCACCTTGAGGACAAAAATATGCCAGACCCAAGCCGTGGTATGTTTAATCGCCTCATGTGCATACACAAGCTAGACAATGAAGAAGGAAGACTAAAGAATTACGTTGTTGTTGTTAAGTGCCACTGAGTTGGTTCTGACTTATATAGACCCTGTACAGATTTTCCGATGAATGACTTGTAGGTTTGCACTGCTAACCTTGTCCAGTGCTTATCCTACAGCACCCTACCAGGAGTTTGAAGAATTGTTGTTGTTGTTGTTAAGTGCCATTGAGTCAGTTCCGACTCATAGAGACCCTGTAGAGGGTTTGAATTCTGGTGCGGGTTAAGAATACTGAATATGTCATGGACTGTCAGAAAAACGAGCAAATCTGTGTTGGGAGAAGAACAGCCAGAATGTGCCTTAGAAGCTATGATTCTGAGATTTCATCTCCTGTACTTTGGACATGATATCAGGAGGGACCCGTTTCTGGAGGAGGGTCAGTAGAAAAGAATTACCAGTTAGATGGATTGGTAAGGTGTCAGAAGCAATGGGCTCAAATATAGCAACAATTGTGAGGACTGTGCAGGACTGGACAGTGTTGTACACGGGGTCTCTATGAATTGGAAATGACTCGGTGGCACTTAACAATGAAAATGACAGTTACTCTTTTAATTTTCAATATGTTAGAATGAGTTATGCCAGACAACTTATGAGTTGTGTAAGAACCTGGTGAGGGACCCTACAAGCAACCAGGACAGATGCTTGTGTGTCATTGGACCACTGTACCAGTCAGGTGGTGGGCAAGGGTTCACTCACAAGGATCTGTCTATATTTTTATTACATTATTTTTCCCAATTTGTTATTGGAAATAAAGTAGGTGTACATGTAGACTTTTCCTCCCTGAGGTTATTGTATTCAAGTGCTTTGTCAATACATACTGCCTGGGATGGGAAAGTACCATTGTTGATCTGCATTAGTCCAGTATATAAGGGAATTAAATCCAATCCTTTACTTTCTTTTCTGGTAATATGAAGAGAACATCCCTAGGGTCAAGTTTTCAAATCACTTGTCAAGTTTTAGGTGTCTCTTAAGAAAGAGAACTATGCTTCCCGGTGATGTGCCTTAAGGACAAATAACCTCACATTCCTATAAGATTCTTTTTCCACAAGCTACACCTAAAGTTAGCAGCTTTCCCCCTGCAGTTTGCAGGGGTGGGGATGTTAAAAATCAGGAGTCTCATTTGAAGTTGAAATGCTTTCTTATGGCCATTACAGATGGTCAACTTTGACCTGGCCACATGCTCTTGGGTCCTGAGACTGTCACACTGATGTGGAGGTAGCAGCAAGAATGAAGCTTGTACTAATTTCCTGAAATTTCCTTTTGCACAGAACAAAGGAAAGGCATCATCTTTCAACTTGGAGTAATAATCCAGTTTATATAATTATGTTAAGATGGTTCCTCAAATACTGTCTTCCCACCATCTCTTTGAAATGCATAACAGATATTGGAGTAGAGCAAAGCTGAAGGCCATTTGCAAAGAGCTTGTAAAAAGTTTCCGTTGTTAAATACGGGAAGGAAATATGCTAGCCATTAAGTTTGTGTGGCAGTCTATCTCCTCTAAGTATGGTTTCCTGCTAAAAAAAAAATCCCCTTCACTATGAGCCACAGTCTTATACCTTGGAATCTTATACCTTGCAAGTTATCACTGAACTCAGTAATCATATCTTAGGTTGATGACTCTCCTCAGGAAATGTTACTCTTCTGGATCCATTCCTGACATTACTAGAGTGACCATATGTCCAGATTTGCCCAGCACAGACTATCCTGTATTCCAATTTCACATTTGTCCCCAGCAAAAGCGGTCTCATTTAGATGATAAATCGTATGGTCACCTTAGTCATTATCCACCTGGCTTATGCTGAAAGCATTCTAAGTGATGGAGAAAAGTTGGAAACAGATGGAGCCAATATTAATATATCATTATAATTTCTAGTATTTACCATGTGTCAAGTTTTGCACTAAGTACTTTGTGGACTTTAACCCCATTTAATCCTCTCAATAGTCCTTCAAGGGCAACACTACTAGTGTATTCATTTTATGGATGAGAAAACAGAAAGCAAATTGGTCCACCTATTAAGTGGTAGAGATGGATTCAAAGTCAAACTCCTGAACTAGAGATCTTCATTATAATGTCACATTGATGCTGAGGCCACCAAGCAGAAAGCCTGGCTCTCTTTTTGCAACAAGGGGTCAGAATCCAGTGACACTGCTCAGTAATGCTGGTAGCCGTTCTGTATTAATAACTTTATCTTTGAGCAACAGGAAATCTAATTGAAACTGGTTTAAGCATGTATGAAGAGCACTGCGACATGGCAGCTGAGGGATGGATGGTTAAGAAATTCAGTGACCTTGGCAAGGACTCCGTGGGCCCTCTGAGCTCTCAGGACTACAGTGTTGGCTTCACTCCCAAAACTGTTTTCCTCATATCCTGTAGAGTTTCTGTCATTAGTAATCCAGGGTACATTCTTTCTTGTTTTCACCCAATGGGAAAGAAAGGAGCTCGTTTCCGGTGATTTCTCTTAAGACCAAGAAAGTGTGTTTCCCAGTAAATTTCTCCTCTTGTCTCACTGGCTCAAAATAACTTAGATCTACTCACTATGAGTCGGAACTGACTCCACGGTACTTAACAACAACAACAACTCACTGTAGGACCAGCATTGGACTGTGAACCACAAGGCTGGTGGTTCAAACTACCAGCCACTCCTTGGAACCCTATACAGGGTCACTATGAGTCAGAAGTGACTTGATGACACTTAACAACAACTCATCCCTGGAGGTCCTAGTGTGGCACTGTAGGATAAGCACTGGATTGCAATCCTGAAAGTTTGGTTTAAACCCACCAGCTGCTCCTTAGAAATTCTTTACAGTGTCTTTATGTGTCAGAACTGACTTAGTGGCACTTAACAACAACTCATCTCTGAACCTGTCACTGGAAGTGGGCTACTCTTCCACGCTTAGGCTGGGGTGGAAGGGCTTCTGGGGAGTCAACCACAGGGATAACTCACACAACCAAGGCATCTGGTAGTAAGAACTAGAAGCTTTAGGGCGATAATAACATTTGATGCCTCAGCTCCTGTCTGGGCTCACGCTTGGGTTACAGCACCAACAAGACAACAACACTCTTGTAGTCAACATAGAATGGCAGTAGTTTTAGGAGAATCTCAAAAATCAGCCTATAGGAACCAGCCTGCACTTCCTTCATATTCTTCCTTCATTAGTAACCTTGTTGTTGTTGTTGTTATGTGCCGTGGAGTCTGTTCTGACTCATAGCGACCCTGTTCAGGTTTTCCGAGGCTGTACATCTTTACGGGAACAGAACGCCTCATCTTTCTCCCGTGGAACAACTGGTAGATTCGAACTGCTGACCCTGAGGTTTGCAGCCCGATTCTTAAACACTATGCTACCTAGGAGGCTCTATTTTATTAAAGAATAAGAGGGACCTCTGTGGCACTGTAGGATAAGCACTAGACTGCAAGGTGTCAGTTCAAACTTGGAACTCCTTGGAAATCCTACATGGAATCGACTCAACATTTAATAACTTTTTTGATGGTGAGTAGCATCTTATTGGAGCAGGCTCATGCCAGTGGTTTAAGGGAGAAGCCATACCATTCAGAATCCAACAGGAGATGAGCAAATGGTGTGCACATTGGTCTAAACCAGTTCCAAGAGGAAGCTATCATATAAACCATAAATTGGAGAAAAGAGGAATGGTTTATAGAAAGTGGCTGAGAAGGTGGGAGTAAGACTGTAAATCAGCAGCATCATTCAGAACACTGTAGAAAACCTTTACCAATTTTAGAATCTATCTTCTGTGTGTGTGGGGGGCGGGAAGGCTGACAGTTCCCCTCCACAGTTAATAGACACTTCATGAGTTTCTCCCCTCCTAGTCCACTGAGAAGCTACCTCCAAAGAGTACCCTGGGGAAATCGTTTCTGAACTGTGAGCCACTGAGCTGGGGATGTCTCAAGGACCAAGAACAGATGGAGCTGGGGACTGGAAACCAAATGGACAGACTTCAGGGTTTCATTATGTCAACCGGGGAAGTTCCATTTAGTTCAGTTTTGAACAGAGCCAGAGGGAGCCTGGTACAAAACACACACTCAATAAATAAGTGAATCAATGCCTTAAATATTGCAGTTCTTCTTAAGTTTTCATTTGATTAAAGGATTCTATTGCTAAATATGTAACAGTGAAATTTACTGCTGTAGTATGTTCTTAGAAGAATACATCAATTCCATATTAGACAGGCTAGAGCTAAGACTTCTTTGGGGTTTCTCTTGGCCTTAGAAGTCAATTGTTTCCTGATTGAGAAATAAAAGCCATCAAAGGAGGTCACATATTTTAAATGCCTTTCCCACTCCCCATGCCCTCTCCAGAACATTCAGGGAGACAGAGGAGAGCATGTCATTAGAATAACTACTCAGCTTTCTTGATATGATTTGTTTCTTTTGTGGAGAAACATAAGCATCTGATTCTTCCATGGTAAACCAAAACCCATGCTATGTACTGGATTCTGACTCGTAGCAACCTTGTAGGACAGAGTAGAACTGCCCCCATAGAGTTTTGAAGGCTATAAATCTTTATGGGAACAGACTGCCTCATCTTTCTCCCTCAGGATGGCTGGTAGGTTCAAGCCACTGCATTTTGTTAGCAGCCCAGTGCTTAACACACTTTATCACTAGGGTGCATTTCTTCCAAGGTTGTTGCTAGGTACCTTCCAGTCAATTCTGACCTGTGCATAACAGAACGAAATGCTGCCTGCTCTTGCATGATCCTCACAATTGTTATGTATGAGCCCACTGTTTCCACCACTCTGTCCATCCAACTTGCTGAGGGTCTTCCTCTTTTTTCACTCTCCTTCCACTTTTCTAAGCATGATGTCCTTCTCCAGGGACTGGTTCCTCCTGAAAATATATCTAAAGGATGAGAGATAATCTCCCCATCCTTACTTCTAAGGAAAATTCAAACAATATTTGTTTATTTTTCTGGCAGTCCAGGGTACTTCATTATTCTTCACCAACACCATCATTCAACAGCATTAACTCTTCTCTATCTTCCTTATTCATTATCCAGCTTTCACATGCATCTGAGGTGATCGTAAATACTATGGCTTGAGTTAGGCACACCTTATACCCCAAACTGACATCTTTGTTCCTGAACTTTAAAGAAATCACTTGCATCAGATTTTCCGAATACCATACATCATTTGATTTCTTGACTGTTGTTTCCATGAACATTGATTGTGGATCCAAGAAAATTGAAGTCTTTGACACCTTTAATATTTTCTCCATTTATCATATTATTCATAGGTCTAATTTTAAGGACTTTCATTTTCTTTACATTGAAATACAATCCATACTGAAGGCTGTAGTCTTTGATCTTCATCAGTAAGTATTTCAAGTCCTCTTCATTTTCAGCAAACAATGTTGTGTCATCTGTACATCACAGGTTATTAATGAGTCTCCTTCCAATCCTGAGGCCACATTCTTCTTCATATAATCCTGTTTCTTGTATTATTTGCTCATCATACAGAATGAATAAATATGATGAAAGACTGTAACTCTGGAACACACACTTCCTGATTTTAAACCATTCAGTATCCCCTTGTTCTGTTTGAATGGCTGCCTCCTGGTCATGAGCACAATCACGTGTTCTGGAATACCCATTATTCACAATGCTGTTCATAGTTTATGATCCACATAGTCCAAGGCTTTTGCATAGTCAATAAAACACAAGTAAATGTAAACATCTTTCTGGTGTCCTCTGCTTGTAGTCAAGATCTGTCTGACTTCAGCAATGATATCCTTCATTCCGTGTTCTCTTCTGAGTCTGGCTTGAATTTTTGGCAATTCCCTGTCAATGTACTGCTGCAATCATTTAAAAATTATCTTCTTCAAAATTTTACTTGCATGTGATATTAATGATATTTTTCAATGATTTCTGAGTTATGCTGGGTCACCTTTGGCATGGTAACCAATATAGGTTGGCCAGGTAGCTGTCTTCCAAATTACTTGACATAGATGAGTGAGTCTCTGAAACTTGCTCTGCAGCACAGAGAAGCTAAAGCAAGTAGAAGAAATGAGAAAGTCAAAGAGCTGAACAGAAATTTTCAGAGGGCAGCTTGAGGAGACAAAGTATTAAAATGAAATGTACAAAGACCTGGAGTTAGAAAACCAAAAAAGAAAGAACATGCTCAAAATTTCTCAAGATGAAAGAACTGAAGAAAAAATTTAATCCTCAGGTTGCAATATTTAAGGATTCAATGGGTAAAATATCGAATGAAGCTGGAAACATAAAAAATATATACATATATATTTTTTCATATATTTATATATATGGAAGAAATGCACAGTCACTGTACCAAAAAGAATTGGTCAATGTTCTATCATTCCAAGTAGCATGTGATCAAGAACTGATAGTACTGAAGGAAGAAGTGCAAACAACATTAAAGGCATCGGTAAAGAACAAGGCTCCAATTTACAGCAAGGGTCATTCCCATCCCCTCCATATACAGAGTAAATAGGGATGGGCAACTTGGACATTGGCTACCCAAAATGAGGGGCTACAAAGGCAAGAAGTGACTGTCTTACAAGTTTTCAAGAGGGAACCTAGATCCAGAGACTGTGGAGGAAGATAGAATCTCCACTGAGTAGTATCCAATCTGTCTAGGCAGGACTGATGAAAGGAAATGTGGATAGGTCTCTTGTGATACAATAGTGAATAATTGTTATCAGGACTGATTGTGAGGGTTAGAAATGTAAAGGTAGACATTTTGTGGCAAGGAGGGGAGTGATTAGCTTTTCAGTCTAGGAGCGGAGGTCCCTGGGACCATCAAGGGAGAAGAGCTGAGAGCGGGACCCTACTCAGAGAAGCAGTGATGCCTGAGATGGAGGCAGAGACAATGATGTGGAGAGATGGGGACTCTAGACACAGAGAGAGAGAGGGGCTGTGTGCTGATGACTGGGGGGCAGACTTGTAGAGTATACCCTTTGGTTGGTTGATGATACATGGAGGGGATTATAAGCATGGTAATGAAATGTTATACGATAGAATGAATGTAAAACTAATGTTCTCCCATGTAAACTATCACATAATTCACAGTAAAACATTAAGTAATAATAACTCCCATGACTACATTTGAGTGGTTACTATGAACCATGTGTTTACACACCTTATTTCCTGTACTCTTCACTGGAACTCTCAGGGATGGGTATTATTACCTTCATTATAAAATAAGGCCATTGGGGCACAGGAACATAAAATAACGTCCTCAAGATCCCACAAGTAGAGATGAAAATAAGGGTGTGAACTCATGTCTCCTTGATACTAGCAGGCATGTAGTTTCCACTACAGCAAGAGGGATTTAGGATACGTTTGAGGGGAAACTCATTTTTGAGAACTAAGATGTATTATGAAAGGAGGTTACATAATCTCTTTCCTCTAATAATCTTTCATTAAACAGATCAGATGTTTAAATACTTAAAGCACTTAATGTGAATCAGGCCTGGAGGTAGGAGTGGGGATTGCTCACCTCTGGCCACACCTATTCATTGGTAATTTTGTGACAGCACACCTGAGTCTGCACCCATGAGAAAACATCAACAGATAAACCCAGAGACAGCAAGGAAAGAGAAGCGGAAGTACTGCCTGTCTTCCTTCCTGAGGTGAAACTAGTCAGTAGAGGAAGTGATGGAATTGAGGAGGGCAGGGAGTAGGTTACCTGCCCTCAGAGTCTCTAGGTTTCCACCTGTTTGGTTAACCCCTGGAGGCAGGTGGAACAGAGAGAGCATGACCTTTGGAGTCAGCTGAATGTGGGTGGAAATTCCAGATCCATTTCACTCTTGGCTTGACTTTTGACAGATGACTTAATCTGTCTAAACCTCACTTATGTCATTTAAAAAATGGGAATAACAATATTTCCTCTTGTGGTCATTGTAAATTGCATGATATAATAAATAAACCGGTATGGCATACAATAAATGCTCTATACTTCCCTTTCTTTTTTCTTTGATATTCTCTTCCTTCACCATCCCACCTTCCCTTGCCATAAATACTGACCACAAGCCTATTTCTAGTGCTATAATCTCAGCACTTGAACTTCCAGAAAGCAGAGTGGATGCAAACTTTCTGGTTGTCCTCAGGAAGCGAGGGTGATGGAAATTTGAGTCAGCAAAAGTAACAGAAAATCGTAGAACTTCCTTAGATAAAAAAAAAAAAAAAAAAAAATGGGGGTGAAACTAATGTTCTCCCCTGTAAACTTTCACTTAATTCACAAGAAAACAATTTAATTAAAAAAAAAAAAAAATGGGGGCGGGGGCAGCATTGGTAAGGTTGGTAGTGAGGCTGGAAGGAGACAAATCATAATAAATGAAAGAATAATTGAACAAATGATAGACATTCATTCATTTCAGTGTTGTCAGGAATCCTGCCCCACCTGCCCCCTCCCCAGCCATTATCGCTCTAGTTTTCCACATATTTCAATCATTGCCTCTGGCTACAAATCAGCTTTCTTCACTTCGTGGAAATCCCAAATACCAAGTTTCCAAATTTCATAGTTTAGGCTTCTTTATATCACCAGAGAAAGACTGAGCACCCTCTCTCAATGCTGTCAAGAAAAAATAGGTAGGAGGACTCAACTTAAGTGATTTTCTTACCCATGGCCCATTCATACCAAGGTAGTTGGTAAGCAGCATAGTGTAACACTCATTTGAAACAAATGGACCAATTTGAAGTAGGACTTCTTGTTGTTGGTACCATCGAGTTGGTATTGACCCATAGCGACCTTATGCACAGCAGAACGAAACACTGCCTGATCCTTGGCCAACCTCACTACCATTGCCACACTTGAGTACATCAATGCTGCCACTTGGCCAATCCATCTTGTTGGAGGTCTTTCTCTTTTTCTCTGACTCTCCACCTTACCAAACATGATAGCCTTCTCCAGAGACTGGTCCCTCCTGACAATATGTCTGATGTATGAGAGAAGAAGTTTGCCATCTTGGCCTCCAAGGAGCACTCTGGCTGCACTTCTTCCAAAATGGATCTATTGGTTCTTTTGGAAGCCCATGACACTTTCAATATTCTCCTCCAACATCATAACTCAAAAGCATCAATTCTTCTATGATCTTCCTTAGTCACTGTCCAGCTTTCGCATGCATATGAGGTTATTGAAAATACCATGGCTTGGGTCAGGCGCACCTTAGTCCTCAAGATGTCAATCTTCTCTTCAACACTTTAAAAAGCTCTTGTGCAGCAGATTTGCCTAATGCAGTACATCCTTTGATTTCTTGACTGCTGCTTCCGTGAGTGTTGATAGTTGATCCAAGAAGAATGAAGTCCTTGACAACTTCAATCTTTTCTCCATTGATAAGAATGTTGTTCTTATCCAATGGTAAGGATTTTTGTTTTCTTTACATTGAGATGTAATCCATACTGAAGGCTGTATTCTTTGATCTTCATCAGTAAATGTTTTAAGTCCTCTTCACTTTCAGCAAGCAAGGTTGTATCATCTGCATATCACAGGTTGTTAATGAGTCTTCCTCCAATCCTGATGCCACATTTTTCTTCATATAACCCAGCTTCTCAGTTATTTGCTAAGCATATAGGTTGAATGAGTATGGTAAAAGAATACAACCATGTTGCACACCTTTTTTAATTTTAAAACATTCAGTGTTCCCATGTTATGTTCAAACAACTGCCTCTTGGTCCAGGTACACATTCCTCATGAGCACAATTAAAGTGTTCCGGAAACTCATATTTCGCAATGTTGTCCATAGCTTGTCATGATCCACACAATAGAAAGCTTTTGCATAGTCAATAAAGCACAGGTAAACATCTTTCTGATATTCTCTGCTTTCAGCCAAGATCCATAGGACATCAGCAATGATATCCCTTGTTCCACGGCCTCTTCTGAATTTGGCTTAAACCTCTGGTAGTTCTCTGTCAATGTGTGATTGTAGCTGTTTCTGTATTACCTTTAGTAAAACTTTACTCACATGGGATATCAAAGAGATTGTCCTATGATTTCCTCATTCTGTTGGGTCACCTTTCTTTGGAATGGGCACAAATATGGATCTCTTCCAATCAGTCAGCCAGATAGTTGTTTTCCAAATTTCTTGACAGAAAAGAGTGAGTGCCTCCTGTGCCGCCTCACTTTCTTGAAAGATTTCAAGTTGTATTCCATCAATTCCTGGTGCCTTGTTCTTTGCCACTTCCTTCAGTGCACCTTGGACTTCTTCCTTCAGTATCATTGGCTTTTGATCATATGCTACCTGTTGAAATAGTTGAACATTAACCATTTTTTTTGGTACAATGACTCTATGTATTCCTTCCATCTTCTCTTGATGCTTTCTGCATCATTCAATCATTTGCCCAGAGAATCTTTCAATAACGGAAATTGAGACTTGAATTTTTTCTTCAGTTCTTCTAGCTTGAGAAATGCTGAGTGTGTTCTTCCTTTTTGATTTTCTGATTCCAGATCTTTGTACATTTTATTGTAATATTTGGCTTTATCTTCTTGAGCTGATGTTTGGAATTTTCTGTTCAGCTCTTGGACCTCCTCATTTCTTCCATTTAGCATCTCTCTGCTGGAGAGCAAGTTTCAGTGTCTCTTCTGACATTTATTTTGACCTTTCCTTCTTTCTTGTCTTCTTAATGACATTTTCATTTCTTCATGTATGATGTTCTTGATGTCATCCCACAACTCTTCTGGTCTTTGGTCTTTAATGTTTAATGTATCAAATCTGTTCTTCAGATGATCTCTAAATTCAGGTGGGATATATTCAAGGTCATATTTTGGCTCTCGTGGACTTGTTTTCATTTTCTTAAGCTTCATTTTGAGTTTGCATATGAGTAATTGATGTTCTGTTCCACAGTCTGTCCCTGGCCTTTTTTGACTGATGATATGGAGTTTTCCATCATCTCTTTCCGCAGATGTAGTCAATTTGATTTCTATGTATTCCATCCAGTGAGGTCCATGTGTACAGTCATCTCTTATGCTGTCTAAAGAAGGTATTTGAAATGAACAAATCATTGATTTTGCAGAATTCTATCATGCGTTCTCCAGCATCATTTCTATTCCCAAGGGTTTCCAACTACTGATCCTTCTTCTTTGCTCCCAACCTTTGCATTCCAATCACTAGTAATGACCAAAACATCTTGATTGCATGTTTGATTGATTTCAGATTGAAGAAGTTGGTAGAATTCTTTTATTTCATCCTCACTGGCTTTAGTGGTTGGTGTGTAAATTTGAATAATAGTGGTATTAACTGGGCTTCCCTGTAGGTGCATGGATATTATCCTATCACAGACAGCATTGTACCTCATGACTGATCTGGATATGTTCTTTTTTATAATGAATGCAACACCATTCGTCTCCAATTTTTCATTCCTGGCATAGTAAACCATGTGGTTGTCAGATTCAAAATGGCCAATACCAGTCCATTTCAGCTCACTAATGCCTAAGATATCGATGTTTATGCATTCCATTTCATTTTTGACAACTTCCAATTTTCCCAGATTCATACTTTGTACATTCCATGTTCCGATTTTCAATGGATGTTTACAGCTGTTTCTCTTCATTTTGTGTTGTGCTCCATCAGCAAATGAAGGTCCTGCAGGCCTTTCTTCCATGGGCTTTACTCCTTTCTCGTCATCATGGTCAACTCGACTTTGAGGAGTCAGCTCTTCCCCAGTTGCATTTTGAGTGCCTTCCAACCTGAGGGGCTCATTTTCCGGCACTAGCTGCTCCGCGGGAGAAAGATGAGGCGATCTGCTCCCGTAAAGATTCACAGCCTCGGAAACCCTATTCAGGGTCACTATGGGTCGAAACCGACTCGACGGCACTTAACAACAACAACAATAATCATCTGATAGTCTTTCTCTGCTATTCATAAGGTTTTCAGTGACTAAATATTTGGAAGTAGTTCATCACTCCTTCTTCTTAGTCTGTCTTCATCTGGAAGCTCATCTGAAACCTGTCCTCCTTGGTGACCCTGCTGGTATTTAAAACACTGGTGGCATAGCTTTCAGAATCACAGCAACTCACAAGCTACCACAGTATGACAAACTGACAGATGAGTGCTGGGAGGTAGGACTAGTTCTCAGAATAAAGAGAATCATGTTCCAAGGAAAAAAGGAGGGTAAGACAAAGAAATAGATACCTTTTATGGAAAGTGTGAGTATCACCAACAAAAGAGTGAGTATCATCAATCCAGCATGCTGGATTGCTCACACTCAAGCTAGAATTTCATTTTCAAACCAGGAAATGGCTGTATTCTTTAGATGAGGTGAACATTCTTGGACTTTTGATGTGGCACTGTAGGATCAGTACTAGACTGCAAACAACAAGGTTGACAATTCAAACCTACCAGTTGCTCCTTGTCAACCCTGTTTAGGATTACTAGGAGTTGGAACCCACTGTACAGCACTTAACAACAACAACAACAATAAGAATACCATAAACTGAAAACGAAATCCACTGCCAGTGAGTCGATTCCTACTCACAGGGACCCTGTATAAGGTTTC
The DNA here is from genome assembly GCF_000296735.1 of Chrysochloris asiatica. Lineage (NCBI taxonomy): Eukaryota > Metazoa > Chordata > Mammalia > Afrosoricida > Chrysochloridae > Chrysochloris > Chrysochloris asiatica. Next base: position 10,789,334 of record NW_006408566.1, read on the forward strand.
CAAGACTGTAAACCTTTATGGAGCCAGAAACCCTCCTCTTGTTAAGTGCCATTGAGTAGGTTCCAACTCATAGCAACCCTGTACAGCAATTCCAAGGAGCAGCCGGTGGTTCAAACTGACATTGCAATCCAGAGCTTATCCTACAACACTGGACCATGATGTCAGTTTGGTGGGGAACCTTTTTTTCTACCAAAGTTTATAACATCATTTGTGGGCCATACATAAGTATCAACTATAGTAATAATAGAATCAAATTAGTCCGCTATATTTGGTCAAACATTTAATTAACTCACCCCTAATATGATTACTCTGGTAGCGTAGTGGTTACGAATCGGGCTGCGAACCTTAAGGTCAGCGGTTCGAAACTACCAGACGCTCCGCGGGAGAAAGATGAGGCTTTCTACTCCCGTAAAGATTTACACCCTCGGAAACCCTGTACAGGGTCGCTATGGGTCGGAACCGACTCGACGGCACTTAACAACAACAACAATATGATTACTGGAACTGTGGTTGCCTTGGCAGGGCTAGAGCAAATTATTTTGAGGGCTTTTTACAGCCCACGGTCCAGATATTCCCTACCCCTGCTTTATAGGGCTTCCAAGGTTTTCAACATCTTTGCAGGAGCAGAAAACCTCCTCTTTTCTCCCACAGCACGTCTGGTGGGTTCAAACTGTGGACCTTGTGGTTCACAGCCCAGTGCTTATCACACAGATTTGTTGCTCTTGTTAAGTGCTATTGAGTCGGTTCCAACCCACAGCGACCCTGTATAGGATTTCCGAGGAGTGGCTGGTGACATCTAAATTTCTGATGTGCAAATTTCCAGGGATGCATGTTAGTTCCTTGAAGAGTGTTAGCTTAATCTAAGTGATGACTGATCTACGTACATCCATGGCTACCTGCTCTGTGGGCCACATGGTCTTCTCATGAGAGCTGAATGCACCAGGGATGAAGACCTGACCCAAGGCTGGGTTACCTGGTATCACTCACTCACTCATTGATTTAACAATACTAATTACTGTGCTCTGTGTTCTTCAATCTTACATTAGAGTGGGAGAGGCAGACACTGAAAAAATGTAGATGGTATGTGTCATGAGGAAAGTGAAACAAGGTAAGAGAACAGCGTGATTTGTGTAGTCTGACTCTAAAGGAGAAAATGTAAGATTCGATTTCTGAAGTCAAGTACTGGGAGGCTGAACTCCTAAGGAATCTGTGAACTCCTAAGTACCTTTAAGGTATGAAACGCCCAGGAGTGGGAAGACTAAAGGAGAAGTAAGCAGGAGAAAGAGCTCTAGAGAAAGGCTATAGAGCGAAATCAAAGTGAAAGCACAACCAGCTTCTCAGCAGTAGAAGGAGAAGCCTCAGTTTCTGGTTGCTCATCTCCCGGGTCCAGGTCCCTTGAGGCTCAGGTTGGATATTCACAAGAAACAGTATTGTGCTGGCATCAGCTTGTACCAGCTCAGGAGTGCCAAGTCTGTGCATTGTTTCCCAACACTGTGTTCAGAGACTTGACATGGTTGACCTGAAATCAGCCATGGTGGGAGTGCTTGTACCATGGGAATAGGCAAAAGCATGGTGGCAGTGCTTACTGTGTGGGGAAAGGCACAGAGCGACATTCATGGTAGCCCTCCCACCACCTAGCACAAAGGCTGGCGCATAGTAAGCTTCGTAAGCACTCATACATAGAATGTATTTTTTGTGGAATGATAGAACTGCTATCCATAGACTGCCGTTGTTGTTGTTAAGTGCCATCGAGTCGATTCTGACCCATAGTGACCTTGTATAGGGTTTCTGAGGAGCAACTGGTGAGCTTAAACAGTCGACCTTGCAGTTCAAACCAACTTTGCATTCCTGCGCATTAACCCAGAGCACCACATCAGGACTCTGTAGTAACTAATTGCAAGGTTGATTTGAGCTGCAAGGTCGGTGGTTCAAGCTCACCTGCTCCTCCTTGGAAACCCTATACAGGGTTGCTATGGGTTGGAACCAACTCGATGGCACTTAACCACAACAAAAACAACAACAACATGATGTGCTATATGCTATGTGTTAGACATTGTGTTGAGCATTTTGCATGCATTCTCTCATTTAAACCTATAATAATCCCATAGGAATACAACATTTTTACAATAAGAAAACAGAGGCACAGAGGAAGTATTTTTATCTTGTTTTGTTTTTACAGATACAGGGTATTCTGTTTCTAGGAAAAAAAAAAAAAAGGAGGGACAAATAAAACAGACGTTTTCTTATAGAAATTCTAATTTCCATCACCAATATGTTAGACTTGACATCATACTGATAACAAAATAGAGGCATAGAGAAGTCAGATAAGTTCCCAAGGACCACATAAGCAGTATTTGGCAGGGCAGAGATAAACTCATCCTGTGAATGTTGTTATTGTGAAGTGCCGTCGAGTCGATTCCGACCCATAGCGACCCTGTATAGGGTTTCCAAAGAGCCGCTGGTGAGCTTGAACTGCTGACTTTGCAGTTCAAATGGCTTTGCAGTCTGGCACATTAACCCACAGTGCCACACCAGGACTCCTATTGAGTGAATAGTAGCTTGCATATAGTCAAGCTGGGTAGTGACAGGGAAGCTACCTACCACACTATGTGGCTTCCTCTCCAGATGCACACACTAGGCAAATTACAGGACTGGCGTGATGACAAGGGAGCCAGTTGGAATCTACTTTTGGCCCAAATAACCGAAGGTGAAGGTGGGTGCTGTAGGGCAGTGTGTGGCTCAGGTCTGTGAGCTTGTGTGATTTCCGCTGCATCTGGGGTTTCTTAATCTGGCAGCTCCAGTATGAGCCCGGCTGTTGGCATCTTTCATTGGTGAGTTAGACCTCAGGGACGCTGGGTTGCTAAGGGGTTCCTGGATCCCCCTTTGCCCCTGGAGCCCAGCCAGGCTGGAGGGGGCCCTTGAAGGTCATCAAGGAATCATTTTTATTTGGAAGCAGCTGCGGTTGCCAGAACCATTCCCAGGGACTGGCCAGAGGCCTACCAAGGGTTTGAATGTGGCCAGGCTTGAAAGCTGAATAAACCTCAAAATCCCGGTGGCTGGTAATCCCCTGGAAGTGGCTGTTGCCAAGGTCCTGGCAGTGAGGAAGCTGCTAGCCTGGGTCTCCTACAGGACTCAGTCCAGCAGAGTCAGAACAAGGGTTCTCACCTCTGTAACACAGTGAGCTCTCTCAGCAACCTGGGCTGCCACAGTTCTGACACACAACCATACACCTGTGCTACCTTCCAGGTCAGTGAGAAGGCAGACTGAGTCCAACAAGTGTGGGCAATGTCCTCTGGGGGTCAGGCTGCTGTTGTGGACCCCAGCCCACCCAGGTCCATGTGGGAGTGGGTAGGCCAAATAGGATTGTTCTGAGCTAGGGCACTGACTTTGGCATCAATTAGATTTAAATTCAATTGGGTAATTGTGTACCTTTCATCCTTTGTTCCCTCCCCTGGAAAATGGGGAGAATTATATTTAACTCATAGGGTTGTTGTTGTTAAGTGCGTCAAGTCTATTCTGACTCAAAGTGACCCCATGCAGAGTTTCCAAGGAATGGCTGGTGAGTTCATACCACCGACCATACAGTTCAAACTGACTTTGATCCAGCACATTATCCTGTGCTCCAACTCATAGGGTGGTTATGAGTAATATATGAGACTGTACGTCGTAACCGCATGATTATAATTGTCATGAAAGATCCATTTCCCTCAAAGACTAAGGTGTGGATGTTTATTTAGGAAATCACAGGTTCCTAGAAAGATAGTATATGATGGTATCTTAGAGAATATCCAGCCCAATTTTCTCACTTGATAGACAGAAAAATTGTAGCCTACAGAGATTTTAAGGCCTTTCATGGAGCTAGAAACCGGGGCTCCAGGGCTTTATTGCTCAGCCAGCTGCCATTCTCAATGGGTGGTAAGGCCTTAGTCAGGACTGAGGTTAACCTGCGGGGTTAGAACAGGTGCCAGCTGTATTTCAGGGGGTCTGGTAGTCAGGGCATCTCCAAAGGTAGAGCCTCTTATCCCCCAGCATCCTGGCTTAGAGAGGCTCAATAAATGCTCTTTCAGTTGATTCAGAAACTCTGGGTGCCTAATGACAGTAGAAAGGTTTTAGTGTTAAACACAGTGATGCTGTCAGCCCAGGCTTCCCATACTCTTTTTCTTCGACATGCTTTTTGAGGGAGGTCAACAGCCAAGTATATGCTCAGGCAGACACTTAGGATATACCAAGATGCTTCTTCATGGGGTAAAAAGAGCAGCTGTAACAAGTGAAGGCAGCATGGAGAAATAGAAATGGCTTTGCACTGGGCTTCATGGGGTCTAGGTCCAAATAGTGGCTCTGCTACAGTCTAATAAATAATGGGTTGAACCTGGCCAAGTCACTCAGTTTTCTCTGAGCATCGGTTTGCTAGTCTACAACGTGGATGATATCCCTGCCTTGCTGACATCATGGGGAAGCTGTCAGAATTAAATAAATTCCCCCAATTCTCTCCTGCAACATAATCAGTGTGATTGGCAGCCTCCTACAGACGACCAGACTCTGGAGACACACTGCCTGTGTTCAAATCCAGAATCCTGGTGTGGCGCTGTAGGGTCAGCCCTGGATGGCTAACTGTACGGTTGTTGTTGTTAAGTGCCGTTGAGTTGGTTCCAACCCATAGTGACCCTGTACAGGGTTTCCGAGGGTGTATATCTTTACGGGAGTAGAAAGCCTCATCTTTCTCCCGCGGAGCGGCTGCTTGTTTCAAACCGCTAACCTTAAGGTTCGCAGCCCGATTCGTAACCACTAGGTCCCAAAATACCAGTTACTCCTTGGAAGCCCTACACAGGATCCCTGTGACAGCACTTAACCACAACAAAAACTAGCAGTATGGACATGTTTAACTTATTTACTCTCTTGCCTCACTTTCCTCATCTGTAAAATGGTGATAATAATTTATATCATAACATTATTACTGAAAATTCTAAGAAATAATTTTCATGCTCTGTTTAGAATGGAGTTATGGTGTGGAGCTGTAGGATAAGCGCTGGACTACTAACTACAAGGTTGGTAGTTCAATGGTAGTTCAACATCATGAGCAAGTTTTGTGCCTGAGCATTGGGTGATCCTCAAGGTGCTGAGAGGAATTCATTTGTGTGTTGATATAACTGCTGTGATTTGCTCCCTATGAGTGGAAGCATATACTTTCATGTGGTCAACTTTTTAGACAGAAACTACAGGAGGACACATACATAAGCCAGTTATTATAGCGATCAAGATATACATATTATAGATCCCACAAGCTGCTTCACGCTCTGTGCTTCCATAAAGGTTTACAACCTCAGAAACCCAACTATGAGTTGGAACTGACTCAATGGCAGTGGGATATATTCTGTATCTTTACATGCCAGACACTTTGTATACAAGAGATATGAGGTATGCATGATGAGTGGGAAGCATTGTGTTTGCTGCCTGTTCACCAATAGGGGTTTCTGTACTCTAATATCACCCTATGGAGCCATGTACATGTATGCAACCAAATGTTGCCTGAATGGACATTATATGGCACATGCACATCCTTGAGGTGCAGGATTTTGTGCTAGATGTAATAGATGGCAGACAGATGTGTCTCTCTCCTACACTGACAAAGACCGTATCTTCTTGTGGTACCCTAGTGTCTGACTTACAGATGATGCTCAATATTTGTGAAATGAATGAATGAATAAATGGAAGTAGAAAAACTCATAAGATAGTACCAAAAGCTCCCAGGGCTATACTCTTCTTTATTCATATTCATTAGAAAGAAGAAGTATGTGTTGTCTTCTTCAGAAAACTCAGAAAATATCTCTGATATGGTCACATACCATGTTGGAGCCAATCTGTAATAAGGGGATTGGAACACTGTGCTTCCTTTGATTTGATTAAGGCCATTCTAGATTTGTGGGTGGGTGGTTCTCACCCAAATACTCTAAGCATGGAAGAAAGATGGCACTCTTACAGAAAGTCAGGACAAGAGAAGGGAGAAATGAATTCTGAGAAGCAACCCATCTATGCCTACAAACTCTTTCCCTTCTCTCCTTTGTTGTGTTTCTTTCTCATCTTCTTTTCCTCTCTTTTCTATGATATATTATGTGTGAAGAGCAGAACTACAAACTCAAACAAAACGTGTTTCCTATGCTGAGGTCCTCTTAGGCTGGCCAGAGAAACATGTGAGAGCAATAATTATAGTATCCCATGATTGGTAACATTAAAGCAATGGAAACACAGAAGAAGAGAGTGGACAATATTGTTGGCTTGGGAAGAACAAAGAAGGCTTTCCAGAACTATTAAAACATGAACTGAATTTGCAGTTGAAATAAGAGGTCACCAAACAGTCAAACAGAGACATGGCATTCCAATTTGAGGGAACAGAAAATGCTAGTGCAAATAGCTATCAAAGATGGAGGTGAACTCTGCAATTCTTTATGGCTGGACCACAGGAGAGGTGGGGCATGGAAGAGAAAGGAGGAAAACTGGGTGTTTGTATGTCAGCCACTGAACTCAGCATTGTACATATATCACCTTATTTTATTCTCACCATAAATCGAATGTGCTATGTGATGGGATTATTTATAACCTTCTCATCTTTCTTTGACTTCATTCACTCCATCCTATCCAAATTGCATTTTTGAGGAGAAAAAAGATTTTTTAAAAATGGCAGAGGCAGATTTTCAGGAAAACAGGCAATGGCAACCAAAGAAGTATAACCCCTGGGGTGGGTATGGGAGGCTGATTTGCCTACTGCAATACATCACTTGATTTCTTGACTGCTGCTTCCATGAGTATTGATTGTGAATCCAAGAAAAAATGAAGTCTTTGACAACTTCAATACTTCTTCATTTATCATGATGTCATTTATTGGTCCAGTAGTGAGGATTTTTGTTTTCTATACATCGAGGTGCAATACATTCTGAAGGCTGTGGCATTTTCAATAACCTCATGTGCATGCAAAAGTTGGATGGTGAATAAGGAAGGCCGCAGAAGAATTGATGCATTTGAGTTATGATGTTGGAGGAGATTATTGAAAGTACCATGGGCTACCAAAAGAACAAACAGATCTGTGTTGGAAGAAGTGCAGCCAGAGTGCTCCCTGAAGTCAAGATGGCCAGACTTTGTCTCTCATATTTTGGATATATTGTCAGGAGGAACCAGTCGCTGGAGAAGGATATCATGTTTAGTAAGGTGGAGGGTCAGAGAAAAAGCGGAAGACCTCCAGTGATGGATTGGCCAATTGGCAGCATCAATAGACTCAAGCATAGCACTGATTGTAACATTGGCCCAGGATTAGGCAGCATTTCATTCTGTTGTGCATAGGGTCGCTATGAGTTGGCACCGACTTGATGGCACCTAACAACAACAAGTCACGTAACCATCAGATATTGTTTTTATCTTGGTCCACCCAATTCCAAAACCCATGTTGCTACCACAGGGTAAAATTAAAGGTATAAGATTTGTTACAAAGTTCTGCAGTGATAGTTCATGATTTCACAGCAAGTGAACTTCAGAACCAGGAGTGAACATTGCACCTTGTCCTAATGTTTCAGCTCATGCAGTTGTACTCCTGTTTTAAAATTTGTTTCTCTCAATATTTGCATTAACTTATTCAATTACTATTTATGGAATGTAAAATATTAGTTCCTCAAGGGCAAGAATTATTTCTTATGCAGGCTGGTATTTTAATGCCAAAGACTATCTTGAACATAGTTGTTGTTGTTATTAATTACCATGGAGTCGGTTCTGATTCATAGTGACCCTGCACAGGGTTTCTGAGGCTGTAAATCTTTATGGGAGCAGAACGCCTCATCTTTCTCCCGCGGAACAGCTGGTAGTTTTGAACTGCCAGTCCTGAGGTTCGCAGCTTGATTTGTAACCACTATGCTACCTAGGTAATAAAAATATTAAGGTTTTCACCTGTTTTAATTTTAACATCAAAGATTCAATGCCTTGGGTAGTGTATCAGTGAGGGTTCTGTCAGGAACACAGAAGCCCCTCTAAGTATCTCAGGTTGAAAGGGATTTAATATAGGGAAGCAGAGTCTTACTCAACCAGTGGAAGGTTTGGGAAGCAAAGACTGGGATAGTCTGAAGGCTGCTGCTTGCTGTTAGGGAATCTGTAACTACATGACTCCCGCTGAGATTGTCACCAGGAGAAGCTACCAGCAGGGCCACAGTGGATGGTTCTCAGGAGTGTGCCAAGAAACCGCATTGCTGCCTCCAGAGAACAATGTCTTTTCCCTTTCTTGTTCATCTTCTAAATATTATGTGAGTATCTGTTATTGGAAAAGTCTAACCAAAGCAGTGCTGGAAAGTCATTTCTACATGTTTCTGTTTCTGTAGTCTGGTGTGCAGTGGATATCAAAAGACATTATCTAGTCCAAGCAGTAAGTGTTGAGGCTTTTAAGAACTACCATGGGAAAGGAACTTGCATTTGGCTAACATAAGAGAAATAATCTTTAGAGGACCAGCAACTCTAGTGAGCGCTAGTCTTAACAAATTATTATTTTCAGTAACATCAACTATTAGAAGCAATTACTATTCATCATGAAAACAAATCCAGAAAAGCTATGGGTTTCAGAATTCTAAAAACCTGACATGAATATCTGGAGTGTGAATATCTGCTGGCATAATTTTTCATCTGTAGGATGGAGATAATACAATCCTTCTCATAAGTGAGTATTAGTTGAAACAAAGCATCTAAACACTCAGCAAAAGACTGAGAACACCTTCAATATTTAAGAAATGGGAGCTATTTTTATTCATTATAGCATGATACCAAACAAACAAATTGAAAACCAGTTATCCTTGAGTTGATTTTAACTCAAGACAACCCAATGTGTTTCAGAGTAGAGTTGTGTTTTTAAGGTTTTCAATAATTGTGATCTTTTAGAATTAGATAGCTAGATCTTTCTTCCAAGGCAACTCTGAGTGCAATCAAACCACCAACTTTCTGTTAGTAACCAAGCATTTGACCGTGTATATACTATCCTGGCACCTTAGAGCACATTACTCTTTACAACATGCTTCATTATACTTGATCTCTCATATGCCCTGTTAGGAAGGGGCACAGGATGAGGACAAGAAGGGAGTAAGAAGAGGAGACAGGAATTCAGGAGGTCCGAAAAGGGGTGGAAAAACCCTAGATGCAGGAAAGCAGGGAGATAGGATAGCTGACTGGCTCTAGGGAGAAGGCTGAGGTTGGTGTTGGCATATATACCTCCTTGGCAACAGTCTCCCTCCCGATGGTTCTGTTTAAATTGGAAGACAGGAAATACAAACAAGTGCTAAGAGTCTTTAAAGGCTCAGAATGTTAACATATGAATGATGATCATAAATTGAGAAACTTTTTATGCCAGATATTAAACCAAAAAATGTAAACTCTGAGGTTCTCATTCCAGCCCTGGAATGCTGTGTGAGTCCAGTTATAACTAACAGATGAACAGAGGCTGTAGGCCTTGCTGGTCCCATTAACTTGGTCTAATTGTTTTGAGAATTTGTGTCTTTCTCCCCAGAGATTAATCACAGATGGAAATATTTCAGATGTATTTATGACTGTTTTCCTTTTCTGATCCTGGAGGAAACATGCTCAGACCTTCACACGCTTCTCTGCTTCTGTCCTTTTTTTGGGGGACAGTGGCTCCATCACAACACATCTCAGGCAGATGTGGAGAAGCACTGTGCTGCCCCAGGAGACCAAGTCATACTTCTAGGATCAGCACTGGACTGCTAACCACAAGGTTGGCAGTTCAAACTCACCGGCTGCTCCTTGGAAACCCTATACAGGGTCTCTATGAGTCGGAACAAACGTGCTGGACTTAACAACAACAACATTTGATATAGGCACTTGATCTTTTTCTCAGTTTTCTACAAAAGTGAATCAAAACATTTTTTTAGAATTTTTGTATATTTGCTATTTTGATTCATCTGTAACACATTCTGATTTAAAGTAGTTGAGTTGTTATGTAAACTTAACTGTAAGACTAGCAGTCAGGTACCCCTTCACAAGCAGGCTGCAGTCCCTAATCCTAGATAGAAGTGACAAAGTTGGTGCTGTTTGTCACAGCTCTGCCTCTTATTAATTAACGGTGTAACTGAGTTGGCTACATCACTTCTCTAAGCCACAGTTTCTTCTTCCTGTGAAGGTGGAGTTGCCATGGAGACCATAGGTCTAACAGAATGGAATGGGTGTACACCTTTTCCTGGTACTTTGTCACAACTGTTACATCTCTCTTTCTCCAGATTCTTAGCTCCTTGTTCATCTTTGCATCTCCTGTGCCTAACAGAACTCAGACAGAATAAAAATATAACATCTGGATCTCTGGGAGTGTTTGGAGGATAAGCACTGGACACTGGGTGCCAGCCACATTTTGGGAGAAATATGGGCTTTTTTTGTTCCCATAAATATTTATGGCTTCAAAAACCCCATAAGAGGTCACCATGAGTCAGAATCGACTCGATGGCAGTGAGTTGAGAATGTCCCAAAGAGCTCTGGTAGCATAGTGGTTATGAATCGGGCTGCGAACCACAAGGTCGGCAGTTCAAAACTACCAGCTCTTCCGTGGGAGAAAGATGAGGCTTTCTGTTCCCGTAAAGATTTACAGCCTCGGAAACCCTGTACAGGGTTGCTATGAGTCGGAACCAACTCCACGACACACAACAACAACTACCTGTTTGTCTGTTTGTCATACTGTGGCATCTTGCATTTGCTATGATACGGGAAGCTATGCCACTAGTATTTCAAATACCAAAATGATTATTGCTTGAACCACATGGGGACCATGTGTGACTTCCTTGGACATCACAAGGGGGAAAGAAAACGAAACTCAAAATCAATCCAAGGCCAGTTTCTATGAAGTGGAGGTCAGACATGCTTCCAGCCCACAATCTTCTTTACACTATTCAGACATTCCTTCCATAGCACTCTCTGCTTCACATCTGGGTTCCATAATCCACTGCAATGGCCACACAGAACTCATAACAATACTCACGATTGTGGAATTTACTAGGGAAGTGAACAGGGTACAATTCAGGATCAACAGCAACTTAGGATGTAGCAGTTCTTCCGTCAGGGACATCTCTTGTCTGCCATACTGCAGGCATGCCTCACTTGTTTTCTGCCTCTCAACTATGTGGTCCCTTGGCTTCGGCTCTCCTCAGGTAAGTGGTGCAAAGTTCTTTTAGCCAGTCTGTGGTTGCCCACAGGGCACATTATTCAAGCCAGTCTCCTGCTCATAGGCACTCACCTTTACTCAGTTCACAGGCCTAGGGTCCGAATCTATTCTGTCTCTCCATGCCACAGCCTCTGTTGTCATCTCTGTAGTCACTATTTCTCTAGTAGGGATCTCATGTGTCACTCAAACTCTTTCTTCTTGATGGTCCTGGGGTCTTCTTTCTCTGCTTATGAGATGGCTCCTTTTAAGCCTAGCTGGAGGGCAATCCCAGCTTTAGAGTCCTATGTACCTTATTTAAGGAGCTCTGGTAGTATAGTGGTTAAGATTCAGGCTGCTAACCTCAAGGTCAGCTGTTTAAAACTACCAGCTGTTCTGCAGGAGAAAGATGAGGCTTTCTGCTCCCGTAAAGATTTACAGCCTCATAAACCCTATACAGGATTGCTATGAGATGAAACTGACTCCATGGCACATAACCACCACCACCATCATACCTTATTTGCATAGTCCCACCCAATCACTGGAGTCCTGGTGTGGCGCTTTGGGTTAATGCGCCAGACTGCAAAGCCGGTTGACAGTTCAAGCTCACCAGCTGCTCCTTGGAAACTCTATACAGGGTCGCTATGGGTCAGAATCAACTCAACGGCACTTCAAAACAACTCAATCACTTGGTGGTAATTAAGAAGACTTTGGATGGAAAACCATATCAAGTACATTCAAGGCAGCACAGTCATAATGGCTTGAGATTCTAGGACCCAAGTATACGACTGGTAAAGATCCTTCTGGTCTAAATATTAACCAGTTTAAGGATATGGATCTTATTGTGCTTTCAAACTGCCCCTGTCTCAGTGTTTCTCCATTGTTGCTATGTTGCTGTTGCTAGGTACCATCAAGTCAGCTCTGATTCATTGGGGCCCTATGTACAACAGAACAAAACACTGTTTCATGGTAATGCTTTCAACCTCCTTCCCCATTTTAACTTTCATGTATGGAAAATACATTTCATTTGGAAAACAGGGAAAATGGAGAGGAACTTGGAATTTCACAATAAAGAGAGAGAGGTTCGTTAAGGATTGTCTGGCTATATTTTTAATGAGAGGCATCAGACTCAGCTCCTGAGGTCATCTGGGATGGAGTCTGAGACTCCGGCAGATATATTCAGAATGGCACACACTGCAGACTGCCTCAGGTCCCTGCAGGAGTGCCCTCTATTGCTGAAATGCCAGGAATGCCTTTTATTTCCTTTGCTGCCATAAAGAAAAGAAAACAAAACCCTTTTGCCATGGTCTATTCTGAGTCAGAATGACACTATAGGACAGACTAGAACTTCACCACAGGGTTTTCTAGACTGCAATCTTTACAGAAGCAGACTGCCACATTTTTCTCCCATGGAGCAGCGGATAGATTGAAACCACTGACTCTTGATTAGCATATGAGTGCTTACCCACTGTGCCACCAGGGACCTTTTCCTGGCATAGTTTGCCTTTGGTTGACATGTAGTGTTTGCATAACACCTGATCTAAACTTATAGCTTTCATCTCTGGGGAGTCACCCTCTGGAATATTAGCCTCTTTCAGAAGTGCCTCCTTTAAGGAATAATAATAAACACAATAAATATTCTAACATTTATTGATTACCCTGCCATGTGTCAGGCAAGCACTAAAAAGTTTACATAGTCATTTTCATTGAATCCTCCCAACAATCCTATGAAATTGGTATTATAATCCCCATTTCATAGATGAGGTCATTGAGGCTCAAAATAACATTTTTAAACAAAGCAAGATTCTACTGCTACTAAGTTCCAGAGCTGGTATTAACCCAAGGTCTGGTTGTCCCCAAAGTGCCTACTGGGTTTAGGGTATCCTAAACCTTGATTCTGGTAGCATAGTGGTTACGAATTGGGCTGCGAACTGCAAGGTCAGCAGTTCGAAACTACCAGCTGTTCTGTGGGAGAAAGATGAGGCTTTCTGCTCCTGTAAAGATTTATAGCCTCGGAAACCCTGTACAGGGTTACTATGAGTCGGAACCGACTCTACGGCACATAACAACAACAAAAACCTTGATTCAGAAGAGGATGTGGAGCTAGGGATATCATTGGATCTTGTCTTAAAGCACAGGAAACAGAAAGATGTTTTACTGACTGTGCAAAGGCATTCGACTGTGTGGATCATAACAAACTATGGATTACACTGAGATTAATGGGAATTCCAGAACACTTGTGCTCATGGGGAACCAGTGCATAGACCAAAAGGCAGTCATCCAAACAGAACAAGAGGCTACTCAGTGATTTAAAATTAGGAAAGGTGTACATCAAGGCTGTATCCTTTCATCATACTTATTCAATCTGTATGCTGAACAAATAACCTGAGAAGCTGGATTATTGGAAGAAGAACATGACATCAGAGTTAGAGAAAGACTCATTAACAACTTGTGATATGCAGATGACACAACCTTGTTTGCTGGAAGCAAAGAGGACATAAAATACTTACTGATTAAGATCAAAGACTATAGATTTCAGTATGGATTGCATCTCAATAGAAAGCAAGCAAAAATACCTGCAATTGGACCAATAAATAATATCATGATAAACAGAGAAAAGACTGAAGTTGGCACAGACTTCATTTTATTTGGATCCATAATCAATGCTCTTGGAAGCAGCAGTTATGAGAAAAACAATGTATTACATAAGGCAAATTTGTTGAACAAGACCTTTTTAAAGTGTTTAAGGGCAAAGACATCAGTTTGAGAATTAAGGTGTATCTAGACCCAAACCACGCATTTTCAGTGGTCTCATATGCATAGAAAAGGTGTACAGTGAATAAGGAAGAGCAGAGATGAACCAATATATTTGAATTGTGCTGTTGGCAAAGAATTTTGAATATACCATGGACTGCCAAAGAACAAACAAATCTGTTTTGGAAGAAATGTGGCTGGAATGCTCCTTTGAAGTGATAATGACGAGACTTTGTCTTTTGTACTTTGGACACACTGTCAGAAAGAAGGTCATAATACTTGGTAAAGTAGAGGGTCAGTTAAAAAGAAGACCTTCAATGAGATGGATTGACATGGTGGCGCTCCCAGTGGGCTCAAGAGTGGTGACCATTGTGAGGATGGTGCAGAACTGGGCAGTGTTTCATCCTGTTGTACACAGGCTCACTATGAGTCAGAACTGACAACACAGAATCTAACAACAGCAAGCCTGGACTGCACTTTGCATGAGAAAAGCCAAATAGGAATCCAATTTTGTCTTATTTCAAAACCTGTGCTTCAAAGAGTGCACTTTGCTTTCATAAGCTGTATCTATTGGGGCTCTAAATACGTACTCTCTAAAAGTAAAATGCTAAAAAAAAATGAGGTTTATCAAAATAACTTTGAAAAGCACTCCTCTGTCATTCCGATCTTCCTCTACTTGTCTCTCACCATCAAACAGCAAAAACCAACCCTATGGCTGTTGGCAACGCTGACACACAGCTTGCCTGACTTTAAGCCATTACAGGGTCGCTATGAGTCAGAACTGACTCTATGGCACATAACAACAACACAACAATGTCCTTGTTCTGCCTGAACAACTGCCTCTTGGTCAATGTAGAGTTTCCACATGAGCACAATGAAGTGTTGTGGAATCTCCATGCCAGAATTCTCATTGTTATGATCCACACAGTAGAATGCTTTTCCATAGTCGACAGAATACAGGTTAAATATCTTTCTGGATATTTATGTTCTCTGCTTTCAGTTAAGATCTAATCAGAATGACCAGACAGGACAGATTCTAATTTATCGTGACCGTGTGGGGCAGAGTAGAACTACCCCACAGGGTTATAAGGCTGTAACCGCAAGGTCAGCAGTTCGAAACTACCAGCTGCTCTGTGGGAGAAAGAGGAGGCTTTCTGCTCCCGTAAATAATTACAGCCTCGGAAACCCTGTATGGGGTCGCTATGAGTCGGAACCGACTCCACGGCACATAACAACAACAAATCTTCATGGGAGCACACAGCTGCATCTTTCTCCTTCAAAGTGGCTGGACCTTCTTGTTAGTGCTGAGTGCTTAACCTCTGCACCACCAGGACTCCTGTCACCATCACATCTATCCATTTTCCTGTCTCCGTAGGCACTCAGCCCTATGGTAGTTATGGGTAGCAGGAGACCGAGTCCTGCCTTGCATACCAGTATGATGTGTGCACCACACCGAGACCTGGTCAGCACTTGGCTCTTTCCTAGTTGACTGGTGGGAAGCAACATGTTGAAGAAGACTGAACCTCCATCAGCCTGGATCCCTGAAAAACTGTGTGAAGAACAACATTCCAACCCCTATGCCTCCACCAACTAGGCTTTGCTTGGACTAGAATGAAACTTCTATGTTATTCAGTCACTGAAATCTCCTAGTTAACACACAGACAGAAATATTTCCTCGCCTGCTGGAATTGTGGGTGGAAATACAAGACTCCTAAGAACTTTCTCACAGTTTCTACACACTAGAATGGTCACCTGCCTCATCCTAGTCCCATCTCTATTGAATTCCTGGTCTCCTCATGACTATTTCAGTGTTTTCTCTACTGTACCCCACTCACTCAACAAATATGTATTGAGTAATAAATAATTATCTCCGCTATAATATGGTTGCTGTTGGTGGTGAAATGACATCAAGCTGGTTCCACTCATAGCGACCCCATGTAGGGTTTCCAAGGAGTGGCTGGTGGGTTTGAACTGCAGACCTTGCAATTCAAGCCACCCTTATGGCCCACTGCTTGATTCTGCAGCCCCATACCATGACTCTATAATATAGTAACCATTACTATTATTGATGTATTCATTCTTGTTATCTATTGAGCACCTTTGTTGTTGTTAGGTGCTGTCAAGTCAATTCTGACACATAAGGGTTTATGCACAACAGAATGGAACACTGTCCAATCCTGCACTATCCTCACAATTGTTGTAACACTTGAGTCCATTGCTACTATCGCTGTAACAGTCCATCTTGTTGGGTGTCTTCCTCCATATATTTTGATAGGCACCAAGGATACTAGCCTCAGTTTCCTCTTCCATAAAATCATAACAATAGTATAGGAACACTGTAAGAATAGAAAGCCAGAATCATTGACCAGCATAGAGTAAATGCTCAAAAAAGTTTCTATTAATACAATTTGTTCCCGTCTAGACAATACAACATCGGACAATCTCTTTGATATCTCAAGCGAGTAAAGTTTTGCTAAAGGTAATACAGAAACAGCTACAATCATACATTGACAGAAAACTTCCAGAGGTTCAAGCTGGATTCAGAAGAGGCCGTGGAACGAGAGATATCATTACTGATGTTCGATGGATCTTGGCTGAAAGCAGAGAATATCAGAAGGATGTTTACCTGTGCTTTATTGACTACGCAAAGGCTTTCAATTGTGTGGATCATGACAAGCTATGGACAACATTGAGAAGTATGAGTATTCCAGAACACTTAATTCTACTTCTGAGAAATCTGTACCTAGACCAAGAGGCAGTTGTTCGAACAGAGCATGGGAACACTGAATGTTTTAAAATTGGGAAAGGTGTGTGACAGGGTTGTGTTCTTTCACCATTCTTGTTCAATATGTATGCTGAGCAAATAATACGAGAAGCTGGGTTCTATGAAGGAAAACGTGGTGTCAGGATTGGAGGAAGACTTATTAATAACCTGAGATATACAGATGATACAACCTTGCTTGCTGAAAGTGAAAAGGACTTAAAATATTTACTGATGAAGATCAAAGAGCACAGCCTTACATATGGATTACATCTCAATGTCAAGAAAACAAAAGTCCTCACCACTGGACCAATAAACAGCATTCTTATCAATGGAGAAGAGATTGAGGTTGTCAAGGACTTCATTCTTCTTGGATCAACTATCAATACTCATGGAAGCAGCAGTCAAGAGATCAGACGACGTATTGCATTGGGCAAATCTGCTGCACAGGAACTTTTTAAAGTGTTGAAGAGCAGAGATGTCAGCTTGAGCACTAAGGTGCGCCTGACCCAAGCCATGGCATTTTCAATAACCTCATATGGATGTGAAAGCTGGACAGTGAATAAGGAAGATAGTAGAAGAATTGATGCCTTTGAGTTGCAGTGTTGGAGGAGAATACTGAAAGTGCCATGGACTGCCAAAAGAACCAATAGATCTGTTTTGGAAGAAGTGCAGCCAGAGTGCTCCTTGGAGGCCAAGATGGCTAAGCTTCGTCTCTCATACTTTGGACACATTGTCCGGAGAGAACAGTCGCTGGAGAAGGATGTCATGCTGGTAAGGTGGAGGGTCAGAGAAAAAGAGGAAGACCCCCAACGAGATGGATCAGCCAGGTGACATCATTGATGGCGTCAAGTGTGGCAGCGATAGTGAGGTTGGCCCAGGATCGGACATTGTTTCGTTCTGCTGTGCATGGGGTCGCTATGAGTCGGTTCCGACTCAATGGCACAAGACAACAACAGACAATACAACAACAACAAGGCGCTCTGGTAGCGTAGTGGTTACGAATTGGGCGGTGAACTGCAAGGTCAGCAGTTCAAAACTACCAGCTGTTCCACGGGAGAAAGATGAGGCTTTCTGCTTCCATAAAGATTTACAGCCTTGGAAACCCTGTACAGGGTCGCTATGAGTCAAAACCGACTCCATGCACATAGCAACAACAGACAATACATGGAGTCCTGGTGTGGCACTGTAAGATAAGCACTGGACTGTGAAACACAAGGTCAATGGTTCAAACTTATAAGTGGCTCACCAAAAACCTTATACAGAGTCACTATGAGTTGGAACTGACTCAGTGGAACTTAACAACAACAACAAAGCCAATTTGCTCAATACAAATAGTTTTCTCACTGAATGTTTTAACTCAGCAGTGTGTGATGAAATCAATTTAGTAGTCATGATCATCAACAAGAAAAAAACAAGCAAAACAGGATAAAAATATCAGATTGCATCACCCGTAGTTAAGATAGACCTGTTGCCTGTTATTGTGTACCAAGCCACCCCATAGCTTAGTGGCTTAATTCATTTATGATTTTTCACACTTCCGTGTGTTTGCTAGGCAGTTCTTTTACTCCAGGTTGGCTGAAGAGGGGCTGGAGTGCTCAGATAATTTCTCTCATAGGTTTGGTGGGTGGCAATAAGGCACTTTTGCCATAGTGATTACAACTTTTGCTAGAAGCCCTATCAGTCTATATAAATTATGTAAGTGTGGTTATATGTGTGTGTATATTTGTGTGTATAATTTGTTGTTCTTGTGTGCCATTAAGTCAATGAGTGAACTATTGTTGTTGTTATGTGCCTTGGAGTCTGTTCCGACTCATAGTGACCCTGTACAGGGTTTCTGAGGCTGTAAATCTTTACGGGAGCAGAAAGCCTCATTTTTCTCCCGTGGAACTGCTGGTAGTTTTGAACTGCTGACCGTGAGATTAGCAGCCTCATTAGTAACCACTACACTACACTATAAAACAGAATAGAACGGCCCCACTGGGTTTCTTAGACTGTAATCTTTATGGATCATTGCTAATATTAGATAGATCTTAGGTGGAAGCAAAGAATACCAGAAAGATATTTACCTGCATTTTATTAACTATGCAAAGGCATTTGACTGTGTGTATCATAACAATGAGAATTCTGGCATGGGAACTCCACAACACTTAATTGTGCTCATGTGGAACCTGTACATAGACTAAGAGGCAGGTATTTTTTAGATATAACAAGGGCATGCTGCATGATTTAAAATCAGGAAAGGTGTATGTCAGGATTATATCCTTTCACCATACTTATTCAGTCTGTATTTTCAGCAAATAATCTGAGAAGGTAGACTATAGCTAGAGGAACACAACATCAGGATTGAAGAAAGGCTCATTAACAGCCTGTAACATGCAGATAACAGAATCTTCTTACTGTAAGTGAAGAGAACTTGAAGCACTGATTGATGAAGATCCCTATGGATTACAACTCAACATAAAGAAAACAAAAATCCAAACTGTTCTGATAAGCACCGTCATGATAAATAGAGAAAAGATTGAAGGTATCATGGATTTCAATTTACTTGGATTCAGAATCAACACACACGGAAGCAATAATTAAGAAATCCAACAATGTGTTATATTGGGCAAATCTGCTGCAAAAGATCTCTTTAAAGTATTAAAAAGCAAAGACATCACTGTGATGACTAAGGTGGGCCTGACTCAAGCCATGGTTTTTTCAATCACCTCCTCTGCCTGCAAATGCTGAGCAATGCATAAGGAAGACTGAAGAATTGATGCATTTGAATTATGGTGCTTGGAAGAATATTAAGTACTCAGGGATTGCTAGGAGAATGAACAAATGCATCTGGGAAGAAGTACAGCCAGAATGCTACTTTGAAGCAAGGGTTGGGAGACATCATCTCATGTGCACTGAACATACTATATGAAGAGACCAATCCCTGGAGAAGGACATCATGCTTGGTAAAGTACAGGGTCAGTATAAACGAGGAAGACCCTCAGTAAGGTAGATTGAAAGAGCGGCTGTATCAACGATCTCAAACATTATCAATGATTGTGTGGATGGCAAAGGAATGGAAGTTTTTCTTTCTATTGTATGTAAGGTTGGATGTGAGTTGGATGTGACCTGACAGCATTTTACAACCATCTTAATGGGAAATGATCTCCAAGTCTTTTCTCTTGTGGGGGTACTGGTGGGTTCAAACAATTGGCCTTTTGCTTAGCCATTTTGCCAGTTGTTGTTGTTAAGTGCCATTGAATAGATTCCGACCCATAGCGACCCTGTATAGGGTTTCCGAGGAGCAGTTTGTGAGCTTGAACTGCAGATCTTGCAGTTCAAATGGCTTTGCAGTCTGGTGCATTAACCCACAGCACCATACCAGGACTCCCAGTAGGGAGTTAAGTGCCTTTGAGTTGATTCCAACTCATAATGACCCTGTATAGGGTTTCTGAAACGGTAAACTTCTACAGAAGCATGATTTCATCTTTATCCTGAGGAGCAGTTTGTGGATTTGGACCACTGACCCTGAGGTTAACAGCCCTACATATAACCCACTCTGGCTCCAGGGATCCTATGTGTATGTGTATTTGTTGTTGCTCTTATTGTTAAGTGTCATAGAGGGCATGTACATATACAATCATCTGTCAGTTTGTTGTACTGTTGTGGCTTGTGTGTTGCTGTGATTCTGGAAGCTATGATGCTGGAAGCTATGCAAGGTTACCCATGGTGGAAAGGGTTCAGCTGAGCTTCCTGACTAATGCAAACTAGGAAGAAGGAGAGAAAGATTACATGTAAGTACTTAGTCACTGAAAACCTTATGCATAGCAGTAGAACACTACCAACACCAGAATATTGAATACTGAAACATGAAGAAGAGCACCAGAATACTGTCAGATATAGTGTCAGAAGATGAGCCCCTCAGGTTGGAAAGCACTCAAAATATGACTGGGGAAGAGCTGCCTCCTCAAAGTAGAGTTGATTGTGATACAGTTAACAGAGCAAAACTTTCGGGACCTTCATTAGCGGATGGGGCACAACTTAAAATGAGGAGAAACAGCTGTAAACATCAATTAATAATCAGAACATGGAATGTATGAAGTATAAATCTAGGAAATTTGGAAGTTGTCAAAAATGAAATGGAATACATAAATGTTGCTATCCTAGGCATTAGTGAGCTGAAATGGACTGGTATTGGCCATTTTGAATCTGACAATCACATGGTTTCCTATGCCGGGAAAGATGAATTGAAGAGGAATGGTGTTACATTCACCATCAAAAAGAACATTTCAAGATCTATTTTGAAGTACAACGCTGTCTGTGATAGAGTAATATCCATATGCATACAAGGAAGACCAGTTAATACCACTATTGTTCAAATTTATGCATCAACCACAAAAGCCAGTAATGATAAAGTTGAAGGATTCTACCAACTTCTTCAGTCTGAAATTGATCGAACATGCAAGTTGTATTGATAATTATTGGTGAATGGAATGCAAAGGTTGGGAACAAAGAGTCAGAATCAGTAGTTGGAAAATATGGCCTTGGTGATAGAAATGATGCTGCAGTCGCATGATAGAATTTTTCAAGACCAATGACTTCATTGTAAATACCTTTTTAAAGCAATATGAAAAATGAATATACACATGGACCTCACCAGATGAAATACACAGAAATCAAATTGACCACATCTATGGAAAGAGATGATGGAAAAGCTCCATATCATCAGCCAAAACAAGGCCAGGGGCAGACTGTGGAACAATCATATGCAAGTTCAGGCTGAAGAATATTCAAACAATTCCACAAAAGTCAAATATGACCTTGAACATATCCCATGTGAATTTAGAGATCATCTCAAGAACAGATATGATGGCGCTCAAAGAACACATCCTTCGGCATGAGTTGCATCTCAATGTAAAGAAACCAAAAATCCTTACCAGTGCACAAGTGAACACCAAGATAAATGGGAAAAGATTGAAGTTGTTACAGACATCACTTTGCTCAGCTAGACCATCAACACTCATGGAAGCAAGAGTCATGAAAAGACATGCTGCATTGAGCAAATCTGCTGCACAAGACCTTTTTAAAGTGTTGAAGAGCAAAGATTTCAGTTTAAAGACTAAGGTGCACCTGACTCAACCATGGTATTTTCAATAACCTCATATGCATGTGAAAGCTGGACAATGAATAAGGAGAACATTAGAAGAGTTCATGATTTTCAGTTTTGTTGTTGGAGGAGAATATTGAAAGTACCACGGACTGCCGGAAAAACAAACAAATCTGTCTTGGAAGAAGTACAGCTAGAATGCTCCTTAGAAGCCAGTATGGCCAGACTTCGTCTTTCATATTTCGGACATATTATCAGAAGGGACCAGTCTCTGGAGAAGGACATTATGCTTGATAAAGTGGAGGGTCAGTGAAAAAGAGGTAGACCCCCAATGAGATGGATTGGTACCATGGCAGCAATAATTGGCTGTAGTCTAATTATTGGATTGTGAGATTGGCCCAAACGGGCAGTGTTTCATTCTGTTTTGCGTAAGGTCACTGTGAGTTGGTACTGACTTGATGGCATGTAACAACAACATGCATATGTATTGCTGTTGTTGTTATGTGCCATCAAGTTGGTTTCAACTCATAGAAACCTTGTATAGAATGTGAGGAGTAGCTGGTAAGTTTGAAATGCTGACCTTCCAGTTCAAACCGACCTTAGGATCCAGTGCTTGTCCTATAGGACTATAGCACCAAACCAGGACTCCATGTTTATATGTACATAAATATCCACATATATGTATATATATATATATATATATGTGGTGGTGGTGTGTTATGGGGTCTGTTCTGACTCATAGCTTTCCTGTATAGGGTTTCCGAGGCTATAAATCTTTACAGGAGCAGAAAGCCTCATCTTTGTCCTGCAGAACAGTTGTTAGTTTCAAATGGCTACCAGAGCTCCAGCATTGTTGTTGTTGTTGTCAGGTGCCATCGAGTCAGAACCGACTCATAGCGACCCCATGCACAGCAGAACGAAACAATGTCTGATCCTGGGCCAACCTCACTACTGCTGCCACACTTGAGTCCATCAATGATGCCACCTGGCCAATCCATCTCGTTAGGGGTCTTCCTCTTTTTCTCTGACCCTCCACCTTACCCAGTATGACATCCTTCTCCAGTGACTGTTTCCTCCGGACAATATGTCCAAAGTATGAGAGACAAAGCTTAGCCATCCTGGCCTCCAAGGAGCATTCTGGCTGCACTTCTTCCAAAACAGATCTATTGGTTCTTTTGGCAGTCCATGGCACTTTCAGTATTCTCCTCCAACACCACAACTCAAAGGTATCAATTCTTCTACGATCTTCCTTATTTACTGTCCAGCTTTCGCATCCATATAAAGCTATTGAAAACACCATGGCCTGGGTTAGGTGCACCTTAGTCCTCAAGCTGACATCTCTGCTCTTCAATACTTTAAAAAGTTCCTGTGCAGCAGATTTGCCCAATGCAATACGTCATCTGATCTTTTGACTGCTGCTTCCGCGAGTGTTGATAGTTGATCCAAGAAGAATGAAGTCCTTGACAACTTCAATCTTTTCTCCATTGATAAGAATATTGTTTATTAGTCCAGTGGTGAGGATTTTTGTTTTCTTGACATTGAGATGTAATCCATATTGAAGGCTGTGCTCTTTGATCTTCATAAGTAAATGTTTCAAGTCCTCTTCACTTTCAGCGATCAAAGTTATATCATCTGCATATCGCAGGTTGTTAATGAGTCTTCCTCCAATCCTGATGCCATGTTTTTCTTCATAGAACCCAGCTTCTCGTATTATTTGCTCAGCATACAGGTTGAATAAGTATGGTGAAAGAATACAACCCTGTCTCACACCTTTCCCAATTTTAAAACATTCAGTGTTCCCATGTTCTGTTCGAACAACTGCTTCTTGGTCTAGGTACAGATTTCTCAGAAGTACAATTAAGTGTTCTGGAATACTCATACTTCTCAATGTTGTCCATAGGTTGTCATGAGCCACACAATCGGAAGCCTTTGCGTAGTCAATAAAGCACAGGTAAACATCCTTCTGGCATTCTCTGCTTTCAGCCAAGATCCATCGGACATCAGCAATGATATCTCTCGTTCCACGGCCACTTCTGAATCCAGCTTGAACCTCTGGAAGTTCTCTGTCAATGTATGATTGTAGCCGTTTCTGTATTACCTTTAGCAAAACTTTACTCGCTTGAGATATCAAAGAGATTGTCCGATGATTTCCGCATTCTGTTGGGTCACCTCTCTTTGGAATGGGCATAAACATTGATCTCTTCCAATCAGTGGGCCAGACAGTTGTCTTCCAAATTTCTTGGCAAAGATGAGTGAGTGCCTCTTGTGCTGCCTCACTTTCTTGAAGAGTTCCAGCATATACAAATATATATTATATTTGTAATATTATAATATATTGTAATTATATATATGTAATTGACTACTGCCGACACAGATAGTCACAAATTCCTCTTTGTACCTAAGTGGCCTAGCCTATACTTCTTTATTTGAAACTGAGTTCCAAAAATCAGCAAGAGAAGCCAATATTTAATATGTAAACACTTTTCAATTATCTAGTTACATCATGTTTGTTAGTGACCAGTTGGCTCAAAGAAAGTCATACAGTCAAACTAAGATTCAATAAGGGGGTCAGAAAGAAATTCGACCTCTTGGTTGGAGGTGCTGCAAAATGTTATGTCCTTTTTAAACAACAAAACCAGAAAACTACCATAGTCCATCTTTTGGCCTTAATTATTTTTATCCCTCCCATGTGCAAAACTTCAGGCAAGAGATGAGGCTTTCTGTTCCCACAAAGATTTAAAACAGTCTTAGAAACCCTACACAGGGTTGCTATGAGTTGGAACAGTCGATGACACTTAACAACAACACTAACGTGCAAAATATGCTTACTCCCATGGCGTAATTGGAGGTCCTGGTGTGGTAGGCGCTGCAGGATAATGTACTGCACAAGGTCAGTTTGAACACTAGGTAGGCCATGCAAACTCACCAGTTACTCCTTGGAAACCCTATACAGGTTGCTATGAGTCAAAACCACATCAGTGGCATTTAGCAACAACAAAAAAACATGATCTTATTGGAAAAGCATTGGGCTGCTATCTGTAAGGTTGGCAGTTCAAACCCATGAGCTGCTGTGCTGAAGAAAGATGAGGTTTTCTACTCCAGCGAAGAATTACAACCTTGGAAACTCAGAGGGCCACTATGAGTTAGAACGGACTCGATGACAATGGGTTTGTTTGATCCCTGGTCATAATGGGTCTTGTCTACTGAAATGGGCACTTGTGGCATATGCATAGTTCATATAACTGTTTTAAGTTCTTCTTTCAACCAGACACTCTCAGGAACTAATTATGTACCCCAGTTGACTCCTCTTTTCTGACCGGGTCCAAAATAGGCCAGTCATAATCTTCCAGGAGTTTGGACTGATATATTCCAGACTGGTCTAGGCTGAATTGCTGTAATTGGTAGCAAAGTCAGAAGCTGTGGGGACCAAATGCGGTCTACCAAATGAGGCTGTGAGAAACTGAGAAAAAGGAAATACGGGTGTCCCCCCCACTTTTCAAAAATTCTCTTTACACCACTTCACTTTTTGTAAAAACCTACATAAGTGCTAGTTTTTGCTAACTGAAAGCAATCTCAAAAGGATTTTCAATTTTAGGGAAAAAAGCAAAAATTGAGACTAATGTTCAGCATTTGTTTTCCTTGAGCTTACAGAGCAGCTTTGCTAAGATCCTTCCCTGGGAATTATACTCAACCGTAGCTTTGAAAAGTGTCTATGAATACTATATCTTAGTGTTATTTGGAATTATTTGGTATGTTATGATAAAAATATGCTAAAAAAAATTCCCATATAAATTAATAGCAATTGCTTCTTTACGCTATTTCAGTTTAAGAAAGGTTCTATAGGAACGCTGTCCAGCAGGGGAAACCATATAGATGCTGGATGGGGAGGAGGGAGTCAGGAAATTGAGGCTCTGTTCTCAGCCTCCTGCATTACTCTTACCCTTGTCTTGCGGTTCCCTCATTTTCTACTTAGGTTAGAGCTCACTGGTCTCTGGAACATATTAACACAAAGGTTCCTGGGATTTTGTATATCCAGGGGGAAAGTGCAAACTTTATTTGAAGGTAATGGGGACTCTGGGAACAATATGAAAATAGAAGAGAAAGAAAAGATAAAATTGTTTTGTGTGGACCCAAATGTGTTGACTGTGGGGAATTTATTTGGGCTCAGGAGAATGAAGAACTTAATAACATTACAAGTTGTCATTGAATCGATTATGGATGCCAACTCATGGAGACCCCATGTGTATCAGAGTAGAACTGTGCTCTACAGAGTTTTTGATGGCTGTTTGTTTGTTTTGTTTTGTTTTCAGGAGTAGAGTGCCAGGACTTTCTTCTGAGTTCATAACATTAACACTGTCTGAAAACAGAACAATGGGAACCCTAAATTGGGGATTCCCAGGCAGTTGGCTAGTACAAGCCCATACAAATCAAACACATAATAATCAATCAAATTCAAACTTAAGGAGGAACCAGATTTGGACTAGATGGTGGGTTGTATAGGGTCCTTTCCAACATGAGATTTTGTGATTCTCTGGATTGAGGTCTGGTCTATGTTTTGGGTGGTGAGGTCTATTTTTCAGCAGGTCTATGTTTCTGGTATAGACATAAAACCAAACGGCCACCACTCGTCTGTCTGTCGTGCTGTGGTGGATTGAGTTGCTGTGATTCTGAGGGCTATACCACCGGTGTTTTGGATAACCAGCAGGGTC
>NW_006408566.1:10818542-10855484 GCF_000296735.1 Chrysochloris asiatica
CCCAGGATCGAACATTGTTTCGTTCTGCTGTGCATGGAGTCGCTATGAGTCGGTTCCGACTCGATGGCACCTGACAACAACAACAACAACATGTTTCTGGTGGTGGTGAAGCATTCCTGGTTTAGAATACACATTTGTACCAACAGCCAAAGGGAACACTTGCTTAAACACAGAGGTGCTGTGAGAAGACAGCTGGTTTTCTGTCTTGGCACTGTTAGTTTTGAAGAGGAGTCAGGGCATTTTTGTTTTATTTTTTCAGGATAGACAATGTTTATTCTTCCCACATGCCATAATGATCTGGTCAGTTTCTGGGGCATACACGTGACTTAATGAGTTTCTCTGGAAAAGGCCTTGAAATACAGGCAGAGCAGTTTGGGCACCTCATTGGCAATTATGAATCTAGCAGTGTCTGAAAGCCCGACAAGTTTTACGACACTCCCCATCTCCATATCTCCCTCCTCTACCCGCATCCTGCCATACTTATAACTAGTGTTTGAGGTTGTAAGAACAATAATCACTTACTAGTAAAGAAATTCAAAAAAGCCCTAATGAAATTTAAAATAATTCAAAGTCTTGCCAGTCAGAAATAAACACTATTCACATTTTGGTGAGCATCTATAAAATTTCTATCTCACACACACTATAATCTTGTTTGTTTGTTTTTTCCATTCACTTTATTTATTGTTAAATTTTATATTTTTAATTAGTGAAGACAAACAGACAAGATCATCAGTCTTTCAACCAATCATACGTTTTGTTTCATCTCAATGATTACATTCCCCTCGCTATAACAACAGTTTTCCTGCGTGTTTTCCATTTTCTTTTTCACAAATGAACAAAGAAAAAATATTTAATGTACCCATACAAAATCAGTAATATAGATTCATTTAAGTGTCCAGAGTGCACGCTTTGCAAGTTAGCCTCCTTTCTGCAGCACATAGCCTTTCTTAGTCCATGAGACTTTAGTCTTCAGACGCTCTATGTTTTTTTTTGCCATCAACTTTGCTTTTGTCATACTATAATCTTATGATCTCATCCTCTGAGCTGTTCTGTAACCTGCTTTTTCACTTAATAACATCTGCTGGATATGTTTTCAATGCTAATAAACACAGATGGACTATCTTAGATTCCCTTGTCTCATCTGTGTGGGACCTGTCCCTTCCTGATGGTTTCATGGCTTCATTTGGATTACAGCAGTCATCCTAACTCAGCCAGCCAAGCTGACATCCATCCCTGAGACGTTAATAATTGAACAAAAGCTGCTGCAGACTTAGGGCTGGGCACCGAGACGGTGGCTGCCTCCCAGGGACTGTTCTGC
Source organism: Chrysochloris asiatica (assembly GCF_000296735.1). NCBI lineage: Eukaryota > Metazoa > Chordata > Mammalia > Afrosoricida > Chrysochloridae > Chrysochloris > Chrysochloris asiatica. The sequence goes on from NW_006408566.1 coordinate 10,819,861, forward strand.
CCTTCCCAGCCCCAACCTTCCTGCTGAGGCTTTGGAAAGAGCAGCTGTTGGAGATATCAATTGAAAGAAAGTAACAACAGAGATTTCTCTTGACTGCTTGACTGGTTTGTCTTATTCCTTCCTATGGAATTTCTGGTTTGTGGCTAATTGTCTAGCACCGAGAGCTTCAGAGCAGGGCTGTGGCTGAGCAGAAGCCATTCTTTAATTTGCCAAGAAAGTTAAGAAACTTTGGAACAAAAGTAGCAATAGAAAAAGGAAAGGAATTTTGCTTTGGACTTAGTTTGTTTTCCTTTTCTTACTTTTTATTGTGAATTGAGTGAAGATTTACAGCCAAGATCATCAGTTTTACATTAAAAAAAAGTGTACATTTTGTTTCATCTCAATGATTACAATCCTCTCCACGCAACAACAGTTATCCCACTTCCTCCCTGTGGTTCTGATTTCCATTCTGCCCACCTTCCTAACCTTTCTTAACTTTGTCCTCAGGTAAATGCTGCCCTTTTGATTTTGAACGATTGACTATTCCATGATGAGAATACCTTACTAGTGTTGTTGTACACACACACACACACACACACACCCCACACACACCTATAACCTATCTACTGCTTGCCTGAATATTGGGCCACAAGGGTGAGTTCCTTTCCAGACCTGAAATGTGGCCAAGGACTATAGTCTTGGGTTCCTCCTGTCTCTTTCTGATCAGTAAGCTTGGTCATAGTCTTCTTTTTAAAAATAATTTTGATTTTTGTTTCACATTTTCTCCCACTCTATTCAGGGCCTTCTAATATGATCCCTTTTAGAACAGTTGATAGTAGTAGCCAAGCGCCATCTAGTTCTTCTAGATTGTGCCAACTGATGCTCACACATTCCATTAGGCTGTTGGACAAATTGATTCCAATCATTTTCAATTCTCATAACTCTTCTTTCTTCCATACAAGGAGATACAAATAGCTGTACCTTAGATGGCCACTCATGAGCTTTTATGATTCCAGCTACTACTCATCAAAGTAGGGTATAGAACATTGTCTTTGTGGACTATATTTATGTCAATTGACCATGGTGTACCCAGAGACTATTGTCCAAAGTCTCCAGACCCAGAAATTCATTGACTTAAGAGGTTGATAATACCTAAGAAGTTTTCATAATTTTGCCCACTGTACGCTCTACCACATTCATAGTTTTGTTTGCAACAAAGGTAAATATGCATGTACAAATATCCTCTTTCAAACCCATATATATTGTGGGTGTACTCCCACTCTTCTCCCAATACCTGGTCATCATGTGTATCTATACATGTAGCTACCCACAGAACAGTGTTGTCCCAAGGTTGTATAGTTATCACTATTTGCCTCTATTCCCTTTAGCCCTTGCATTCCTCCCTGTGCCTTCACCTGTCTAATCATTGCTCTGCCAACTCCTTCTTCTGGTATAACTCTCCATCACCAGAGTTAATATGTGTCCACGCTTTGGCAAGTGAATTAGTCTACCATCCCTCCCACTCCTGGTAACCATCAAAGAATGCTTCTTTTAGCATGAAACATTTTCTTGAGTTTTCACAATCATGGTCTCATACAACATTTGTCCTTTTGTGATGGACTAATTTCAATCACTATAATGTCCTCTAGGTTCATCCATGTTATGGGTGTTTTACAAATTCATTGTTATTTTTCAACATTGCATAGTATTCCATTGTGTACATGTACCAAAGTTTGCTTATCTATTCTTCCATTGACAGGCATTTAGGCTGTCTCCATGTTTTTTCTGTTGTAAATAGTGCTGTGATGAACATCAGTGTACATATATATACTCATATCCTGGCTTTAATTTCTTCTGGACATATGTGAAGTAGAGGGATTGCTGTTTCTATTTCCAACTTTCTAAGGAAGCACTATGGAGTCCTGGTGTGATGCTGTGGGTAATGCATCAGACTGCAAAGTTGTTTGAACTGCAAGGTCAGTGGTTCAAGCTCACCAGTTACTCCTTTGAAACTCTATATAGGGTCACATTGGGTTGGAATTGATTTGACGGCACTTAACAACAACAACAATAAGGAAGCACTACACTGTTATCCACAAGGAACTCTGGTAGCATAGTGGTTACGAATCGGGCTGCAAACCTCAGGGTCAGCAGTTCGAAACTACCAGCTGTTCCGTGGGAGAAAGATGAGGCTTTCTGCTCCTGTAAAGATTTACAGCCTCAGAAACCCTGTACAGGGTCACTATGAGTTGGAACTGACTCCACGGCACATAACAACAACAATATACTGTTATCCACAGAAGTTGAATCATTTTACAGTCTCACCAGCAATGTAAGAAGATCTTAGTCTCTCAACATCCTCAACAGTATTTGTTGTTTTCTAGTTTGTTTTGTTTTTTTAACTTTGCTATTAATGCTGGGAAGTCCTGATGTGGCACTATAGGATAAGTACTGGACTGCAAGGTCAGTTGGGATTACAAGATCAGTGGCTGAAACTTACCAGTCACTCCTCAGAAAGCCTCTACAGGGTTGCTATAGAGTTGGAACCAACTTGATAATACAACAGTAGCAACATTAATGCAAGGGTGATATGATATATCAATGTTGTCTTGATTTGCATCTCTATATGTAGTGGTTACGAATCGGGCTGCGAACCTCAAGGTCAGCAATTCAAAACTATCAGCTGTTCTGTGGGAGAAAGATGAGGCTTTCTGCTCCTGTAAAGATTTACAGCCTCGGAAACCCTGTACAGGGTTGCTATGAGTCGGAACTGACTCCATGGCACATAACCACCACCACCACCGATGGTTAGAATGTTTAGAAAACCAAAAGGAAATGGAAAGAACTGAAGAAAAAATCCAAGCCTCAACTTGGAATATTGAAGGATTCCACGGGAAAATATTGAATGATGCAGAAAGCATCAAAAGAAGATGGAAGGAATATACAGTCACTATATCAAAAAGAAATGGTTAGTGTTCAGGCATTTGAAGAAATAGCTTATAATCAGGAAACCATGGTACTGAAGGAAGAAGTCCAAGCTTCACTGAATGTACTGGTGAAAAGCAACGCTGCAGGAATTGACAGAATACAAATTGAAATCTTTCAATAAACTGATGCAGCGCTGGGGGTACTCACTGGAAGACAACTATCTGGCCAAATGAATGTAAGACATCCACTCCAAACAGAGGTGACTGTTCAACAGGATGTGGAAATCACCAGACAACATCATTAACATCACATTAAGATAAAATTTTGCTAAAGATAATTAAAAAATGACTACAACCGTACATTGATGGAGAGCTTCCAGAGGTTCAGACTGGATTCAGAAGAGGACGTGGAACAAGGGATATCATTGCTGATGTGAAATGGATCTTGCCTGAAAGCAGAGAATACCAGAAAGATGCTTACCTATGCTTTATTGACTATGAAAAGATTTTAGACTGTGTGGATCATGACAAATGATGGATAACATTGTGAAAAATGGGTATTCCAGAACAGTTGATTGTACTCACGAGAAACTTGTACATTGACCAAGAGGCAGTTGTTACAACAGAACAAAGGTTTGAAATCAGGAAAGGTGAGCATTAGGGCTGTATTCTTTCACCATACTCATTCAATATGTATTCTAAGGAAATAATCTGAGAAACTTGATTATATGAAGAAGAATATGGTATCGGGATTGGAGTAAGATTCATTAGTAACCTGTGATATGTAGATGACACAACCTTGCTTACTGAAAGCAAAGAGGACTTGAAGCACTTACTGATGAAGATCAAAGATCACAGCCTTCAGTATGGATTGGACCTCAATGTAAAGAAAACAAAAATAGTCAAATATGGGACAATAAATAGATCATGAAAAAGGAGCTCTGGTAGCGTAGTGGTTACGAATCGGGCTGCGAACCTTAAGGTCAGCAGTTCGAAACTACCAGCCGCTCCGCGGGAGAAAGATGAGGCTTTCTACTCCTGTAAAGATTTACACCCTTGGAAACCCTGTACAGGGTCGCTATGGGTCGGAACCGACTCGACGGCACTTCACAACAACAACAACAAATGGTGAAAAGATTGAAGTTGTCATAGACTTCATTTTGCTTGGATCCACAATGAACACTCATGGAACTAGCAGTCAAGAAATCAAATGATGTATTGTGCTAGGCAAATCTGCTACACAAGACCTCTTTAAAGTTTTCAAAAGCCAAGGTCTCAGTTTGAGGATTAAAGTGCACCTGACCCAAGCCTTGGTGTTTTCAATAGCCTCATGTGAAAGTGAGAATTGGGCAATGTATAAAGAAGACCGTAGGGGAATTGATGCATTTGAGTTACGGTGTTTGAGAAGACTACTGGAAGTACAACAGATTGCCAGAAGAGCAAATTTATGTTGGGAGGAGCACAGCCAGAATACTCCTTAGAAGGGAGTCAATGTAGAGCACAGTTTCTCCACCTCAGTACTACAGGGAACTCCCTATTTACAACATATTCAATTTATGATTAACCAAATCACACTTATAACCATCTCTGTTATTGTTTTTATTTGTACATCTTTCATTAGCAATATGTACTACAACAATGTTTCAGTGTGCAATTTCTTAATGTTCTCAGATATTTACTTCCACATGTACAATGTTATGATTTATAAAGATACTAATAATAAAGGAGCTCTGGTAGCATAGTGGTTACAAATCGGGCTGCAAGCCACAAGGTCAGCAGTTCAAAACTACTAGCTGTTCCGAGGGAGAAAGATGAGGTGTTCTGCTCCCGTAAAGATTTACAGCCTTGGAAACCCTGTACAGGGTTGCTATGAGTCAGAACTGACTCCATGACACACCACCAAAACCAAAATAATAAACATAAATAATAATGAAAGTTAAAAAAAAAAAAAAAGGAGGCATTTGACTTACATAAGAACCTACTTAGGATGGAGTTGTCAGAACAGAAGTCCATTTTGAGTCATGAATGTCTGAATTGGGTAATTTTTTGTTATGAGAGGCTGTTTTGTGTTGTGTGTGATATCTGGTCAGTATCTTACAATCTGGTAATGTCTCCCTAAATTGTGACAACAAAAAGTATCTCCAGACATTGCCAAATGTCATTGGTATGCAAAATTACTTCCAATTGGGAACCACTTGTTACTGTTGTTATGGGCCATCGAGTCGGTTCTGACTCATAGCAGCCCTATGCACAACAGAAACACTATCTAGTCCTGTGCCATTTTCACAACTGTTGTTACGTTTGATCCCATTGTTGCTGACACTATATCAACCCATCTTGTTGGGGGTTTTCCTCTTTTTCACTGACCCTCCACTTTACCAAGCATGATGTTCTTCTCCAAGGACTGATCCCTCCTGATAATATGCCCAAGATATAAGACACAAAGTCTTGCCATACTGGCTTCTAAGGAGCATTCTGGATGTATTTCTTCCAACACAGATTTGTTTATTCTTCTGGCAGTCCATGCTACTTCTAATATTATTCTCCAACTCTATAACTCAAATGAATCAATTCTTCTCCGATCTTCCTTACTCATTGTCTAACTTTTACATTCATATGAGGCAATTGAAAAATACCCCGGCTTGGGTCAGGAGTGCCTTTGTCCTCAAACTGACATCTTTGCTCTCAAACACTATACAGAGGTTTAAAGAGTAAGCACTGTAGCCATACTAACCGGACTCAAGTTCTGTCACTGACCATTAATTACCTGTGTGACCTAAGGAAGGTTAATAGTTTGGGTCCTTGGTTTTCTTGTCTTTAGTACAGAGGTAATAAAAGTACTTATTTTAAGAAGTTGATGAGAAAATTAAATAATGTCAGTCTATTAAATTGGTTAGAAAAGGCTCAACGAGTTACCTACTTTTATTTTCATGGTCATTCTTTGAGGTGTTGTGTTGTTAAGTGAAGAAGTTGGTTCTGACTCATAGCAACCCTGTATACAACTGAACAGAATACTACAAACCCACTGCTGTGCCAACCTCACAGTTGTTATGTTTGAGCCCACTGTAGCTGCTACTGCGTCAATCCATTTTGTTACAAATCTTCCTCTTTTTCACTGACCCTCCACTTTACCAATCATGATGTCCTTTTCAAGGGACTGGTTCCTCCTGATAACATGTCCAAAGTACAAGAGAAAATGTCTCACCAAAGTTGCTTCCAAGTAGCAACCCAGCTGTACTGCTTCCAAAACAGATTTCTTTGTTTTTCTGGTAGCCCATGCACTTTCAATATTCTTTACCAACACCATAATAAAATGCATCAATTCTTCTTTAGTCTTGCTCATTCATTGTCCAGCTCTCACGTGCATATGATGCATCTGAGGTGACTGGGTCAGGTGCACCTAGTTCTCAGAGAGACACTTTGCTCTTTAACACTTTACAAAAGTCCTTTGCAACATATTCGCACAAGGCAATAAGTCTTTTGATTTCTTGACTGCTGCTCCTATGAGATTGTGAATTCAAGTAAAATAAAATCTTTGACAACTTCAGTCTTTTCTCCATTTATCATGATGTTATTTATAAGTCCAGTTGTGAGGATTTTTGTTTTCTTTACATTGAATTGTAATCCAAGCTGAAGGCTGTATTCTTTGATCTTCGTCAGTAAGTGCTTCAAGTTCACTTTGCTTTCAGTAAGCAAGGTTGTGCCATCGACATATCCAAAAACCAAACTTACCATCTAGTGCATTATCCTGTAGAGCCACACTCCAAAGAACGTCCTATTTTTCTTGCCATACAGTATACGGCAAGAAAAATAGGACGTTCTTTGGAGCAGACAGAGATGGGATTGAATCCCAACTCTATCCCTAATTGACTTGGGCAAATTCTTTAACCCTTCTGAGCCACCATTTCTTTCTTCATCTCTAAAAATAGGTTGCTGAGAAAGTCACTTTGAAGATGCACACAGACAGATAGCAGGTGCTTCATAACTGTTGACTTTTTTTCCACCAGAAGTTTCCATCTGTGTCAGTAGGAAATTGATTCTTAAAAATGGTAAGCTGGCTGGTCCCTTCCATACAAATGTACCAGGATCTAACCCACATTATTTATCCCTTGTGACAACTTTCTGCAGTTGTGAAGTCTATTTATGTATATACAATTTTGTGAGGAAATCTAACTAAGAAGCTCAAGTGTTTTTGCTGACACTGTATGTAGAGAACCTATGACTATACTTTGAGTACTGGGGGCATTTGGACTGGAGAGCATCTTTGTATACTTTGCCTCTGAAGTCTGTAATAGATGCCTTAAAGTAAAGTATATAATTTAGTGTGACCGACTTTCTTTTGTGTTAATAAGAAGTTACTCAATAATTCATTTCCTAGTCATCTCTCAGTGAATCGCAATAAACAAATGTGGTTTTATTGAGGTTGCAATATTCTTTTCCAGGGGAATTTCTGCTGCTGTGTAACAATTAATGTGCCATGATTTTAAAGCACACTTGCCTCAAGATTGAATGACCTTTGGTACCAAAAGAGACAACACTTTCAGGATCAGTGATACATGCAGACTTTCTACACGGTCATGTGAAATATGGAGATCAAGTTGATGAACACTTAATACAAATCTGAGATACTGACACGTGAGGTGCAACAATGGTTTTCCCTGCCTGAACCCTACTAGACACTAAGGAAGAAGTAACACCAAGGCAGGGGAAATATTGATGCTTCTAACACTAATTCCCTTAAATGTAGCAACTAACACATTCCAGGTGCTTTGTAATAGTCTTCTGTTCTTTGGATTTTTCTCTTCATTTTAATGGGTTTTATTTCATTTTTGATAGTAATTGCCTCTTGATAGTTTGTCTAATCATACAAGATGCCTCATACAGCCTTTGAAAGGAGGAAGAGAATATAGTCGAAACAGAAAATGAGGTAAACATATACATATAACTTGCTTTTCCTGAGAAGATCTGAGTACTTTTCCATATACTAATATTTATAACATCTATCTATAAGCCAGGAGTTGTTTTCAGTATACAGATTACGAAATTTAGCAATAAGGAAGTTTTATGACCATCAACATCAACTCAATAAAATAAATATCATTTGAACATCTAGACAGTCAATGCAAAACAAGATGAAACACATTGTGAGGACATTTAATGACTAAATTTAGTGGTTCAAGCTCACCAGTTGCTCCTTGGAAACCCGGTATAGTGTCGTTATGGGTCAGAATCGACTTGACGGCACTTAACAACAACAATGACTAAATGGAGTCCTGGTGTAATGCTCCAGAATTAGCAATGAACTGTGAACCACAAGGTCAGCAATTCAAACCCACAGGGTCGCTAGGAGTCAGAACCTACTCGATGGCACTTAACAACAATAGCAACAATGAATACATGTTTCTGGAAGCTCACAGTACCTAACAACAAAACAATAATCCCATACATTTGCTATCGCCCTCATTTAATTGTATTTTTCTTCACAATACTATAACCACTAGCATACAGTATACATGGTTTATATTTACTATTGTATTTACCTAGTAGGATGTCACTCAACTGCAATAGAATTTACTGTTTAGAATTTAGAGGAATGGGAAGATGACTGATTTAAGCACTTCTGTGCTATTTGAGTTTCCCTAACATATAAGGTTTTATTTTTAAATTATTGTTAAATGTCACTTTCCTGGAAAAGGCTAAGAAGAAAAGTACAGGACAATATGAAGATTTGGTTTGAATATTGACTTGGCAGCTTACTAGATGCGTGACCTTTACCAATTGATTTAATCTCTCGGGAAATCAACTCTGCTACTTGAGAAGGAACAAGCAACATATGACTCCCACCTGGCTGTGCAATGGGGCTACTTCTTTGATACTGAATCACACTAAAGGGTACTAGATAACTGAAGAGATGAGATTTTTGGAGAGGGGGGTTACTTTAATGTTGTTTCATGTCATTTAATATTGACATTAATAGACTCCATAAAGCCTCTTTCCCTTTTTACCCAGGATGCATACCAGACATTTTTAAAGACTTGCAGCAGTTAATTTTATCCACTCAAGCTTCCCAATCAATGCTTTTACTTGAAAGATATTAAGTTTTAGGATGCCAAAAAGCTTTCTCCACACTCATATCCCAAAGGCATTCTAATGCAGTATTTAGAGCTAAGTGCTGGACCCTTGATGTGAAAAACAATAGATAATAACGATTGCCATGCTTAGCAAAGAAAAACTTCTATGTAAAGTTGTAGTAAGAATGTTCAAGCAGGCAGAATGAATGAGAGACACAGAATGTAATACTCCTGGGTTTTGATCCTAGCAATTAGAAGCGAACACAGCAATAATTATGTTGGACTGCCCTTTCCAAGCACTTTATATATTGATTGTCATTGCTTGTAAGGGCATTTGCTTATTCTCTGTTCCCTTCCTTCCTCCTCCACTCACCAAGCTCCCTGTACCCCATAATAGTCCTAGGAGTGCTCTTTCCCTTTCCTTGTTCCATCTAATCCAGCATACTCCAGTTTCCATAACACGAAGCTCATATCCATCCTCTGCTTAAATGCCATCCTAATATTTGCAGAATTAAGCCTACTTTTGTTTGTTTTTTTAACTGGCACTCAAGACCCCCTCTGTTATCTGGTCACCTTATTTTGGCATAAGAGAAAGAATAGATTATGTGGAATTAAAGAGATCTGGATTCAAGTTTGTTGTTGGTGGTAAGTGTTGTCCAGTTGGTTCCAATTCATAGTAACTCTGTATAAGGTTTTTAAGACTGTAAATCTTTATGGGAGCAAAGATCCTCATCTTTCTCCCAAAAAGCAGCTCAAACTGCTGAACTTGTGGTTAGCAGTCCAGTGCTTATCCTTCAGAGCCACAGTGAACCTCTAAAGAAATGGACTTGCTCAAGTTTAAGTCTCTATTATCTTGTCTGGATTCCTTGATCTCTGGTGGCTTCCAATTTCTCTTTTGTAAATGTGATTAATAACGGTATGTATCTCTCAAGATTGCTGAGGATAAATGAGTCAGTGCTTTCAAGAGTATTCTGTAAGCATCTGTTGCTGTTGTTGGTAGGTGTTGTAGAGTCAGCTCTGACTCTTAGCAACCCTATGCACAATGAAATGAAACATTGTCAAGTCCTGCACACCGTCAAAATTGTTATGCTTGAGTCCATTGCTGCTGCTACTGTGCCAATCCATCTTGTTGGGGTCTTCCTCTTTTTCATTGTCTGTCCACTTTAGCAAGCATGATGTCCTTTTCCAGGGTGTGGTCCCTCCTGCTATTACATCTGAAGTTTAAGAGACAAAGTCTCGCCATCCTGACTTCTAAGGAACAATCTGGCTGTACCTCTTCCAGCACAGACTTGCTTGTTCACCTAGCAGTCCATGGCACTTTTATTATTCTTCTCTAACACCATAATTCAAACAAGGAAGACCAGTCAATACCACTGGTATTAAAACTTATGCACCAATAGTTTACATCTATTAAATCCAGGGATGATGAAATTTAAGTATTCTACCTCTTCTTCAGTCTGAAATTCATGAAACATGCAATGCAATCAAGATGTATTGATAATTACTGGAGTTTACAATGTAAAGGTTGGAAATAAAAGAAAAGGATCAGTAGTTGGAAAATATGACCTTGGTGATGGAAATGATGCTGGAGAGTCCATGGCAAAATTTTGTAAGACCAATGACTTCTTCATTGCAAATACCATTGTTAAACAACATAAAAGACAACTATACACATGGTCCTTATCAGATGGAATACACAGAAATCAAATTGACTACATCTGTGGAAAGAGGCAGTGGAAAAGCTCCATCTCATCAGCCAAAACAAGGCCAGGGACAGACTGTGGAACAGACCATAAATTGTTTGACTGCAATTTCAGGTTGAAACTGAAGAAAGTTAAAACATGTCCATGAATACCTAAATATAACCTTGAGCATATCCTACCGTGAATCTAAATATCATCTGAAGATCAGATTTAATGAATTTGACACTGAAGACCAAGACCCAAAGAGTTGTGGGATGACATCAAGAACATCACACAGGAATAAACTAAAGGTCATTGAGATAAGACAAGAAAGAAGGAAAAGACCAAAACAAATGTCAGAAGAGACTCTGAAACTTGCTTTCCAGTGTAGAGATGCTAAAGCAAATGCAAGGAATGAGGAGGTGCAAGAGCTGGACAGAAAAATGTCAAAGGTCAGCTTGAGAAGACAAAGTCAAATATTATAACAAAATGTGCAAAGACCTGGAGTTAGAAAACCAAAGGGAAGAACACACTCAGCATTTCTCAAGCTGGGGGAACTGAAGAAAAAATTCAATCCTCGACTTGTAGTATTGAAGGATTCTCTGGGCAAATTATTGAATGATACAGAAAGCATCAAAAGAAGATGGAAGGAAGAGACACTGTACCAAAAGGAAATGGTCAATATTCAACCATTTCAAAAGATAGCATATGATCAAGAGCCAGTGATACTGAAGGAAGAAATCCAAGGTGCATTGAATTCATTGGCAAAGAACAAGGCACTGTGATTGATGGAATACAAATTAAAATATATCAATAAAGTGATGTGGCACTTGAGGCACTCACTCATCTCTGCCAAAAAACTTGGAAGACAACTATCTGTACAACTGACTGGAAGAGATCCCATATTTTTGCCCATTTCAAAGAGAGGTGACCCAATGGAATGCGGGAATCATTGGACAATATCTTTGATATCCCGTGCAAGTAAAGTTTTACTAAAGGTAACACAGAAATGACTGCAAGCATACTTTGACAAAGAACTTTCAGAGGTTCAAGTTGGATTCAGAAGAGGACATGGAACAAGGGATATCATTGCTGACATCAGATGGATCTTAACCTAAAGCAGAGAATACCAGAAAGATGTGTACCTGTGCTTTATTGACTACGCAAAAGCTTTCAATTGTGTGGATCATGACAAGCTATGGACAACATTACGACATATGAGTATTCTGGAACACTTAATTGTGCTCATGAGAAACCTTTACATAGACCAAGAGGCAGTTGTTGAAACAGAACAAGGGAACACCGAATGGCTACAAATTAGGCAAGGTGTGCACCAGAGTTGTATTCTTTCACCATACTTAATCTGTATGCGGAACAAATAATCAGTGAAGCTGGATTATATGAAGAAAAACTTGGCAATCAGGATTAACAACCTGAAATATGCAGATGATATAAACTTGCTTGCTGAAAGCCAAGAGGATTTAAAATAAAATGTTTATTGATGAAGATCAAAGACCACAGCCTTCCATATGGGTTGCACCTCAATGGAAATAAATAAAAAATCCTCACCACTGGACCAATAAATAGCATCCATTTTAATGGAGAAAAGATTGAAGTTGCCAATGACTTCATTTTTCTTAGATCAACTATCAACACTCATGGAAACAGCAGTCAAGAAATCAAATGACATATTGCATTGGAAAAATCTGTTGCACAAGACCTCTTTAAGGTATTGAAGAGCACAGATGTCAGTTTGAGGACTAAGGTGTGCCTAACCCAAGCCATAGTATCCTCAATTACCTCATTGCATGCAAAAGCTGGACAGTGAATAAGGAAGACTGTAAAAGAATTGATGCATTTGAGTTATGGTGTTGGAGGAGAATATTGAAAATACCATGGACTGCCAAAAGAACAAATAGATATGTGTCGGAAAGAGTACAGCCAGAGTACTCCTTGGAAGCCAGGATGTGCAGACTTTGTCTTTTATACTTTGGACATATTGTCAGGAGGGACCAATCATTGGAGAAGGAGATCATGTTTTGTAATGTGGAGGTTCAGAGAAAAAGAGGAAGACCCCCAATGATATGGATTGGCATAATGGCAGCATCAATGGGCTCAAACGTAGCAATAATTGAGGGGTTGGCCCTGGATCAGGCAGTGTTTCTTTCTGTTGTGCATAGGGTCATTATGAGTCAGTACCAACTCGATGGTACCAAACGACAACAAATATCTGACAATATTCTGGTGCTGTTCATAATGTTTTCATATTCTGGTACTATAGCTACCCATGTTCCACTGCTATTCATAAAGTTTTCAGTAGCTAAACATTCAGAAGTAGTTTGACTCTCCTTCTTCCTAGTTTGTCTTAGTCTGGAAATGCCACTGAAACCTTAGTCTACCATTGGTGTCCCTCCCTGCTGGTATTTAAAATACTGGAGGCATAGCTTTCACCATCACAGCAACATGCAAGCCACCACAGTATGACAAACTGACAAATGAGTGGTGGCTGTAAGCAGTAGACACTGTAAAATATAGTAATTCTAATGTTTACTGGGTACTTATAAAATGCCAGGCAATGTATTAACTCATTCAAGCTTCACAGCAATCTAGGAGGTCTATGATTATTTCCACTCTACAATCAGATAACTAAGGTACATGTGGGTTAAATAATGGCTCCTTTTTATACAACAGACAGAGAGTGTTCTGGGAGTCAAGTGCATATCACCAGCCCCTGAGCCTGGCTCTCCACCACTGTTCAGCAGCAATGCCACTGGACCTGATTACCTGATCCTAACAAAGAGGCATTCTATCAGCTTGCAAGCGAATTCTCCCTTCTTACTGTTTCAAAACCTGCCATGATCTGCCCTACCTCCAGCCCAGAATGACCTGTCTTTCCTTCCTTTCCACAGAGCCAAGTTCTTTAAAGCCCAGTTTGACTACTCTTGTTAAGTCAGTTCCAACTCATAGCGACACTGTATAGGGTTTCCAAGAAGCAGCTGGTGAGTTTGAACTGCTGACCTTGTGGTTTAAATCAGCCTTGTGGTTGACTATTTATCCTACAATGCCACACCAGGATTCCTAATTGCTAACAGGTTCAAAGTCTCTCTTGTTGTTGCATGCCATTGAGTTAGTTTTGACTCATAGCAACCTTGTATAGGGTTTCAAGGAGAGGCTGGTGGGTTGGAATTGCTGATCTTGCGCTTATTCTACAGTGTCCCACTGGACTCCAAGTCTCTAAGACTTCTTTGACCACTAGTAAAAAACCAGTTACTATTTTATTGAGTTATCTCTGACTCATGGTGGTTCCCTGTGTGTCATAGCAGAACAATGCTCCATAGCGTTTTCAATTGTTGCTTTTCCAGAAACTGATCACCAGGCCTTTCTTCTGAGGTAACTATTTCTCAGAAAACTTGAGTCTCCACCCATTTTGTTGGCAGCCAAATGTCATCCCTGACCACAGTCCACATGAAAACCTCCATTCTGTCAGTCACTTTCACGGCACTTACTTCATTGTACCATCATGTGTCTGTATTCCCTGTTAGATTTTAGTTTCTTTAAGTCACCACCACCACTACCAGTTGCCATCAAGTCAATTCTGGCTCATGGTGACCCCATGTGTGTCAGAGTAGAACTGCACTCTATAGATTTTAAAGGCTGGGAACTTTTGGAAGCAGATTGCCAAGGCATTCTTCTGAGGCACATCTGGGTGAGTTCAAACTGTCAATCTTTTGGCTAGTAGTTGAATACTTAACCATTTGTGCCACCAAGACCCTTCAGACTAGAGAAATCTAATTCGTCCATTTTTTCCATCCTTGGCACAATGCCTGGTGTATGGAAGGTGCATAATACATGTGTCTTGAATAAACTGTTGTTGTTGTTATGTGCTGTCGAGTTGATTCTGACTCCTAGCGACTCTGTAGGGGGTTTCTAAGGAGCAGCTGGTGAGCTTGAAGCACTATGCAGTTCAAATAATTTAGCAGTCTGATGAATTAGCCCACAGCACCACACTGTCTAATTTGGTATTTCCACATTCTGTTGGTTGTCACCTTTCTTTGGAATGGGCACATACATGGATCTTTTCCAATCAGTTGGTCAGATAGTTAGTTGTCTTCCAAGTTTCTTGGCATAGATGAGTGAGTGTCTCCAGTGTCACCTCACTTTGTTGGAAGATTTCAATTTTTTATTCCATCAATTCCCAATGTCTTGTTCTTTGCCTATTTGTTCAATGCAGCTTGGAATTTTTCCTTCAGTATTATTGGATCTTGATCATGTGCTACCTCTTGAAATGATTGAACATCAACCATTTCCTTTTGGTACTGTGACTCTGTGTATTCTTTCTGTCTTCTTTTGATGCTTTCTGTATCATTCAATAATTTGCCCAGTGAATCCTTCAATAGCAAAAGTCAAGGCTTAAATTTTTTTCTTCAGTTCCCTCAGCATGAGAAATGCTGAGCGTGTTCTTCACTTTTGGTTTTCTAACTCCAGATCTTTACACATTTTATTATACTATTTGACATGTCTTCTCGAGCTGAACTTTGAATTTTCTGTTCAGTTCTTGTAACCTCATTTCTTGCATTTCCAATGGAATGTGGAAATCATAGGACAATATCTTTGATATTCTATATTACTTTTACTAAAAGTAATACAGAAATGGCTGAAGCCATACATTGACAAAGAACTTCCAGAGGTTCAAGCCAGATTCAGAAGAGGATGTGGACTGAAGGATATCATTGCTGCTGTCAGATCTTGGCTGAAAGCAGAGAATACCAGAAATATATATATTTTTTTACCTGTGCTTTATTGACTATGCAAAGGCTTTTGATTGTGTGGATCATGACATGCTATGGACAATATTGCAAAGTATGAGTATTCTGGAGCACTTAATTGTGCTCATGAGGAATCTGTACATGGACCAAGAAGCAGTTGTTCAAACAGAACATGGGAACACTGAATGGTTTAAAATTAGGAAAGGTGTGCGACAGGGTTGTATTCTTTCACCATACTCATTCAACATGTATGCTGAGCAAACAATCTGAGAATCTGGGTTATATGAAGAAAAATGTGGCAACAGGATTAGAGGAAGACTAATTAACAACTTGAGATATGCAGATGATACAACCTTGCTTACTGAAAGTGAAGAGGACTTAAAATATTTACTGAGGAAGATCAAAGAGCACAGACTTTGGTATGGATTACATTTCAATATAAAGAAAACAAAAATCCTCAGCACTGGACCAATAAACAACATTCATATCAACAGAGAAAAGATTGAAGTTGTCAAGGACTTCGTTCTTCTTGGATCAACTATCAACACTCATGGAAGCAGCAGTCAAGAAATCAAACTATGTATTGCATTGGGCAAATCTGCTGCACAAGACCTTTTAAAGTGTTGAAGAGCAAAGATGTCAACTTGAGGACTAAGGTGCACCTGACCCAAACCATGGTATTTTCAATAACCTCATATGCATGCGAAAGTTGGACAGTGAATAAGGAAGCCCATAAGAGAATCGATGCTTTTGAGTTACGGTGTTGGAAGAGAATATTGAAAGTACCATGGGCTGTCAAAAGAACAGATCTGTGTTAGAAGAAGTGCAGCCAGAGTGCTTCTTGGAGGCCAGGGTGGCCAGACTTTGTCTCTCATACTTTGGACATATTGTCAGGAGGGACCAGTCACTGGAGAAGGATATCATGTTTGGTAAGGTGGAGGGTCAGAGTGAAAAACGATAACCCCCAGCGAGATGGATTGGCAAAGTGGCAGCATCAATGGGCTTAAGCATGGCAACAATTGTGAGGTTGACCCAGGACCGGGTAGTGTTTTGTTCTGTTGTGCATAGGGTTGCTATAAGTCAGTACCTAGTCGATGGCACCTATAACAACAACAACAATTTACTATTCTTCAAAACCACCTTTTTTATAAGAATAATTTAAAGCGATTGCTATAAATCCACAATTTCTATGCCCTATGCCAGTTCTGCTGATCAGAAACTCTGAAGATAGGATGAGACCAGGGATTTTACAGTTGATACGCTCCTTGGGTAATCCTTATGTTCAAGTAAGGCTGGGAAATCCTAGTCTAATTCACTGCTTATTAACCAGAACTGCATAACTGAATCTCCAGGAAAACGTTTAAAAAGCAAGTCCCTTTTTAACTTCACGTCTCTCAGGGATTCTCAAACATCACATTTAAAGGTATGTTCTGGAAAGTTTCTTCAAGAAACCTTAATGGTTCCTTTTTCCACTCCTATCTCAATTAAAATCCCATTTCTAAATGATGAATGTACAAGGGGCTTCAAGAAGGTCATGGAAAATGAAGTTAAAAGATAATGGAAAGTTTCCATGAACATATATTCACGGTTATGTACAACCCTCCCCCTCCTATGCCAAAAGAAACTGAAATGTTGATGGCAAATGCCCTGTCTTACCATTTGGAATCCAACACAATGCTAAGGATATCACTTTTCAACAGAAAAACTGTTCCAGTTGAATGAAAAGTTCTATTCTATTTCCCTATCCACATCTCATTCCCCACTGAACTAGTCTTTTTTTTTCTTCTCAATGTATTCAAACGTACTCTTTTGCTTTAATTCACTTAGGTCTCTCCATTTGTCTGCTTCTCTCTCTCTCTTTAGCTTATATATATGTGTGTTATTGCGGTTGTTGTTGTTAAGTGCCATCGAGTTAGTTCCGACCCATAGTGACCCTGTATACGGTTACCTAGGAGCAACTGGTGAGCTTGAACTGCCGACCTTGCAGTTCAAACGGTTTTGCAGTCTGGCGCATTAACCGACAGTGCCACACCAGGACTCCACAAATCTGCGCTTAGGTGCCTAACATTTCAAATACAACAGCCATATATTTCCTTACCACCATAGCAATGCAAAGATTGTTATAACTGTTATATTAATCTAGTGTGTGCTTATGAGTTATATTATCATCCATAAACACACACTGGTTG
This sequence comes from Chrysochloris asiatica, assembly GCF_000296735.1. Classification (NCBI taxonomy): domain Eukaryota; kingdom Metazoa; phylum Chordata; class Mammalia; order Afrosoricida; family Chrysochloridae; genus Chrysochloris; species Chrysochloris asiatica. The sequence goes on from NW_006408566.1 coordinate 10,837,475, forward strand.
ATACAGCTAACTCTGAAGAGGACCATGAGAGTAGAGCATGGCGCGAGTTCGCTTTAATTGGGGAAGAGAGAGGATGGTCTGCCTGGTACTTGGGGACAGGAATTCCAATCATGTCCTCTGACTGAGTAAAGGGATAGAAAAAGTCAGAGATATTTGATGAAGTGGGAAACAAGCCATAGTGGAAGTGATTCTGACTCATGACGACTCTATGTGAACATAACTATGGTCCATAGGGTTTTCAGTGGCTGATTTTACAGTAGTCACCAGGCCTTTCTTCTAAAGCACCTTTGGGTGGACTCAGACCAATATTATATCATTAGCAGAAGAGCACGTTAGCCATTTATACAACCCAGGGACTCTGAAGCTGGGAGATGGGGGCCCAAAATAACTTATCATGCAATGCATTTTCTGAGAACATAGGCTCTTTCAATCCATGCAATTTCTAAATTCACATACTCCCTTACCCCGGTAATTTTCAGATACTGGTTCTTATTGCTACTTATTTGATTTTTTTCATCTTCTCATTCTCTTCCTCTGACCCAATCTTATGTCTCTTCTTTGTCTCTTAGATCCTTTAAACATGCTTTACAGACTTTGGGTTTTACTTCAACTATCTTTGAATGTATTGCTTTAGGCAAATCTGCTGCACAAGGCCTTTTTAAAGTGTTGAAGAGCAAAGATGTCAGCTTGAGGACTAAGGTGTGCCTGACCCAAACCATGGTATTTTCAATAACCTCATATGCATATGAAAGCTGGACAGTGAATAAAGAAGACCATAGAAGAATTGATGCTTTTGAGTTATGGTGTTGGAGGAGAATATTGAAAGCGCCACGAACTGCCAAAAGAACCAACAGATCTGTGTTGGAAGAAGTGCAGCCAGAGTGCTCCTTGGAAGCCAGGATGGCCAGACTTCATCTCTCATACTTTGGACATATTGTCAGGAGGGACCAGTCTCTGGAGAAGGATATCATGTTTGGTAAGGTGGAGGGTCAGGGAAAAAGAGGAAGACCCCAGCAAGATGGATTGGCCGAGTGGCAGCATCAATGGGCTCAAGCACGGCAACAATTGTGAGGTTGGCCCAGGATCAAGCATTGTTTTGTTCTGTTGTGCATAGGGTCGCTATGAGTCGGTACCAACTCAATGGCACCTAAAAATCTTTGAACATGAGCTATGTTGGTAAAGAAGAACAAGACAGCGGGGAAAAAGACTTCAACTTGCAATTTGTTATTTGCCAGTTGTTGTTGTTTGGGTGTATGTGTTGGTGTGTGACAGAGAGAGAGAGACAGACAGACAGAAAGAGATTGATTCTGTATTTTCCTTAAGGAGAATTGGGAGCTTATTGGATTATACAATAATATAAAAATTTGTATTTATTTATTTTAATTCACATTTTTCTTTCTTTTTCTCCCTTCCTTTTTCTCAAGTTGCTTTGAATTGTAATACAGGCCAAACAATCTGCCATTGTGTAAGATTTACACACAAGCTGCCAAGCTAGCTGCCTGGTTTAGTTTGGATGTGATCAAGAATAGTTAAGTTACAAAGCCACTGAAAAACCGGTTTTATACAGGAAATAGAAATTTATTAAAATCAGGCCTCCTCCACTGCCTGGCTGTTAAACTGGAGGCCTGCCAGGTCACTTGATCTGGAAAAGAAGGAGTTGGGCAGATGTGACCTTCCAGCCCTAGCCAGGCTGAGATGTACTGCAGGGAGGGCCTGGAGAGGGGCAGCTGTCATCCATGGAAAAGAACCTCCAAGTGATTCCAGTCAGGGAACCAGATTATAGATGGCTTTCTATCCCTGGTGTCTCCCAATTTTCCCAAGAGTGCCATTTGTGGATTCTGTGATTCTGGTCAACTATATTTCAATGAACTTACCTCTTTTTCCCAGCAGAATAAAATGTTAAGAACTCCATGCAGTCATGCGTTCTAGTCCCAATAGAGTTCCTTAGCTTCTCTGAGCTTCACTGAAGCCATCTCCAAAATGAGAAAAACACCTACCCCATGTGGCTGTGACTGTAAATGAAATCACACCCAATAACTGGCCAATCTTGCCATGGTTATCCTCTCACACCCCAGCAGGGCACCCAGGACTCCCAGCCTTCTCTAATTAGTCACTGGCTTGGATATCCCTTCAGTTAAATGTACAAGTGCCCCTGGAGACAATGGGATGGCTCCCTGGCATTTCCTATGACTGTTGCTATGAAGTGGAGTCCTGATGTGATGCAGTAGGCTAAGCACTGGACCACAAGGTCAGTTGGAACCCTAAAGTTGGTTCAAACTCACCAGCCATTCCTCGGAAACCCATACAGGGTCGGGAATGACTGGACAGCAGTTAACAACAACACTGCTCTGTAGCAATGGCTGACACTTGGACCTGTGAATGTTCTAGCTACTGTGGCTTCACAAAAGCCCTCAGAGCCAGTTACTACTCTTATCTTCATCTCACAAATGAGGAAACTAGGGCACAGGTGAAGTCAAATTCCAGCGTCAATGTTTGGAGATGTTCAGCTGTGAGGTAGGAGGTTTGGCTCCACCGCTGTGCACTTAAGCCCAGATTTTTGTTGTTGAAGGAAGGTAGTTTTAAATACATACCTTTGAGAACATTTAGGATCCCTGGTAACGTAGTGGATTATGAGTTGGGCTTCTAACAACAAGGTCAGTATCTCAAGTCTACCAGTCGCTCTACAGGAAAAAAGATGAGGCTTTCTACTCCTGTAAAGATTTACAGCCTTAGAAACCCTATACTGGGTCATAATGTGTCAGAACCAACTTGGTGGCTAAAAACCACCATCATTGAGAACATTAATATCAAATATGGTGCTGAAATTTATGAAAGAACAGATGAAAGATAGATATAGCAAGAGCCATAAAGGAGAAGTAGCTTAGAATGTTCTTCCAGGGTGGGGAGCCATTTTACAACCAGCCTTTCATGGGAATAAAATCTTGGTGAAAATTTGGGCAAAAGTCTAGAAGTGTGAGCTCACTATATTTTCTCAGATCCTACCTTTTCTCTTCTTCCCCAAGCTGCCTGCGACTCTTGAAGTTCTGGACAGCTTTGGGGATTGATTCTGCTTTCTCTTTATACCATTTTCAGCCATAATAGGTCCAGTTAACATTCATTGATCCTGACATTAAGTTCATGAAATATGTCCTATTATTGCCCCCATTTTATGATGAGAGAGGTAAGACTCAGAGATGTTAAGTAATTTGCTCGAGGTCACATACCTAGCAGGTGGGTGGGTGGAATATAGATTTGAGCCTGTGTCTTTTTGACCACTTCAACCCAGATTTATCCTTTTGAAATGAAACTAAAATTTATCTTAATTTTCTACTTATAGGGGAGGAAAATGTCAGGGAGTCTATTGGGATCTCCACTTATTAGCAACATGCCTTCCCACCCCTAAAGCTCTTAATTTCTCATCTCAGTAAAGGGCCTACTACCTATCAGGCACCAGCCAGAAATCTTTACCCTCTTCTCTTTTCTGAGTCTCCAAGCCTGGGTTAGAGGTTCCTGTAAAAACCAAACCAATTTGAACTGTGCCCTTCACACTACTTCTGTTTATTCATCTATACTCATCACACCTAGCTCCTAACTCAATAAGCATCCATTGAATGTATGAACATATGTATGAACAAGTGAATGGAAACAAATGAGTAGTCAAGGGCCTCCCTACCCTCCACCAGTCCCTAGCTAATTGTATGCCACTTTCTCCTCACCATCAAAAGTTTCTGCCACGGTCTGCAGTGCAGAAAGTAAGATCTAGACTTTCAGTCTCTGAAAAAAATAAAAATGAAATGTCTGCTCTTCTTCATGCCCTCTGTTATGACCACCATATTCTTTTTGTTTGCAAGCATATTTATTCAAATGAAACAATTATGAGGCCAACCCCTCTATCCCCACTTAAAACCACAACTGGGAATGGGGATCCCTGCACCAGGTAGGTACTATTCACTCTGCTACACCTTGTAGTGGTTATAAGTTGGGCTGCTAACCTCAAGATCAGCAGTTCGAAACTACCAACTGTTCTGCAGGAGAAAGATGAGGCTTTCTGCTTCCGTAAAGATTTACAGCCTTGGAAACCCTATGCAGGGGCACTATGAGTTGGAAACAACTCCACAGTACATCACCACTAACAACAACAGAACACGTTAAACAAGCAAGAGAACAGAGGCATCTGCATAAGGTCACTATGGGTCAGTACCGACTCAATGGCACCTAACAACAACAACAGTAACACCAACAATATCTTGTGCCTAGTTCCATACCTGGCACATGAATGAAAAATTGAAGGTTCTCCTCCCCACTTCCCCCTGGCCCACTTGTTGCTGTTGGTAAGTGCCATCAAGTTGGTTCTGACCCACAGTGACCCTATATAGAGTTCATGAGGAGTGACTGGTAAGCTTGAACCACCGACTTTGTGGTTCAAACTGATTTTTCAGTCCAGCATATTAACCCACAGTGCCGCACCAGGTCACTTGCACAAAGAGCTATATATTGAGTCTTCTACCATTCAGTGGCATATTGCAAAAATGGCCATAATTCTTTATGCTTTTTGCAAGGTGGCTTTGCAGTTCCTCCCATCAAGAGATGGAGTCAATTTGCCCTCCCTTCAAATCTGAATTGGTCTTGTGACCTGCTTTTGCAAATACAATTTAAGCGAAGTAATGTGCCAGTTCTGAAGCCAACTCTCCAGAGACCTTGAACACTGCCATTGCCCAGCCACCCAGCGAACAAACTTGTGCTTGTCTACTAAAGGGTGAACATTTCATTAAAGCAAAGACAAGCTATTTAGTTAAGAGCCCTTAAGTCATTCAGACTTCAGCTAACCTTGAAGCTGAATACAATAAATGGGTGAACTCAACTGCTACCAGGATACAGAAGAAGCTGAGCCCAACCAAAGTGACATGAGGAATTGTGAGCAAAATCAATCATTGGTTTAAGTCATGGAGTATTAAGGTAGTTTGTTGTTGTTATTATTAAGTGCCGTCAAGTTGGTTCTGACTCGTAGAGACCCCGTCTAGGGTTTCCAAGAAGCAACTGGTGACCTTCCTGTTCAAACTGACCTTGTGGTCCAGTGCATTATCCTGCAGCAGGACACCAGGACTCCATCAGGTGGTTTACTACACATTAAAAGTCAACTGTGATCCATTACTTGATCCTTTCCCTCTGTGCTCAATCTACAAGTGTATTCCAAAACAGATAACCCAAGTCCACAAAAATACAGTACTTATGATTTAAGAACAAACTAAACTAACAGATTTTGGGACATTCCTGAGTTGCTTTAGTGCCAAAATTAGGATATTTTTAAATTAGAAGACAAATTTAATTTACAAGACTATATTCTACCTGGATCTAAAATTTTCAGATTATATTTTTCATTTCCAAACCTTTCATTTTAATTCATTGTTTGTTTGTTTTGCCAGAATGAGACAGAATATTTAGATGCTCTGACCCAAACAAGATAGCTTGCTTAGTTGTAAGTTCAGTAAAAGTTGACTACCATTTAGTTATCTTGAGAGCCTCAGGATACTGTTTAGATTTTCTTTGATGTTGTTGTTAAGTCCTGTGAGTCAGTTCTGTCACAGAGACCCTGCATAGGGTTTCTGAGGCTGTAAATCCTTGTGGGAGCAGATAGCCTCATCTTTCTCCCATGGTACGGCTGGTGGACTCAAACCACCGACCTTGTGGTTCACAGTCCAGTGTTTATCTTACACAGCCTCCATGCTCTCTTTCTTTGATAAGAGTACTCCTTTAATTTTTGGCCAAATTAATATATTCACACCCAAGTTAAAGAGAAAAGAGAATTCTAGAACTTTTCTGATTCTCTTTTGTACAGAGTGGATTTCTTTTAATATGAGACAATGCCATTGGACATTTATCACTAAGGCAATTGACCAAGAGCCCAAGGTTGGAGGGACTGAGTACTAAGTCTCAGACAGTTCTTATTTATAGGGTGAAATCAGTTCCGCAGCTGAGAGCATTTCAAATATGGCAAAGTCTTGAATGTCAAATCCTGCTTTCCACAAGCCTCCCAGCTCCAGGACCCTGTTGTTTACTGCTCTTATATAATTAACTAAATATTGCTCTTGGTCTTAGAATACTTTGTTCTACCTGGGTCTATGTTGGTCACTTGGATTCTAGGCCTGCAATTTTTACTGGATGCTGATGTTAATCCATCTCTTACCAGATTTACCTAGGCCCTGGCCAAATCTAACTTCTGCAATCTGTGTTCTGAGATGATATAATCTAAGCATATTCTATCATTGGCTACACAGTAGATTATGAGGGGCAATCCACAGAGTTGAAGTTTATAAATTCTGAAATACAATACTGACTCAATCATCCCACAATTTCTTAGTTATTTTATCATTGGAAGAAATTACTTTTAGGGGAACCCTGTCTTAGGACTCCATTTGTATCTTTCAATTTGAAGAAAAAAGTTAAAAAGGTCCCTGTCCTGGGCCACCCAGGATATTTAGTCCCTTAACTAAGATAGAAATGTCTAGAATTCACATGGTCCCTAGTCTCTTTCTTCCATTGCCAAAGTTAAGTTTGAATATTTTGGAAACACAATAAAAAATATGTACGTGTATATACTTACTTGTTGTCCTAGTGTGTGCTGTAGGGTAAGTATGGAACTATTAAATGAAAGGTTGGCAGTTCAAACCCACCAGATGCTCTTTGGAAGCCCTATACAGTGTTGCTATGAGTTGGAACCAACTTGACGGCACACAGCAACAACAACAACAATATACTTGCTTGCTTAATTAATTATTTATATATCATCACCCATTTTCCCCATTATCAGTTAGTAATAAATTTAAAATGTGGCAAAGGATATTGTAAAACAGTCTACCTAGTGAAACCGGAATACATGAATAAGGTATGTTAACACAACTAACTTTAAATTTGCTTGCAGGTTTGGTTTTTAGCATCGAAGGCACTGAATCATCTTGAGGTAGCCCTTTGTCCTGAAACAGAATTAGTAGCTAGTATCAGTCCCCTAAGGAGCTCTGGTAGAGCAGTGGTTACAAGCTGGGCTGCTAACCTCTAGGTCAGCTGTTCGAAACTACCAGAAATTCCAAGAGAGAAAGAGGAGACTTTCTGCTCCCATAAAGATTTATATTCTTGGAAATCCTATACAGGGTCACTGTGAATCAGAACCAACTTCATGGGACATAACAACCAACCACTACCATCAGTGCCCTGGGTTTCTGGTATGGCACTGTAGGATCAGCACTGGACTGTGAACCACAAGTTTGGCAGTTCAAATACACCAGCTACTCCCTATACAGGGTTGCTAGCTGGACCAACACAGCAACTACCCACATTAAGACTTCTTGTTATAGGAGAAAATGAGTCCCTATTTTTTCAATCCTCTGTGAAATCTTCTGCTATTTGCACCTAAATGTGGGGAAACACTTTCAGTAATATGAGGAACTATAATATTATTTTTCATAATCTGAGGACTCAGGGTTATGATAACTTGACTATTATCATTCCCTTTTCATAGCCCCTCACCAATGAACTAGACTAAAAATATTATTTTTTAAATTATAAAAATAACTTCATTATTATACATACACTTAACCAGAACCATCTTAGTTATGTAGTTTGACTTCAAAATGGGCAGCAACTTGTGAACTTGGGATGTACTATAGATGATTTTCGCCTCCACAGGGAAAAAAAAAAAAAAAATTCCTATCAGCACTGCATTGTTAACAGGAGCTGGCTGTGGAGATATGCAAAAAGCCCCAGGCAAGTAGATTGGATGTTGTAATTGTATTTGTTAAAACAGATTTCAACTGGAAACTATAGTTATCTTTGGTCTTTAGAGCAATCAGTTTTCACTTGAATTCCAGTCCAGTTTCTAGAACTAAGGAGTAAGATGCAGATTTGGGGAGAGGGTCTGGACACTCAGGGCACAATGGAAAGTTAAAAGGGGTTAGGGTTGGTTAGTACAGATAGAGGCGTATGGAACACATGCTATTAGCCTTCAGACCTATTAAGGGATTTTGTTCAGAAAATGAAAGCCAGCTGTTCTCTGTCTTTTATGATGAAACCCCCAAATCAAATGGGTTTATGCTTTTGCATTTGGGAATTACATTAGTCAAAAAGAACTCCCTCCTAGAAGATGGTTAAATATTTCAACTGACTATTTAGATAAGGTTTGGGATCTTACTCTCTGGAAGCAATCACTTAAATTTATTAACTTATAGGTCTCCAAGGGATAGGCACAGTGGTAGCAGAAATGGGCTGAAATGTAGCAATAATTGTGAGGTTGACGCAGGATCAGGCAGTGTTTTGTTCTGTTGTGCATAGGGTCATTATGAGTCAGTACTGACTCGATGGCCCCTAACAACACCAACAACAAAGGCAGGAAAACAGATTCTGAGTTTCCTTATACACTTTTTAAACTACCAAGTCAACAGATGTACAGGACAGGGATTCTCATTAGCCCTCACCACATGCAGCATCTCTGGGCACTGACTCATTAGGGACTGAAGCCTGTTAGGTGACCATTCAGGTAAGCAGGCTGTGCCTGGCACCTTCTCTCTCTCTGTCAACCCCTAGAGAACGTTTCCCTTCTTCCCTCAGAGTGTGTAGCAGAGCAGTTCATACTGGATGCACTAATGTCTGGAAACCATTACACAAAAGCCAGGCTCATTCTCATTGACGACAGGGTGGTTTCTGTGTGGTCCTGCCCGTAGGCAGTGGTGAGAACAGACTGATCTCTCCAGGTTGGTTCCACGATTTGATTTATCAGTGTGCATAATTTGTAAACTCTGGGTTCTTTTCCTCTTAGTAAACCTTTCCTAGGACTGAGTAAACATCTTCCTGGGGAGGGAGAGCAAAGTATTACTGCTCTCAAAAATGTCCATGTGTCATATACGCCTTAAAATCAAAACATGACTTGTGCCCAGTTTCTAAGAAAAATGTTAAGTACACCTTAAAGCGTGGATATCTACAGCATCAGCTAAATGGCGCCATCTGGAGGCGAGGAGGTGTCTAAACAATGGGGGGAAAAAAAAAGGTACAGTGCTCACTCACTGGGACCCAGGGTTTCCCATGCTATAAATCCTTATGCGAGCAGTAAACCTCATCTTTCTCCCACAGAGCACTTGGTGGTTTTGAATTCCTGATCTTGTGATTGGCAGTCCAGTGTTTATCTTACAGTACTACCAAGGCTTCTATAAAAGCAAAGATTATAGAAAATTTAAATAAATGAAACTTCCTGCTTTCTGTCTCTTCCTTTTTGCTCTGATGACCTCGGACTTATCATTAAGGGACATGAACCTCATGTTCACACATGATCTCAACCTTAGACTTGACATTGCCTCCAAATGGGGTTACATACTCTGTTATAGACCTTCACTGCACAGTGAGCCTCCGCTTCTGAATCTGAACTTGTTTCATTCGACGTGGGATCGATGTAATTTAATCAAACGTATACGAGGGGCTTCAAAAACTTCAGGGAAGAATTACATTACCTTTCCATTTCATTTTTCCATGAACTTTTCAAATTCCCCTCATATAATGCTTACTACGTTCAGATGGGGGTCCAGTTGTGGTGCTGTAATATAAGCAGTGGACTGCTAACTGCTTGGTCAGTGGCTTAAACCCAAGCATTTTGATGCTATGACTCAACGGCACTTAACAGGAACAACATATTCAGTCAAAGGAGCCCTGGTGGCACTGTGGGTTAAGTGTCAGACTGCCAACTACAAGGTTGGCAGTTCAAACCTGCTAGCAGGTCTGCAAGAGAAAGCTGAGGCTGTCTGCTCCTGTAAAGTTTTACAGTCTCAGAAATCCTGTACAGGGTCACTAGGAGTCAGAATTGACTCTATGGTAGTGGATTAGTTCGGGGTTTTTTTGGTTATGGTCATGTAATTTTCTGGTTACAAATATCAATGTATTGATTGATTTAGTTTTCACAACCATCGGAACTTAAGGGTGAGCATTCATCTTTCACTGATAAGGAAACAAGGCAGAAAAAGGTAGAGTAACTAGCCTAAGGTCACATGGTTAGTACATGCATAGCCCCAGAAATTTGACTCTAAAATCTGAGCTTCTAATGACCATGCCTCTACTGTCTCTTTCAGAATAAATAATAGAAAAGATTCTCAACTGGAATACAAAAATGAAAACACTTTTATTTTAGCCTTCATGTATTTCAATCTATTTTTCCTATTTGTACCTAAAAATAGAAATATTGAATACAATTACAGCCTGTTATTGAAAACATCCTATAATATGCTTTCTCGACTCACAGTGCCCTTGTAGGACAGAGGAGAACTGCCCCTTGGGGTTTCTAAGACTGTAAACCTTTATGGGAGCATCCAGCCTCATCTTTCTTCCACATAGGGGACAGTGGTTTGAACCACTGACCTTGTGGTTAGCAGCCCAACAATTAACCCATGACTCTACCACAGCTCCTTGATGATCTGACATTGTTGTCAAGCTCCATAAAGTTGCTTCTGACTCATAGCAACACAATATAGAGATTCTGAGAAGCAGCTGGTGGGTTTGAACTGCTGTCCTTGTGGTAGCAGTCCAGTGCTTATCCTATGGTGCCTCACCAAGACTGCTATGATAGGGAATGTTAAAATGATCAATGCTTTCTTCTGTTTGCTTTGCATATAATGTGTGGAGGAAATAGCAAATAGTAATATAATTAACATATTGAATAGTCATTATGTCTTATACTCTGTCCTAAGTGATTATTTGATCTTTTTAACAATTCTATAAGTACACACTACAGGTGAGCAAACTAAGGCACTGGGAGATTAAGAAATCTGGTCACTAGAGGATTAACACCCAAGTATTTTGACACTAGAATTTGCATATTCAACCACAACTATATACTGCAAGGAGCAACTGTGTACGCCATAGGCTAAACACTGGACTGCAAACCACAAGGTTAGTGGTGTGAACCCACCAGTTGCTGCATGGGAGAAAGATGAGGCTTTCTGCTTCCACACACACAAAAAAATTTTTAAAGCCTCAGAATCCTTGACTAAAATGAACATGAAAATACAACTTACCAAAACCTTTGGGACACAGTAAAAGTGCTTAGAGGGCAATATCTAACAACAAATGCACACAATTTTAAAAAAGAAAGAAAGAAAGAACCAAAATCAACACATTAACACATCTTCAACAATTAGAAAAAGACCAGGGAAGTAAGCCTACAGTCACCAGAAGAAAAGAAACAATAAAGATTAGAGCAGAAATGAATAAGAAAACAGGAAAACAATAGAAAGAATCAACAAGACAAGAAGTTGGTTCTTTAAAAGGATTAGTAAAATTGGCAAACCATTAGCAAATCTAACAAAAGAAAAGAAGATGCAAATAAAATGCATAAGAAACAAAATAGTGACATCATAACAGAACCAATGGAAATGAAAAGGATAAAACAGAATACTCTGAAGAATTGTACTCCAATAAATTTGAAAATCTAGAAGACATGGGTACATTTTTAGACAAGCATGACCTTCCTAAACGAACACAGAATGAGATAGAAAACTTGAACATATCTATAACAAAAGAAGAATTTGATCAGGTAATTAGAAAACTTCAACAACAACAACAAAAAATAAGTCCAGTCCCAGACGGCTTTATTGGTGAATTCTACCAAAAATTCAGAAAAGAGCTAACACCAATTTTACTCAAATTATTCCAGAACACAGAAAAGGATAGAGAACTCCTGAATACATTTTATGAAGCAAGCATAACCCTCATACCAAAACCAGGCAAAGCTGGCACTAAAAAAGAAAATTATAGACTAATACACCTCATGAATATAGATGTAAAAATTTCACAACAAAATCCTAGCTAATAGAATTCAACATATCAAAAACAAAATAGTACAATATAACCTCATAAGATTCATCATTCCAAGGATGCAAGAATGATACAATATTAGGGGAAAAAAAATCTATGTAATCCACCATATAAATAAAATGAAAGAAAGAAAAAGAAAAACATGATCATATCAATTGGTGCAGAAAAGGCATTTGACAAAACCTAACATCCATTCCTGATAAGGATACACAACAAAGTAGGAATAGCAGGGAAATTCCTCCACATAAGTAAGAGCATATATGTAAATCCAACAGCCAATGGAAAGAAACTGAAAGCATTCTCTTTGTGTACAGGAAGCAGACAAGGATGCCTTTTATCATCAATCTATTCAATATTGAGTTGGAAGTTGTAGCCAAAGCTATAAGGCAAGAAAGGGAAATTAACATCATCCAAATTGTCAAAGAAGAAATATAACTCTATTTGCAGATGGTATAATCCTATACATAGAAAATCTCAAAAGATTCAGAAACATTATTGGAACTCATTGAAAGATCCAGCAAAATGGCAGGGTATGTGATCAATATGCAAAAACCAGTTAGATTCCTATATATCAATAAAGACAGCTCTTAAAAGGATATTAGGCAAACAATACCATTTATAGTAACTACTCAAAAGATGAAATACTTAGAAATAAATCTAACTGGAGAAACAAAAGACCAATACAAAAAAGCTATAAAACACTATTATAAGAAACCAAAAGAGACTTAGAAAAGTGGAAGACTATACCATGTTCGTAGGTAGGAAGATTTAACATTGTGAAAATGTCAATACAACCCAAAGTAAGCTATATAGAATTCAATCCCAATCCAGATTCCAATATCATTCTTTAAAGACATGGAAAAAATGATCACAAACTTTATATGAAGAGGAAAGAGACCCTGGATAAGCAAAGCACTGCTGAAGAAGACCAGGAGCTCTGGTAGTGTAGTGGTTATAAATCGGGCTGTGAACCTTTAGTTCGAAACTGCCAGCTGTTCCGCAGGAGAAAGATGAGGCTTTCTGCTCCTGTAAAGATTTACAGCCTCAGACACCCTGTACAGGATCGCTATGAGTCTGAACCAACTCTACGGCATATAACAGCAACAGCAGCTTAAGAAGAAGAACACAACTGAAGGCTCTCACTCCCTGATCTCAAAATTTACTACACGTTCACAGTGGTCAAAACGGCCTGATACTGGTACAATAAAAGATACATAGACCAATGGGAAAAAAATTAAGAACCTAGAAGTAAATCCATTCACATACAGTCAGCTGATCTTTGACAAAGGGCCAAAATACATTAAATGGGGAAGAGATAGTCTTTTCAACAAATGGTGCTGACAAAACTGGAAATCCATTTGCAGAGGAATGAAACAAGACCCATATCTCATACCTTATGCAAAAACAGACTCAATGTGGATTAAAGACTGAGTTGTAAATCCTAGAATTATAAAGATCATAAATGAAAAACTAGGGACAAACTAGGGGGGCTCTAATAAATGGCATAAAAGCCACTATCTAACATTACTAAAAACATACAAAAAGCACAAGACAAAATAGATGACTCAGACCTCCTAAAAATTAGACACTTATGTACATCAAAAGATTTCACCAAAAGAGTGAAAAAGGAGCCAGCAGATTGACAAAAAGTTTTTTGCAATGACATGTTAGACAAGGGACTAATCTGTAAAATTTATAGAAAATTACATGGGTTAATGCTCTGGACTGCAAAATCAATTTGAACTACAAGATCGTTTGGTCAAGCTCACCAGCCGCTCCTCTGAAACCCAATACAGGGTCACTATGGGTTGGAACTGACTTTATGGCACTGAACAACAACAACATAACACCTCTACAAGAAAAAGACAAAGAGTCCAATTTAAAAATTGGCACAGGACACGAACATTTAGAAAGCTAACAAAAATATGAAGAAATATTCACAGTCATTAGCCATTGTTGTTGTTGTTGTTGTTTTTGTAGGTGCTATTGAGTCAGTACCGACTCATAGCAACCTTAAGCACAACAGAATGAAATACTGCCCGGTCCTGTGCCAACCTCACAATCGTTATTACGCTTGAGTCCATTACTGTTGCCACTGTGCCAATCCATCTCATTGGGGGTCTTCCTCTTTTTCACTGACCCTCCACTCTACCAAACATGCTATCCTTCTCCAGGAACTGGTCCCTCCTGATAATATGTCTGAAGTAAGAGAGTTGAAGTCTGGCCATCCTGGCTTCTAAGGTACAGTCTGGCGGTACTTCTTCTAACACAGATTTGTTCTTCTGGGAGTCCATGGAACTTTTAATATTCTCCAACACCATAACTCAAATGCACCAATTCTTCTTTGGTCTTCCTTATTCACTGTCCAACTTTTACATACATATGAGGCTACTGAAAATGCCATGATTTGGGTCAGGTATACCTTAGTTCTCATAATGACATCTTTGCCCTTGGACACTTTAAAGAGGTCTTGTGTTGCAGATTTGCACAATGCAACAATCCTGATGCCATTGTTGTTGTTGTGAAGTGCTGTTGAGTCAGTTCCAACCCAAAGCGACTCTGTATAGGGTTTCTGAGGAGCAACTGGTGAGCTTGAATGCTGACTTTATGTTTCAAAGCGATTTTGTAATCTGGCACATAAACCTACAGTACCCCACAAGGGGGATGCAAATCAAAACCATGCGATATTATCTCACACCAGCATGAATAGCAAAGTTCAAAAGACAGAAAACAACAAATACTGGTGAGGGTATGGAGAGACAAACAATCATTGTTACATTGCTACATTGCTGTGGAACCATGCAATGTGACCTAGCAATCCCTCTACATGTTCTATATCTACAAGAAATAAGAGCCAGGATGTGAGCAGATATATGCAAAACAATGTTCATCACAGCACTACTCACAATAGCAAAAAGATGGAGACAACCTAAATGCCCATCAATGGAAGAGTGGATAAACACACTTTGCTATGTACACAGAGTAGAATACTATGCAACATTGAAGAATATTGATGAATCTGTGAAACATTTCATAACAGATGAACCTGTGGATTATTATGCTGAGTGAAGTATGTCAATCACAAAAGGCCCATATCAAATGAGACTACTGTAAAAACTTAAATGGTCTTTATACTAAAAGAAACATTCTGTGGGTTGGGAGGGAAAGGAGAGTAATTCATTGGCTAGAGGGTAGACGTATGCTAAGTTGGATAATGAGGAGGGCAATATACAAGAAGAGGGAGGTTGACAGAAAAATGATGACGATAGGTAACGACACAGGGAGGTATGTGTTATCTAAAGGGGATAGAGGTATATAGTGATATATACACAACCTTGGGATAACAGCATTCTGTGTATAGATACAGGGGTAGAGACATAGGCTGAAAAGATATGGGAGGTAGAGTGGGATAGATCTCTCTATATTTTAAGATACCACAAATATGCAAGAGTTTGAAAGAGGATAATTGTACATGGGTAAACTACAGGGAGGAAGTAGGATAACTGTTGTTCCATGGAGGGGATTACAATCATTGAGAAGAAACAAAGTATATGATTTGTTGAATGTAAAAATGCTGATCATGTCTGTAAACCTTCAGTCAATTTACAACAAAAGTTAAAACAAAACAAACAAAAAACTGAAAGTCTAAAATGTAAGGGGGCAGGGAAACTAGATAAATGGAAATGGAACAACCAAAAGGGATACAATAATAATGTATACACATTGTGAAGAATGTAACAAATGTCATGGAACAACATTTGTAGAAATTGTTGAATGGGAGCCTAAACTGCTATGTAAACCTTCACCAAAAATGTAATCAAATATTATTCAAAACAAAACAAAGCAAAAGCCTTGGAAATCCTATATAAGGTTGCTATGAGTCAGAACTGAGTGGATGGCACTTAATAACAATATATTGCTTCCCATGGCTGAATCCATTTCAGAAAAACAAGTACTATAGCTCTTAACATTTAATAGCTTAATGGCAAAAATAACTATTAACCACATTCCAAAGTGCTGGGTTATTTAACATGGTAAGTGTTCATGATATTTCTCAAGCATGATGTAAGTCTTTAACATTACTTATTTCAGTTGTATAGTTTGCTGAGGCAAAGCAGTACTTCATTGTTTCCTTGTTTGTTCATTTGCAATATAAAGATGCCAAAGCTTTCTCCAAAATAGAAGACAGAAAGAAATGCCAAACTCACACCATGAGTTGGCATAAACTTGTCAAGGCATTGACCAAACAGATACTATATTTATTGACAGAATTAAGTGAAATAGAATTAACAGCAGGCAATTCAATCCAAAAAGTAAATAAAATCCTAATTGTTTAAGATGAAAGAGGTTTATTTTGAGGGTGGACGAGATAGATATACTATAATTAATTACATAGGAGTATTCCCCAAAGCTTTTTCTGTCCTCCTATAGAGATAGGAAGGAGCTCGTAGCATAGTGGTTATGAGTCAGGCTGCCAACCTCAAGGTCAGCAGTTTGAAACTACCAGGGTTGCACAGGAGAAAGATGAGGCGCTCTGCTCCCGTATAGATTTACAGCCTTGGAAACCCTGTGCAGGGTCACTATGAGTTGGAACCAATTTGACGGCACTTACCAACAACATAGAGATAGGAGGAAATTAGTGAAGTACTACAAAAAAGGGGTCTGAGAAATTCTAATAAAGCATCTCACTTATTTAAATCTAAGCCAGATTGTGTATTTCAGAAGCTGTGGCATAAGTGTAGATACTAGGTTCCCAGCCCAAACTTTAGGAAGATTTCTGGCAATCACAGATTAAACAAAGATATCAGGAAGACCATGTCCCTCTATATCTCCTTGTATACTTGTCTCTTATGTTCCGTTTACACACTTGTTACAGGAAACAGGGGTGTGGGTTATGTCCTCAGAATTCCTTGGACCTGGACTGGACCTAAAAGCTTATGTTGTTGTTGTTGAGTGCTGTTGAGTCAGTTTCGACTTGTGGTGCCCCTGTATAGGGTTTCCAAGGAGAGGCTAGTGAGTTTGAACTGCCTACCTTGTGACTCAATCCAACCTTGCAGTTCAGTGTTTTATCCCACAGTGACATTAATTGTACAAGGAATCCTGGTGTCATGCTGTAGGATAAGCACTGGAAACAGCAAAGTTGACAGTTCAACCTACCTGCTGCTCCTTGGAAATCCTATACAGGGTCACTATGAGTCAGAAGCGACTTGACAACACTTAGTAACAATAATGTATGAGGAAGTTCATGGAAAAGTAGGATGCAGAATAAAGGATTTTTTTCAAGAACTTTCTAAAGCCTCCTCATAGATCTCCAGGCCAGCTATGAATGTCAATTTAAGTTCAGACGGAAATGCAAAAGACCAAGAACAGGCAAAAAACCTTAAAAAGACCAAAGCTGGAGGGCTAAAACTACCTTATTTTAAGATTCATTATAAAGCTGTAGCAATTGAAATAATATGATATTGGCGTAAAGATAGATGTATAGATCAATAGAACAAAATAGAGACTCGAGAAATAGAGCCACACCAACATAGACAATTGATTTTCAGTAAAAGTGCTAAACATCCAATGGAGAAATCATAGTCTTTTCAACAAGTGTTGTTAAATGCTAGCGAGTCAGTTCCGACTTACAGCGACCTGGTATAGGGTCTCCAAGGATTCCACAAATGTTACTGGGATAATTAATTTTCCAAATCAAAAGGAAAAAAAATAATTCGGATCCATTCTTTGTCAAATTAACTCAAAATGAATCATAGACCTAATGTAAGTATTCTTCTTCTAGAAAAAATAATAAGAGAAAAACCATTGGGACCTTGGATTGGTCAGGGAGTCTTAGATATAATATCAAAAGCACAATCCAGAATACAGAAAAAAGTATATAATAAATTAGATTTTATCAAAATTAAAATCCTCTACTCCTTAAAAGACACGGTTAAGAGAATGAGCAAACAAGTGAGAGACTGATCACTTGTTTACAATTTTTATATCTACTTATATCCTGGTGTGGCGCTGTAGGATCAGCACTGGACTGCGAACCACAAAGTCGGCAGTTCAAACCCACCAGTTACTTCTCAGGAATTCTATACCGGGTCACTATGAGTAGGAATGAACTTGATGACATATATATATATATATATATATATATGGAGCTCTGGTAGCGTAGTGG
>NW_006408566.1:10855629-10887261 GCF_000296735.1 Chrysochloris asiatica
ATATATATATATATATATATACATACACACACATACATATCTACCCATATATTTAAGGAACTCTGTTACTGTACAGGGTGGCTATGAGTTGGAACTGACTCCACGGCACATAACAATGACAACAACTCATATATTTATATATCTATAAATATTTGCAAATCATTTATCTAATAAAGGATTTAAATGCAGATCTGTAAAGAATTTGCCAAAGTTATGAATAGGAAAACAAAGACTCTAATAGAAAATGGGCGAAAGAGATAAACAAACACTTCCCCTGAGCGAATAAGCATAAAGATGCTCATCATCACAATGTTTGCTGTTGTTGTGTGTCATTCAATTGATACTGACTCATAGTGACCTTGTATAGGGTTTCTGAAGCTGTAAATCTTTTTATTATTATTATTATTATTAACTTTTTATTATGAATTGAGTGAAGGTTTACAGAGTAGATCATCAGTTTTACATTCAACAAATGATATACTTTGTTTCATCTCAGCGATTGCAATCCCCTCCACGCAGCAACAATCATCCGGCTTCTTCCCTGCACTTCCTAGTTCCATTCCACCCTCATTCCCATCCCTTCTCAATTCTGTCCTTAGGTAACTGTTGCCCTTTTGATTTTGAATGATTGACCATTCCACAGTGAGCATACCTTACTAGTGTTATTGTTCTCTCTATATATCCATCTACTGCTTGACCGAAAATTAAGGAGCTCTGGTAGCATAGTGAGTTATGAGCTGGGCTGTTAATCTCAAGGCCAGTAGTTTGAATCCACCAGTAACTCCATGGGAGAAAGATGAAGTTTTCTGCTCCCATAAAGATTTAAAGTTTCTGAAACCCTATATAGAAATAGATAGATAGATAGATAGATAGATAGATAGATAGATAGATAGATAGATAATCTCAATCTTACTCCCATACCCATTCAGCCTATGTCTCTGTCCATGTATCTATTATATGCGGAACAAATAATCCAAGAAACTAGATTGTATGAAGAAGAATATGGCATCAGGATTGGAGGAGGTCTCATTAACAACTTGTGACATGTAGATGATACAACCATACTTGCTGAAAGTGAAGAGACTGGTGAAGATCAAAGACAACATCTTTGGTATGGATTGCACCTCAATGTAAAGAAAATAAAATCCTCACCACTGGACCAATAAATAATATCCATATAAATGAAGAAAAGATTGACATTTCAAATGCTTCATTTTTCGTGAATCCACCATCAGCACTCATGGAAGCAGCAGTCAAGAAATCAAATGATGTATTGCATTAGGTAAATCTGCTACCCAAAACCTCTTTAAAGTGTTCAAGAGTAAAGATACCAGTTTGAGGACTAAGGTGTGCCTGAACTAAGCCATGGTATTTTCAATAGCGTCAAATGCATGTGAAAGTTGGACAATGATAAGGAAGACCATAGAATTGGTGCACTTTAGGCATGGTGTTGGAGAAGAATGTTAAAAGTATCATGAACTGCTAGAAGAACATATCAATCTGTGTTGGAAGAAGTACAGCCAGAATGCTACTTAGAAGCCAAGATGGCGAGACTTCCTCTTTCATGCTTTGTACATATTATCAGGATGGAGCAGTTCCAGGAGAAAGACTTCATGCTTGGTAAAGTGCAGGCTCAATGAAAACGAGGAAGTCCCACTACTGACATAGATTGGCACAGTGGTAGCAGCAACGGACTCAAAAGTAGCAATGTTTGTGAGGCTGGCACAGGACTGAGCAGTATTTCGTTTTGTTGTGAATAAAGTCACTATGAGTTGGAACTAACTCAAAGGCACCTAACAACAATGACATACCTGTGAATGTAATCCCATTAAGAAATAAATTTTTCTGTGTTAAGTCCATATCACTGTAGCATGTGTCTTATGCGAATCACCTTTAATATGTAAAGGATTACACACAGAAGCAAGAAGCACCAACTGGATAAAAATAAGTGCCACTTGGAGATCTCCAAAAACATCAAATACCGAGACAAGAATTTTACCCCAGAGCAGACACCTAGAGCCCATTCATCACTATGGAATTGAGTCAGATTTATGGTGACCCTGTATAGGGTTTCTGAGGCTACAAATCTTTACAGGAGCACAAAGCCTCATCTTTCTCCCACAGAGTGGCTGGTGGGGTTGAACTGCCGGCCTGTGGTTAGTAATCCATCACTTCTCCTACAGAGTCAACAAAGTTCTTTTCACCTAGAGCAGATGTCCTGAAATCAGACTTCCAGCTTCTAAAATTGTAAGAAAATAAATGTGTTTTATAAAGCCTCCCATTTTTTTTTCTTTTTAAAAGCTTTTATTGTGAATTGATAGTTTGTTTGTTGTTGTTAAGTGCCATCGAGTCGATTCTGACCCATAGTGACCTTTTATAGGGTTTCCAAGGAACAGCTGGTGAGCTTGAACCACCAACCTTACAGTTCAAATGGCTTTGCAGTCTGGTGCATTAATCTATAGCGCCACACCAGGACTTTAAAGCCTCCCATTTTTGATACTTCTATAAAAGATGTTTACCTGTGCTTTATTGATTACATAAAGGCTTTTGATTGTGTGGATCATGACAAGCTATGGACAACATTGCAAAGTATGAATATTCTGGAACACTTAATTGTGCTCATGAGGAATCTGTACTTGGACCAAGAGGCAGTTATTTGAACAGAACATGGGAACACTGAATGGTTTAAAATTAAGAAAGTTGTGCAACAGAGTTGTATTCTTTCACCATACTTATTCAACTTGTATGCTGAGCAAATAATCTGAGAAGCTGGGTTATATAAAGAAAAATGTGGCATCAGGATTGCAGGAAGACTCATTAACAACCTGCAATACGCAGATGATACAACCTTGCTGGCTGAAAGTGAAGAGGACTTAAAACATTTACTGATGAAGATCAAAGAGCACAGCCTTCGGTATGGATTGCTTCTCAATGTCAAGAAAACAAAAATCCTCACCACTGGACCAATAAATAACATTCTTATCAATGGAGAAAAGATTGAAGTTGTCAAGGACTTCATTCTTCTTGGATCAACTATCAACACTCATAGAAGCAGCAATCAATAAATCAAACGATATATTGCATTAGGCAAATCTGCTGCACAAGACCTTTTCAAAGTGTTGAAAGCAAAGATGTCAACTTAAGGACTAAGGTGCACCTGATCCAAGCCATGGTATTTGCAATAACCTCATATGCATGCGAAAGCTGGACAAAGAATAAGGAAGACCATAGAAGCTTTTAAGTTGTGGTGTTGGAGAACATTGAAAATTCCATGGGCTGCCAAAAGAACCAACAGATCTGTGTTGGAAGAAGTACAGCCAAAGCGCTCCTTGGAGGCCAGGATGGCCAAACTTCGTCTCTCGTACTTTAGACATATTTTCAGGAGGGACCATTCACTGGCGAAGGATATCATGTTTGGTAAGGTGGAGAGTCAGAGAAAAAGAGGATGACACCAGCGAGATGGATTGGCCAAGTGGCAGTATCAATGGACTCAAGTGTGGCAACAATAGTGAGGTTGGCCCAGGATCGGGCAGTGTTTCGTTGTGTTGTGCATAAGGTCACTATGAGTCAGCACCTAACAATAACAATTATAGCAGCACTGGAGTCCTGGTGTGGGGTTGCAGGATAATGTGCTGTAAGGTCAGTTTGAATCACAAGGTTTGTGGTTCAAATCTAACAGCTGCTCCTCAGAAATCCTATGCAGGGTTGCTATAAGTCAGAAGGGGTCCTGGTGTGGCATTGTGGGTTAATGTGCCAGACTGTGAAGCCATTTGAACTGAAAGGTAAGCAGTTCAAGCTCACCAGTTGCTCCTAGGAAACCCTATACTTGGTCGCTATGGGTTGGAACCAACTCAACAGCACTTAACAACAACAACAACATAGTGTCACTGAGATATGAGGAGGATCTTTCAGAGTGCCTGTTTTTATTGGGTGTAAAAATAACTCCTAATTATCACATCTGTGGGCCCTTGTCTAATTGGCTCTTAGCTGTACTGCAGCACTAGCCAGAGGAAGGGAAAGCTGGGAAATCTCTGAATTTTGTGGTCTGGGTTGGGACAATTTCCAAAAGTATCAACTACTCTATAATCAGTAGTGGTCCCCATTGTCTGAATTGTGCTTGTAGACTTGGAAACATCTATGTAGCCAGCCTAGTGGCAAGAGACTGGAATATATGTAACAGAGCTTGTTGTCTTCTTCCACAGGAACTCAGAAGGAGGGAGAGACCTATCTATCCAAGGTCAGGCATAGGTGTACGTATGGTGTTTGTGGGGAGAGGTGTGTGTGTGTCAGTGGGTAACCCTCAAAACAAGTCTATCTAAAGGCAAGCCAATAAACATTTTAAAAAGAAAAAATTGATCAATAGTGTCAACTATGGTCTAGAGGCCCAGTGAGGTATGGAATTGATTGCGTTGCCCAATATGGAAATTTGTGATGATAACAACTAATTTTCGTGAACTGTGATGAGCAGTTCAGTAGTAGGATTCTCGCCTTTCATGCAGGAAACCCCAATTGGATCACTGGTCAGTGGACTTCATGCACAGCTACCACCCATCTTTCAGTGGAGGTTCCCATGTTATTATGATGCTGAATAGGTTTCAGCTGAACTTCTAGACTAAAAAACACTAGGAAGAAAGCCCTGGTAATCTACTTCAGAAAGTCAGCCAATGGAAACCCTGTGAATCACAAAGGTCCAATCCCTATCTGAACATGGATATGATACAGGACCATTCTGTTCCACATGCATGGGATGGCCAGAGTCAGGGGCTAGCTTAATAGGAGCTACTAACAACATGAAACAAAGAGAGATTCTACTGTGACATGAGTGTAAATGTAAATTAAAGAAATAAAGAGAACAAATTACGGTTGTTGTTGTTGGTTCTGACTCACAGTGATCCTGTATAGGGTTTCTGAAGAGCAGCTGGTAGGTGTGAACCACTGGCTTCATGATAAGCAGTCTAGTGCTTACTCTACAGCACACCAGGACCTCACAGAGAAAAAAATGATTGATTACTATTTAGAAGCCTGACAGAAAATATGAGGAAGCTAATCTTACAGGAAAGGAGAGGTACGGTCAAAGGCAGAGACATATTATAGGAGAGAGCTGAGCTGGTTTATGGATTTAGGCAACACAGCAAATGGAGAGGGATAAAGTGAAGGTATCAGAAACTGAGGGACTGGTTGATCAAGGTCAAAGAGAAAATAGAAAGTGCACTTTGGAAGAAAACAATAGAGGGACAGTGTTGAAAGGGTTACATCTTATCCCCTCTCAAGGTATGAAACTGGGCAGGTGCTGATAAATACATAGACCCCTTTACGTGGATAATGTCACATTTCTGAAATGTGTGTGGTCCCCTTATCTCTCAGCCTCCGCCTGACCCACTTCCTGCCAGCAAAAATGCCCATCCAGTTATCTAACAATGTGGCACTGCGGGTGAATGTGCTGGACTGAATGTGCTGGACTGACAGGTTGGCAGTTCAAACCCACCAGCTGCTCCTTGGAAATCCTATACAGGGCTGCTATGAGTCAAAACCAACTCGATGGCACTTAACAACAAAAACAATGGACATATAATACCACTGATTGAAGTATAACAATGAACACCACTAGTCTTGTTATCTTACTTCCAAACAAAGAAGCAGAGATTTAAAAAAAAATCCAGAGCAATATTCAATGACTTGTAGTTAAAGTTCTAATCTGTAATTAATTAAGTGAAAGGATGAGACCAACTTGAAAAGAAGTTTTGAGAGTTTCATTAAGTCAATCCATGAAGCTGTTTGCGATTGATGCTGTTTGTTTATTTCTTTTAATTCTGCAGCATTAGGCTTAATCCTCTAAAGTATCTGTATTGAGAGTTTTGGCCCAGGAGACTAGATCATCCACTTCTTCTTCCCAGGACACATCTGAGAAGTTATACTCTGGTGGTGACAGCTCACCCTCCGCTTCTTCAAAGATGTTTGTGACAATATTCAGTTTCGTTTGTAGATCAGGAGAAACTTGATCTATGGTGTGAAACATGAAAAACAGATATTTAATAGACCTAGCAGGTAAACAGAGAAGAGGTGCTCCTGATCTTTGGTGTTTGTCTAGTGTATTTGTTGCTTAATGCCCTAACATCACCTGACTGAAAACAAGCAACTTTTTCAAACTTTCTAAATTACACATTTGTCAATGAACCATACTCATCTCAAATCATTCTTTTCATTTGGCTCAATCCTTTTATGTTTTGTTAGTTCATTAATTCAACATCCTGGGTCCCTGGCAAGTGGAAGGGGCATACAGCATAGAGGGGGGTGGTGGGAGGGAGAGTTTCAGAAGGTTTGTGGGAAAATGGAATTAAGAGATATAAAGGAATTTTTCAGACATTTGAAGCCCCCTCATACATGTATGCTGAGCAAATAATCCGAGAAGCTGGGTTCTATGAAGAAAAACGTGGCATCAGGATTGGAGGAAGACTCATTAACAACCTGCGATATGCAGATGATACAACCTTGCTTGCTGAAAGTGAAGAGGACTTAAAACATTTACGGATGAAGATAAAAGAGCACAGCCTTCAGTATGGATTACATCTCAATGTCAAGAAAACAAAAATCCTCGCCACTGGACCAATAAACAGCATTCTTATCAACGGACAAATGATTGAAGTTGTCAAGAACTTCATTCTTCTTGGATTAACTATCAACACTCAAGGAAGCAGCAGTCAAGAAATCAAACGACGTATTGCATTAGGCAAATCTGCTGCACAAGACCTTTTTAAAGTGTTGAAGAGCAAAGATGTCAGCTTGAGGACTAAGGTATGCCTGACCCAAGCCATGGTATTCTCAGTAACCTCATATGCATGTGAAAACTGGACAGGAAGACCATAGAAGAATTGATACCTTTGAGTTATGGTGTTGGAGGAGAATATTGAAAGTGCCATGGGCTGCCAAAAGAACCAATAGATCCATTTTGGAAGAAGTGCAGCCAGAGAGCTCCTTAGAGGCCAAGATGGCCAAACTTTGTCTCTCATACTTCGTACATATTGTCAGTCTCTTGGGAAGGATATCATGTTTGGTAAGAGGAGGGTCAGAGAAAAAGAGGAAGACCCCCAACGAGATGGATTGGTCAAGTGGCAGCATCGATGGACTCAAGCATGGCAACAATAGCTAGGTTGGCCCAGGATTGGGCAGTGTTTCATTCTGCTGTGCATAAGGCTGCTATGGGTCGGTACTGACTCAAAAGCACCTAACAACAACAACATATGTATAAGGGAAAGATGTTGATGAGCTGATAGAGGAGAAAGCATGACAGGAGCCTAAAGAGCGAATCAGTAACTGCCGGGAGCCAGCCCCAGCAAATTTATTCCAGGGTTTCCGAAGGCAGATGCGGGTGTCCGCGGGAAAGAATTACATGGAGTCAATAGGTCATGATGAATTCAAAATCTTCTTCTTACATGTTTTATTATTCTTCTCTCATTTTTTACTGTCCTGCTCATTCTTTACTCTTCTGCTCATTCTTTTCTCTCCTCCCCCCTCTCCTGCTTTTCCCTTCTTCTTCCCTCTCCTCTTTCATTCTCCTCCTCATTCTTTTCTCTACTTCCTTATTCTACTTCCATTCTCCCTCTTTATTCTCCTTCTCCCTCTCCTCTCCCTTCATTCTCCTTCTGCTTCTTTAATCTCCCTCCATTTCTTTACTCCCCCTTCTCCTGCTTTACCTTTCTTCTCCTTTTACCTTCTGCTTTTTCATTCTCCTTCTCCCCTCCTGCTTTATTCTTCTGCCATTCTTTTTCCTTCTTCTCCTCTACTTACCTCTACTTTTTCCTTCTGCCTTATTCTATCTTACAACCCCTTATATACCGTTACAAAAAACATTGTTTTCATAGTAATCAATGTCCTCAAAATACAATCTGTCCTGGGGCACATTCTTCATGGTGTACGACCCTTAGATTTACAATAGGGATGAGAAGTTACAGCAAAGAAACATTACATCAACACATACGAGAGACATTCTGGCGCCTTGAAACCTTTTAGTTAAATCATTTGTTCATAAATAACTTCTATTCTCTGAGAAGCAAGTTGACCTTCACATATGTTTCTTGACCTTTTTTTGTTAAGTCTTAAATCATCAATCCTAATTGTCGGGTGTAATTTACACTTCCTTAACTTTCTCCACACACTATCTGTGTATAGCCTACAAAAACATCACTTATCAGTACATTTAAAAAACTGAGGCTATGAAAACAATTCCCCTATTTTACTAATCATTAATTTAAGAACGTCTAAGTCAAACTTTTTATTTACGTATCTATATACCCATAGCCTTTATTTATGGCTTAGTTGCTTTTAAGGATTCTTTATTGTCCCAAACTAAGGCTACAAAGAAGAATGTTTATAATCACTAAGCCTAAACTGGTAGTAATTCAATTGACAAATCCTGTCTCCTAGCAGTCCTAAGAACATTGCCAATATAAGTATCAAAACTACACATGATTACAAGTAGAATAAAATGTAGCTAATATATGGCTTCTAACTTTTAATAAAAATATACTAAAGTGTAGAAGAGTCAAAATCTAAAGTAAAGGGATACTAATAAAATCATGAATAAATCAGAGAATGATTCAAGACGAAAAAAAATAACTAGGGGCCTGTGCATAGAATATTTCTTTGTGGCTTTGCCAATCCAAAGAAAACAGTCATTGTTGCTCTGCTAAAACAATGAGTTTTTCATGCACAGGATCCCCATCATCTCATTTCTTTATTTCAATTCCTCGATTAATATGTTGTCCTTTCATTTTAATTCCTTGATTGATATGGCCCCTGCCAAGTAACTATATCAGGGATATAAAAGGAGAATGTCCTGAGAAAGTAAAAACAGACATGGACTTTGAAACATGAGCAATTTACTCTACAGAGAAGAGCAAAAAGAGGTATTCAAGCACTTTAGATGGAGAAAACAGCAGTAGAAGTCATCAGAATTGTCACTCCAGCATTTGTGTTGTGCAAGGTACACATCATAAGAGAACAGCTTCTTGATGGGCAAATATTATTATCCTTATTTTATAGGTGAGGCAATTGAGACTGAGTAAGTAACTTGTCCAGGGACCAAAACAAAAACAGAAAAACAATCCCACTGCCATTCCAGTAACCTTGTCGGACTGAGTAGAACTACTCCAGAGAGTTTCCGAGACTGGAAATCTTTACAGAAGCAGACTATCTCACCTTTCTTCTGCAAACCACTGCTCTTTTGGTTTGTAGCCCAATGCTTACTTAACCCACTGTACAGGGCTCCTGCACAGGGACATCTGACTAATAATAAGACCTAACCCCAAGGAATTCCAAAGAGGACTGAATAGCCAAAGCTATCTTGAAGAAGAGGAGCAAAACAGGACTCATACTTCCAAATTTTAAAATATAGTATAAAACTACAGTAATCAAAATAGTTTAGTACTAATGTAATAATAGGCACATAGACCAATGGGATAGAATTGAGAATCCTGAACTAAACCCACATATTTATGGTCAACTGAGTTTTGTCAGGGTATGAAAAGCATAGTGTCTTTAATAAATGGTGCTGGATTGTAGTTGTTGTTAAGTGCTGTTGAGTTGGTTCCAACTCATAGTGAACCTGTGTATGGTTTCCAAGGATCAGCTGGTGGGTTTGAACTACCAACCTTGTGGTTAGCACTCCAGTGCTTATCTTACAGAGCCACATCAGGACTGATATGCAAAAGAATGAAGCTGGACTCACTCATATCTTACATCAATCACAAAAGTTAACTCATAATAGATCAAGAACTTAAATATAAAATAACTAAAGTCATAGAACTCCTAAAATAAACATACGGATACTATTTTTTGGACCTAGTTCTTGACAATGCAAAAGTACAAGCAACAAAAGACCCACACAAAAGACAGATTCACCTTCATCAGTATCTAAGGACTATGTGTTGAATAAAGGACTTTAATCAAAAAGTGAAGAGACAGCCTACAGATTAGTAGAAACATTTTGGAAACTATTTATCAGATGAACGTTTAATATCCAGAATATATAAAGAATTGTTACAACAACAGAAAGACAAACAACTAATCTAAAAAAAATGAGTAACAGATTTCACTAAAGAAGAAACACCAATGACCAGCAAGCACATGAAAACAAGCTGAACATTATTAGCAATTCTTGCTATTGTTTGTCCTCAAGTGATTTCACTCATAGTCACCCTATGTGACAGCCCTTAGGGCTCCTGTGGTGGTAATCTTCAGGGGAGCAACTCACTAAGTCTTTTCTCTTGTACTGACACACAATGGGTTTAAACTACCTCTCTTTTGGCTAGCAGGTAAGCACTTAATTATTGGTGATGCAATAGTTACCTTATTGTGGTCTTGATTTGCATCCCTCTAAGGAGTCCTTAACAACCTAGGATATGCAGATGATATAACCTTGCTTGCTGAAAGTGAAGAGGACTTAAAACATTTACTGATGAAGATCAAAGAGCACAGCCTTTGGTATGGATTGCATCTCAATGTCAAGAAAACAAAAATCCTCACCACTGGACCAATAAACAACATTCTTATCAATGGATGAAGTTGTCAAGAACTTCATTCTTCTTGGATCAACTATCAACACTCATGGAAGCAGCAGTCAAGAAATCAAACGATATTGCATTAGGCAAATCTGCTGCACAAGACCTTTTAAAAGTGTTCAAGAGCAAAGATGTCAGCTTGAGGACTAAGGTGCACCTAACCCAAGCCATGGTATTTTCAATTACCTCGTATGCATGTGAAAGTTGGACAGAGAATACGGAAGACCATAGAAGAATTGACGCTTTTGAGTTAATGGTGTTGGAGGAGAATATTGAAAGTGTCATGGGCTGCCAAAAGAACCAATAGATACATTTTGGAGGAAGTGCAGCCAGAGTGTTCCCTGAAGGCCAAGATGGCCAAATTTCGTTTCTCATTCTTCGAACATATTGTCAGGAGGGACCAGTCACTGGAAAAGGATATCATGTTAGGTAAGGTGGAGGGTCAGAGATAAAGAGGAAGACCCCCAACGAGATGGATTGGTCAAGTGGCAGCATCGATGGACTCAAGCGTGGCAACAGTAGTGAGGCTGGCCCAGGATTGGGCAGTGTTTCATTCTGCTGTGCATAAGGTCACTATGGGTCAGTACTGACTTGATGACACCTAGCAACAACAACAAGGAGTCCTGGTGTGGCATTGTGAGTTAATGTGCTGGATTGCAAAGTTGGTTTGAATTGCAAGGTAGATCGTTCAAGCTCACCAGCTGCTTCTAGGAAACCCTATATAAGGTCGCTATGGGTCAGAACCAACTCAAAGGCACTTAACAACAACAACAACAACAACAACAACAAAGTAGTCCTGGTATGGCACTGTGGGATAATGTGCTAAGCTTCAAGGTTGGCAATTCAAACTCACTAACTGCTCCTTGGAAACCCTATACAGGGTTGCTATGGGTTGGAATTGACTCCAGGGCACTTAACAACAACATTAACTAGGAGTCCTGGTGGCACAACAGTTAAGTGTTTGGCTGCTAACCAAAAGGTTGACAGTTTGAACCTACTCAGTGACACTATGGGAGAAAACACTTGGTGAGTGGCTCATGTGAAGATTCCAACCAACGAACTACTTACTGCACCACCCTATTACATCACCAGGACTCCTTGTAGTTGTTGTTAAGTGCTGTCGAGTCGCTCCCGACCCATAGCGACCTTGTGTAGGGTTTCCAAAGAGCAGGTGGTAAGCTTGAACTGCCAACCTCGCAGTTCAAATGGCTTTGCAGTCTGGTGCATTAACACACAGAGCTACACCAGGACTCCCCAGGACTCCTTAGGGAGATGCAATCAAGGCCATAAGGAGACACCACTTCATTTCTACTATGATGGGTCAGATTTAGAAACAGTAAACTAACAAAAAAAACCCCAAACAAATGAGGAAAACAAGTGTTGGCAAGGATGTGAAGAAAACCGAACCCTCATCTATTGCTGGTGGGATGCAAAATAATCCAGCCATTGAGAAAATAGTTTGGAAGTTCCTTAAAAAGTTAAACAGAACTGCAGTTGACTTTTGAACAATGTGGAGATCAGGGCCACTGACTTCCTGGCACAGTCAAAAACCTGTGTATAACTTTTGACTCTAAAACTTAACTGGAGTCCTGGTGCGGTGTTGTGGGTTAATGTGTCAGACTGCAAAGTCTTTAGAACTGCAAAGTCTGTGGTTTAAGCTCACCAGCTGCTCCCTGGAAATCCTATACAGGGTTGCTATGGGTCAGCATCGACTCTATGGCACTTAACACCAACAACAAAACTTAACTACTAATAGCCTACTGGTAAACCGAATGCTTTACCAATAAAATAAAGAGTTGATTTGCACATATTTTATACATTATAGATATACGTAATATATATATGGAGTCCTGGTGTGGCCCTGTGGGTTAATGTGCTGGATGGCAAGGTTGGATTAAACCACTAGGTCGGTGATTCAAGCTCATTAGTTGCTTCTTGGAAACCCTATACAGGGTTGCAATGAGTTAGAACCAACTTAATAACACTTACAACAACAATATATTGTATTCTTACAATAAAGCAAGACAGAGAAAACCAAATGATCTGAAGAAAATCTTAAAGAAGAGAAAATACGCTCACAGCACTGTACTGTATTTATCGATACCTGGTGCTGTAGTAGTTATGAATCGGGCTGCTAACCCCAAGGTCAGCAGTTTTAAACTACCAGCTGTTCTGTGGGAGAATGATGAGGCTTTCTGCTCCTGTAAAGATTTACAGCCTCAGAAACCCTCTACAGGGCTGCTATAAGTTGGAACCGACTCTACAGCAGGCATATCACCACATCTACCACCATAAATTTATGAGATCTGTTTACAGGAAGTATCATCTGCACATTGAGTAGACAGAGGACGTGCAGAAAGAGAGGTTAGAAGATGTGGAGGAGATGGCGGGGGAGGAAGGAGAGGCAGGCACACTCTGTCACTTTACAGAAACACAGCATAATTTCTGTCAGACTTTTTGTTTTCTCATCTCTAAAAAATATTTCTAATACAGTACCAATCCTCTATCCACCATTTGCTTTAGTTTTAGTACCCATATCATAGAGGGGTCCTTGTTGTCAAAAAAAGTCAAAAACAGTCTTGAATAATAGGAAGCCTTCTGCCAGACGTTCTAATATCAATTTGTTTTCTGGTACTGCTTCTAAAGCACTCATCTGCATACAGTTGTCATCTGCTCATTTCTCTGCTGAGGTGTCTATTTGCTCGGAAATTTCTTCAAGATCCAACTCTTGCAACTATTCACTAATCACTCCCCCTCCCCCATATTCACAGTGTATTTCATGATTTTCTTGATTGGTTCTGTTGTTAAATTCTGTGACGTCATGCACACTATCTGAACACAGTTTTCTCTAGCAGGAGTTTATTGTTTCACCCTTGGTGGCTTTCAGGGTTTTTTCCAAAACAACATTCACATCTCCAATGGTATAATGCTTCCTGACTTCCAGGATGTTTTCTCTTTTGGGTTCTTTCCCACAG
Organism: Chrysochloris asiatica; assembly: GCF_000296735.1. Classification (NCBI taxonomy): domain Eukaryota; kingdom Metazoa; phylum Chordata; class Mammalia; order Afrosoricida; family Chrysochloridae; genus Chrysochloris; species Chrysochloris asiatica. Next base: position 10,869,161 of record NW_006408566.1, read on the forward strand.
GCCTGACGTTTCATTCCTTTCCACCAAGTATCATGTGTAATGAGCCTGAAAGGTCCTTACAACCCCCTGATCTAGAGGTGGAATTGGAGATGTTGTGTTAGGGGAAAAGAGACCACTTTGACACCTTTGGCACTGAACTCAGGGGATTCTGGGTGGGCAGGAGTATTCTCCAATATCAAAAGAACTTTAAATGGTACTTCCAGACTTTGTGGGCAAAGAATCAATGGAACCAATCCAGAAAAACGGTCCTTGTTGTCTAAACCTTCTTGTTGTGCAACCAAAAGACTGGCAGCTGGTGTTTTTCTTTTCCCCTCAAGGCGCGGCTTCATAGATAAGGACCGTCCTGATCATAAACCCAACTGCATTTGCACAAAATGGTAGTTAGCCTAACGCTTCCTGCCTTCAATACTAGTTCTGGTTTCTTTTCCTTACTAATTAGTGTCCTTGGTGGCATTCCCCACTTCCCAGAACACAGCACTTTTGTCGGCATTAAAAACTTGTTCAGGCAGACTTCCTTTTCTTCAATGATTTTCTTAATGGCAGCTGGTGTTCACCTGCTGTTTCTTGGTTGGCAAAAGCTGCTTCTCCTATTATTTTGGCATTTTAAAGCCAAACCACTGTCAAAAACTATCAAGCTCTTCTTTGCTCAAATTAAAATTTCCAAACTAGATCCTTCACTTTTCTTTTGCTTTAAGTGTCAAATAATGATTTAACTTTTTCTTAAATCACATTGGCATCTATAGGTATATCTTCCCCCTTCCTCAACAATTCTTGTTGTTAGATGCAATTGAGTTGGCTCTGACTCACAGTGACTGTAGGCATAACAGAACTCATAGTGACTCTATGCCATCCTCACAGTTGTTATTATATTTAAGACCATTGTAGCAGCCAATGTGTCAATCCATCTCCTGGAAGATCTTATTCTTTTTCACTGACCCTCTACTTTACCAAGCATGATGTCCTCTGTGAGGGACTGGTTATTCCTGCTAACATGTCTGGATTATATGACACGAAGACTCGCCATCCTTGGTTTCAAGGGACATTCTGGCTGTACTTCTTCCTAGAAAGATCTTTGCCAACACTAATTCAAATGCATTGATTCTTCTCCTGTGTTCCTTATTTAATGTCCAGTTTGCACACATTCATACATAGTTGTTGTTAAGTGCTATCGAGTTGGCTCTGACTGCATTTGCACAAAATGGTAGTTAGCCTAACGCTTCCTGCCTTCAATACTAGTTCTAGTTTCTTTTCCTTACTAATTAGTGTCCTTGGTGGCATTCCCCACTTCCCAGAACACAGCATTGGATTTCCAAAGCTGTAAATTTTTGCAGGAGCAAAAAGCCTCATTTTTTCCCTTCCAAGCAGCTGGTGAGTTCAAACTGTGGCTTTGTAACTCACAGTCCAGTGCTGATTCTACAGAGCTACCATATATATGAGGTGACTGAAAATACTTTGGCTTGGGTCAGGGACATCTTAGTCTTCAAACTGACGTGTTTTCTCTTGGACACTTTAAAGAGGTCTCATGAAGCAGATTTGCCTAATGCAAAAAGTCTTTTAAGTTCTTGACTGCTGCTTCCATGAGTGCTGACTGTGAATCCAAGCAAATTGAAGTCTTTGGCAATTTCAACCTTTTCTCCATTTATCATGAAATTGTTTAATGGTCCAGTTGTAAGGATTTTTCTTTTCTTTACATTGTGTTGTAACTCACATTGAAGGCTTTTGTCTTTAAACATCATCAGTAAGTAGTTCAAGTATTCTTTGCTTTCAGCAAGCCAGGTTGTGTCATCTGTATATCTCAGGTTGTTATGAGCCTTCCTCCAATCCTGATGTTGTGTTCTTCTTTATATAGGCCAGTTTCTTGGCTTATTTGCTGAACATACAGATTGAATAAATATGGTGAAACATACCTAACACACACCTTTCCTGATTTTAAACCATTCAGTTTCCACTTGTTCTGTTTAATGACTACCTTTTGGTTTATGTAAAGGCTCCTCCTGAGTACAATTAAGTGTTGTAAGTGTCTGATCCCAGCAAGCAAGGTTGTGTTACCTGCATATCACAGTTTGTTATGAGTCTTCCTCCAATCCTGATGCCAATTTCTTCTTCATATAATGCAGCTTTCTCGATTGCTAGTTCAGTGTAGAAAATGAATGTAAGTATAATGAAAGAATACAACCCTGGCACACACCTTTCCTGATTTTAAACCATTCCGTATCCCCTTGTTCTGTTTGCATGGCTTCCACTTGGTCTATGTACAGATTCCTCATAAGCACAACGAAGTGCTCTGGTATATTCATTCTTAGCATTTTTATCCAAAGTTTGTTCATAGTTCACAGAGTCGAAAGCCTTTACAAAGTCAGTAAAGTACAAGTAAACATCTTTCTGGTATTCTGTTTTCAGCAACAATCTATCTGATGTCGGCATTAATGTCCCTAGTTCCACAACCTCTTCTGAATCCAGCTTTAATTTCTAACAGTTTACTGTCGCGGTACGATTGCAACCATTTTTTGAGTTATCTTCAGCAAAATTTTACTTGCATGTAATATTACTGATATTGTTTGATGATTTCCACATTCTGTTGGGTCACCTCTTTTTGCATTGGGCACAGATATGAATCTTTTCTAATCAATTGGCCAACTTTCTTGACACAGATGAGTGAGTACCTCCAGAGGTATATCAGTTTGTTGGAAGATTTCAATTTGTATTCCATTAATTCCTGGAACCTTGTTTTTCACCGATGTCTTCAGTGAAGTTTGGACTTTCCTCTTCAGTCCATTGATTCTTGATCATATGCTACCTCTTGAAATAGTTGAACATAGACTATTTCTTTTTTGTATAGTGTCACTATGTATACCGTCCATCTTCTTTTGATGCATTCTGCATTATACAATATTTTGCCCAGGTTGTTGTTAAATGCCATTGAGTCCATTCCGACTCATAGTGATCCTGTACAGGGTTTCTGAGGAGTGACTGGTGGATTTGAACCACCAACCTTGTGGATAGCAGTCCAGTGTTTATCCGACAGTGCCACAATAGGATTCCATTTTTGCCCATAGAATCTTTCAATATTACAAGTCAAGTCTTGGATTTTATTCTTCAGTTCTTTCAGCTTGAGAAATGCTCAGCATGTTCTTCCCTTTTGGTTTTATGATGTCAAGTCTTTGTGAATTACATTGTAATAGTTGACTTTGTCTTCTGGAGCTGCCTTCTGAAAACTTCTGTCCGGCTGTTTGACTTCCTCATGTCTTCTATTCACTTTAGCATGTCTATGCTGGAGAACAGATTTCAGTCTCTTGTAACATCCATTTTGGTCCTTTCTTCCTATTAAGTGTTTATGTGTAAACATTTTGATAAATTTAACTTTAAAACATACATTTGTATATATTTTATGGAAGTAAATGATAAAATAGAATACTATCTACATTGCTATTTTCATGATCAGCAGTTCTAAACTACCAGCTGTTCCATGGGAGAAAGATGAGGCTTTCTGCTCCCATAAAGATTTACAGCCTTGGAAACCCTGTACAGGATCATTATGAATCAGAACTGGCTCGACCACACATAATAACAACAACAACATATTTTATGCATTCATGACATGCCTCTTTTTCTTTAGCTTAACACCACCTAATAACAACAACAACATGATACAATTAATCATTGGACAACACAGGTTTGAACTGTACAGTTTCACTTATATTTGAGGGTTTTTTTTTCAATAAACATATTGGAAAGCTTTTTGTAGATATGTGACAATTTGAAAAAATACAAACACACAGATAAACTATAAACAATTGTAGCCTAGAAATAGCCAAAAATTTATCTTGTGGTACCAAAGGATAAGTACTTGACCTCAAGGCCGGTTTAAACCACAAGGTTGGCAGTTCAAACTCACCAGCCGCTCCTTGGAAACCCTATGCAGGCTCATTGTGAGTTGGAATGGACTCGACGGCACTTAACAACAACAACGTAGCAACCTTGTGTGCAACAGAATGAAACAATGGTCAGTCCTGCACCATCCTCACAATCAGTGTCACAGAGAAGCCCACCGTTGCAGCTGCTGTACCACTCTAGCTTGTTGAAAATCTTCCTCTTGTTTTGCTGACCCTGTACTTTACCAACCATGAATGTCCTTCTCCAGGGATTAGTCTGTCCTGACTGGTCTGTCCAAAGTACGTGAGATGAAGTCTCAACATCCTTGCTTCTAAGGAGTACTATGGCTGGACTTCTTCCAAGACTGGTTTCTTTGTTCTTCTGGAAGTTGATGATACACTCAATAATTCAAAGACAACAATTCTTCTTTGGCCTTCCTTATTCACTGTCCATAGGAGCTCTGGTAGCGTAGTGGTTGCGAATTGGGCTGCGAACCGCAAGGTCAGCAGTCCGAAACTACCAGTTGTTCCGCAAGAGAAAGAGGAGGCTTTCTGCTCCTGTAAAGATTTATAGCCTCAGAAATCCTGTACAGGGTCACTATGAGTTGGAACCAACTGCATGGCACATAACAACAACAACATTCACTGTCCATATGAAGTGACAGAGAATACCATGGCTTAGGTCAAGTGTACCTTAGTGCTCAAAGTAGCATCTTTGCTTTTTAGCACTTTTAGAAGTCTTCTGCAGTTGATTTACACAGTGCAATATGTTGCTTGATTTCTTGACTGCTGTTTCCATGGATATTAATTATGGATCCAAGTAAAATGAAATTCTTGACAACTTCAGTGTTTTCTGTATTTATCATGATGCTGCTTATTAATGCAGGTGTGAGAATTTTTCTTTTATTTATGTTGAGGCGTAATCCATACTAAAGACTTTGATCTTTATTGGTAACGGTTTCAAGTACTCGTCACAGTCAGCAAACAAGATAGCTGCATATTTTGTTGTTGTTGTTGTTGTTGTTCGGTGCCATCATGTTGGTTGCAACTCACAGTGACCCCATGCGCAGCAGAACACTGCCCATTCCTGAAAATCCTCACAGTTGTCACATTTGAGTCCACTGCTGCTGCCACTGTGTCAATTTATCTCCTGGTGGAGTGGGGGGGGGGGGGGGGGGGGTTACCAATTTTTTTTACTGACCCTCTACTTTACCAAGCATGATGTCCTCTGTGGGGGATGATCCCTCCCCATAACATATCAAAGTATGTGAGATGAAGACATCATCCTGGCTTCTAAGGAGCACTCTGGCTGTACTTCTTTCCCAACAGATTTGTGAGCTCTTCTGGCAGTCCATGGTATTTCTAATATTCTTCTCCTGCAACATAATTCAAATGCATCAATTCTTCTATGGGCTTCCTTACTCATATTGTCCAAATTTCATATGCACATAAGATGACTGAAAATACTGTGGCTTGGTTCAGGCACACCTTAGTTCTCAAACTGATGTCTTTGCTCTTTAATAAAGAGGTCTTTTACAATAGACCTAATGCAATACATAGTTTCATTTCTTGATTCCTGCTTCCACAAATTTTGATTGTTAATCCAAGTAAAAGGAAGTCTTTGACAACTTCAATCTTTTCTCCAATAATTATGATGCTCTTCATTGGTCCAGTTGTAAGGATTTTTCTTTTTTTTATGTTGAAGTATAATCCTTTGAAGACTGTTGTTGTTGATATTCATCAGTAAGTATTTTAACTCATCTTCACTTTCAGCAAGCAAAGTTGTATCATCTGCATGTCACAAGTTGTTAATGAGACTTTTTTCAATCCTGATGCCACTTTCTTCTTCATATAATACAGGTTATTGGATTACTAGCTCAGTTTACAGACTGAATAGCTATGGTGAAATGATACAACCCTGGTGCACACTTTTCCTGGGTTTAAACCATTCATAACCCCCCTGTTGTGCTGTATGACAGCCTCTTGGTCTCTGTACAGGTTCCTCATGAGCACAATTACATGTTCTAGAATACCTATTATTTGCAATGTTGTCCATAGTTCATCATGATCCACACAGTCAAAATCCTTTGTATAGTAAATAAAGCACAAGTAAATTTCTCTCTGGTATTCTCTGCTTTCAACTGTGATCCATCTGATATCAGCAATGATGTTCCACAATCTCTTCTGAATTGGGTTTGAATTTCTGGCAGTTTCCTGTCAATGTACTGTTGCAAGTATATTTAAATTATCTTCAGAAAATTTTAGTTGCATGTGATATTAATGATACTGTTTGTTGAATTCTGCATTCTGTTGAGTGACTTCTCTTTGGAATGGGCATGAATATAGATCTCTTCTAATCGGTTGACCAGATAGCTGTCTTCCAGATTTTTTGGCATAGATGAGTGAGTGCCTCTAGTGATGCATCAGTTTGTTGAAATATTTCTATTTGTATTCTGTCAATTTCTGGAGTCTTGTGTTTTGACAATGCCTTCAGTGCAGCTTGCACTTCTTCCTTCAGTGGCATTGGCTCTTGATCATATGCTACCTCTTGAAGTGGTTGAGCATTAACCATTTCTTTTTGGTACAGTGACTCTGTGTGTTCATTTCATCTTCTTTTGATGTTTTCTTCATTATTCAGTATTTTGTGTATAGAATCCTTCAATAGTGTTAAGTTGAGGCATGGATTTTTTGTTAATTCTTTCAGTTTGAGAAATGGTCATCTGCTTATGTAGTCTTCCTCTAGTCCTTATGGTGTTTTCTCCTTCACATAGTCTAACTTCTCAGATTATTTATTCAGCATACAGATTGAATAAGTATGGTGAAAGACTACAATCCTGATGTACACTTTTCCTGATTTTAAACCATTCAGTATTCCCATATTCTGTTCAAATGACTGTCTTGTGGTCTACATACATGTTGTACATGAGCACAAATAAGTGTTCTGGAATTATCATTCTTTGTAAAGTTAGCCATAATTTACTGTGATCCACACAAATGACTTCACAAAGTCAATAAAATATTTTCAGCTTTCAGCCAAGATCCATCTGACATAAGCAATGATATCCCTCATTCCTCATCCTCTTTTGACTCTAGCTTGAATTTCTGGCAGTTTACTGTTGATGTACTACTATAACCATTTTTAAATTATATTCAGCAAAACTTTGTATATGATGTTAATAATATTGTTTGAATAGATCTCTTTCAGTTTGGTTCACCCAGTAGCCTTCTTCCAAATTTCTTGGCATAGAGGAATGAGCACTTCCAGTATTATATCCATTTATTAACCATCTCAGTTGGTATTCTGTCAATTCTGTCATTGTTGTTTGTTAATGCCTTCAGTGCAGTTTAGACTTCTTCTTTCAGTACTACTGGGTGTTTTTATTGTTGTTGTTGTTTTTAATACAGTTGAGTGGTGACCAGTTCTTATTGGTACTGTGTTCTGTGTATTTCTTTCATGTTGTTAAGTGCTGTGGAGTTGGTGGGGTTTGAATCACCAACCTCGAGGTTTGCAGTCCAGTGCTTATCCTATGGCACCCACACCAGAACTCCATTCCTTCCATAATACTCAGCAATTCCATTCCTAGATACATATTCAAGAGACTAGACAGCAATAATGCAAACAGACATATGTACATCAGTGCTCATTGCAGCACTGTTTACAATAGCCAAAAGGTGAAAACAAATGAAATATCCATCAAGTGGATACAAATTGGTGGCATAAGCATACAATGGAATATGACTCAGCTGTAAAGAGAAATGAAGTCCTGCTACATGGAACAACATGAATGAAGCTTGAAAACATGTTGAGTGAAGTCAGTCAATCACAAAGGGACAAACAGTGTCTGAACTCACTCATTCATGTGAGTTAACCAGAGTAGGCAAATGGATGGAAACCAAAGTTCATTACTGGCAGGGGGGAGGTGAGAGGAAGTAATTGTTTAGGGACCAGGGAGTTTCTGTTTATGGTGATGGGAAATTTGGCAAAAGATTATCATGATGGTTGTACAGCATGATAATATAAGTTATGTCGCTAACTTGTACATGTGAAAAATGTCAAATTGGCCAATGTAAATATATATATATTTGCAAAAATAAAATAGATATATACCATATAACTGAAAACAATGTTATGTTAAAGTCTTAATCTTAGGTCAGTCTTGATCCCAAGAGCTCACTGGAGTGGTCAGGCTGGCTGAGGCCAGCTCAGGAATGTCTCCTAAGGCATGTGCAAAGTTCATTTAAAAAAATAATAAGCCTCATATACAGAGAAATAAGAGGAGCTCTGGTAGCGTAGTGGTTACGAATTGGGCTGCGAAACTCAAGGTGGGCAGTTTGAAACTACCAGCTGTTCCATGGGAGAAAGATGAGGCTTCTTGTCCCGTAAAGATTTACAGCCTCGGAAACCCTATATAGGGTCTCTATGAGTCAGAACCAACTTGATGTACTTAACAACAACAACAAAAGAGAGAAATTAACAAATTGTATTTTTCAAAAAGGAATATAGATATAACATTTATATTTCTAGTAGCTGCACTTACTCTAAGGACCCTCTTTCTGGAGATGGCCCAACCTTGGTGCTCTGTGGGTCCTGCTACCTGTGGATCCCCACTGTACACTTTACCATCCTGCAGAGCTGTCTCTTGATTCAGAGTCTGCTGTGGATTCAGGACAAATTCTTTTGGTCTCAGACACTTATTTCCCCCACTTACACTTATACAATTATATTACAGGGTCACGATGAATCAATTCAGTGGCAATGGCTTTGGTTTGGTTTAGTTATGTTATAAAAAGCCTTGGCAATACAGTAGGATAAGCACTGAGCTGCTAACCAGGAGGTCAGTGGTTCAAACCCACTAGCTGCTCCCTGGGAGACAAATGAGACAATCTGCTTCCATAAAGATCTACAACCTCAAAAACCCAATGGGGCAGCTCCAATCTTTCCCAGAGATTGGCTCTGAGTTGGAATTGACTTTGTTAACTGGGTTTAGTTATGTTAGGTATGTGGGCTATGGGTGATTTGTTCTTTTGGTTTATACAAAGATATCAAGAGAGATCAGAGCTTAGGTCACTGGCAATATACTATAGGAACCCTGAGACCTCCAATGCCTGGGTTTGAATTTTTGCATTTTTAATATTAATGCCTAATTTAATTAACTTAAAACTAAATTCTGCCTGTGCCTTGAGAAATATTGCAGTTGAGCTAATTCCACTTTCTTCTAACCATATTTGGGGGTTTCTGAGTCCACATACTTTGGGTTACAAGAAATGAGAAGTCCAATTCAAACCAGTTGAAACCATAGGTAAATGTTTGCTCTCAGTTAAAAGGAAGTCAGAAGGAGGACACAACTGAATGATACAGTGGCTCAATGACAGGCAATAAAACCACGGCTTCTTTTCATAATTTGTTTGTTAAGTGCCATTGAGTTGGTTCTGACCCTTAGCGACAGTGTATAGAGTTCCCTAGGAGCGGCGAGTGAGTTTGAACCACCGACCTTGCAGTTCAAACCACCTTTGCAGTATATGCCATTAACCTGCAGTGCCACAGTGTCACTATCTTTTAATTCCATTTTTCCACAAACTTTCTGAAGCCCCCTCATACTCTCCTTTTCCATCTTTGGGGCTGTCTTCATTTTCAGACAGGTCTCAAGAGAGCTGTGGCCATTCTAATACTTTCATACAGACATGGCAACAATTAGAAGGGGAAAAAAACGGGACTTTTCCTTTTTTTCACTGGCCAGTTTTTTTCAGAAATTCTCATAGATCACCACGTTCTTCTTCCCTTGTTGTTGTTGTTGTGATGTGCCGTGGAGTCAGTTCCGACTCATAGTGACCCTGTACAGGGTTTCCGAGGCTGTAAATCTTTATGGAAACAGAAAGCCTCATCTTTCTCCCGCAGAACAGCTGGTAGTTTCGAACTGCTGACCCTGAGGTTCGCAGCCTGATTCGTAACCACTATGCTACCAGAGCTCCTCTTCCTCCCTGGTGAGGGTCAGTAAGAAAGAAGAAGCTCCTCAGTGAGATAGACTGGCACAGTGACTGCCAACAACAGGCTGAAATGTAACTATTATTAGGCTGGCACAGGACTGGGCAGTGTTTCCTTCTGTAGTGCAGAGGGTCTCTATGAGTCAGAACTGACTCGACAGCAGCTAGCAACCACTTTTCCCAGGCCTTATTTCTAGCTGTAGAAAAAGCATTCTGAAGCCCCTATTTTCAGACCTTCTTATTTCCTGACTTATTAAAAACTCCCAGGAAATATGAAGACATTCTGGCTAGGGCTTGGAGAATGTGTCCTTTGGTTGTTTAAATGATTATATATTCCTGAGAATTTTTGTATACATCTCCCTCTCCTCCCCAAGAAAACAACAGAGGGAACAGAAGCAAAAATATTGTTGAATGATGATGCACGGGGGAGATTGTAATCATTGCAATGAAATGATGTGTGCAAAACCGATGTTCCCCCATGTAAACTATCACTCAATTCACAATAAAAACTCAAAAACAAAACAACCTGGCTAGATTAACAAGGCATAATGCAAAACAACAAATATAGAAGCATTTCTTTATGATGTAGAAAAAGTGTGTTAGTTAAGCTTCTTTCCTTAAAAAATCTTAAGTATCATAAATCTCTATAAGAAAACTTGGCTTTGGTGGTTGAAATGAACAATTAAAGTAGAAGCTTTGTTTATATGGGAACTCTGTTACTATGTTAACAAAATATTATGGCAACACAAGTTCTAATAGCCTTATATTTTGTATTCTCTAAGTTTTTTTCAGGTTGGATCCTGGATATTCTTCCACTTAAATGTATATTTTTTAAACTTTAAAATAACTTAATTACATGATGATGTTAAAATCTGATTGGGGGGATTCTGATTCTTGACAAATTCTTTCTTTCCATTCATTCTTATACAAGCCTGGGATCAACTAGGCACAGAATCACTACAAGTATTGAAAGAGTTGTTGTTAAGTACCATCAAGTTGGTTCTGACTCACAGTAACCCTGTATAGGATTTCCAAGAAGCAGCTGGTAGCGTGGAAACCACTGACCTTTATCACTAGTAGTCCGGTGTTTATCCTAGAGTGTCACACTAGGACTCCACTGAGAGAGTAAGGGGTTTAACATTGGGATTAGGATTTACCCAGATGTGGGAGGAGCTGAGAGAGTAAAGGTCTGGAAGACTAAAGCTGGATAACTGGAAAAAGTCATCATCTACAGATATAGCTTGATATTCTGACATGAGTGGGGGAAATCTGAAGTTCATGGGTGAAAGTTCAAGGAGCTGCACACAGCTATTGGGAACACAGATATGAATTCATGGAGATATGGGTGAAATCCCCATGTCTGTGAAGTAAGAGTTTGCGAAGAGCTGCATGAAGCTGATGACTGTGAGGTATCATCATGCCCAAGAAAGATCCATGCACACAGCTTCTGTGAGGCCACTTCTTTGCTGCCACATCTCCTAAATCCTATGCATGTTTTTCTCATTGGCAAACTATAAACCTCACTGCAAAAGAGAGGACACAAAGTCAGACTTTGTGAGCCATATTTTCTTTAGATAGCCTGTGTAAGTTTGATGTTGTGACACAATAAACAACTGAAAAATTCCAGGTCACCTATCTACTGGTCAGCTGGGGGTTGGCATACTTAGGCTAGGGATGGCTGGGAAGCTAGGCCATATTCCTTTGTGAGAGCTAGCCCAGGCATATTCCTGTGATATTGGCAGAAGCAAAAAGAACAAGTTAAACTACATAAACCCTTTTCAGATTCTGGGCACATCACCCCCACCAAGTGAGCACTGAGCAAAACCCACTCAGCAAAACAAGTCACATCTGGCAAAGCCCAAAGCCAAGAGACAAGGAAATACATTTTACCACTAACGGCACAGAAAGATAGACAGTGAATGTTCTGAACAATAATATACCACACAATTTCTTCCAGATTAGACACAGAGGACTCGTCTGCCCCATTTTCAAATAGAACGGTGCTCAGCACTACAAACCTAATCAATTTCTGGACATTCCTTAAAATGCTCTCTTCCCACATCACCTTCTCACTTTTGCCCACTCACTGTGAGGTGATTTCCTTTCTCTAAAATCAAAAGGTTGTAAAAGAACAGCAGCTCTACTTCTTACTATTCATTACCTCATTAGTTCCTAAGTACTGAATGGTTACTATGTGCCAAGTACTGTGCTGATTGTGGTAGACTTAGAGGCAAGCAGTCCTCTTCATCAAAGAGCTCACATTTTAGTGGACTAGCAGCAGGGAAGAGGTAGCCATAATACAGCGTGTGTAATGGACAGACGCTAAGATGGCCTCTGTATAGTTCTCTCTACTGAGTGTAGGTGGGACCTGAGACTAGTTTCTAACCAATATAGTTAAGGTGATGGGACCTCCCTGGCATGATAATATTACATTATATTTGACTCCATCAGTCTTGCTCTGGGAACTCTCCTTGCTACTGGATGAAGTAGGAGTCCATACTGGAAAAGCCCTTGCAACAAGGAACAGCAGGCCCATCTAGGAACTGCAAGGAGCCTTTATTATAGCTGAAAGCAACTTTCCATCGGTGGCCAGCAAGAAACTGGGGCTTTCAGTCCTACAGCCTCTAGGAAATGAATTCTGTCCATAATTTGAGTGAGTCTGGAAGCAGTTTTTGCCCACCTCATGCTTCCAGATCAGAATGCAGCCCAACTGGCACACAGACATTGCAGTTTATGAAACTCAAAGCAGAGGGTCCAGCTAAGCTCTGCCCAGACTTCAGATGCACAGGAACTGTGATAATAAGTGTTTTGTCTTATGCCCAAGTTTGTGGGAATTTGTCACAGCAACAACAACAAGAAACAAATACAGTGTGATGTGGATATGGTAGCAGGGCTGTGGGAGCCAACAGAGAAAGTCTTCTAGAGAAGGGAGAGAGGCTTCGTAGAGTGTTGGGAGTAAGAGTGTGATAAAGCATAGGGGGCCTCACACATCTACATAAATGACGCAGGAAAAAGCAGCATGACCTACTAGCTCATGCGGTGTCTGGGATGTGAATGGTGACATCGTCAAAGACAGAGAGTAAAGCATTAAAGACTTTGCAATTCACAAAGTATCCTGAAGGAAATGGAAATCGAAGGATTTTAGGCATAGCAAAAACATGAATACATCTGAGCATATAAAGCAGTTGGAAACACAAGGACAGGAATTGCTGTAACTATCAAGTTAATTGAAGGATCTCTTTCTCAGGTGAAGAAGGTGGGGGACTCTCAAAAGACAGAGACCTCAGAAAGGAATAGGGAAATCTTGGAGGAAGCAGAAAGACTTAAGGAGGCAAATTTTATTTATTTATTCATTACCAGTCTTAGCAGGTATCTGGAAATCTGGAAGGAAGCAGAGTAGAATGGAGAAAATCGAGATTGGTCATATAGAGGAGTATATGCTGACTTCAGGGAAAATAAAGCTAGACAGATGGGACCAGGACCCTGGGAGAATCACTGATTTGATGGTTCTTGCCTGTGCCTGGCATCCGTTGTTTGTACTGTTGTTAAGTGCTGTAAAGTCAGTTTTCAAGAAGTGACTGGTGGGTTTGAACCACCAACCTTATGGTTAGCAGCCCAGTGCTAATCTTACAGAGCAACACCAGGGCATTCATATGTTGTTGCATTTAAAGGAGAGGTGGCAAGAAAAACAGTAACTTAATATTTCATAGTGCTTTCCAGTTTACAAAGAATTTTCACACATCAAGGGACTTCAATAATTTGTGGGAAAATGGGATTAAAAGATAATAGAATCTTTCCATGAATTTTTTGAAATTCCCTTATATATGGGGTCATCCACTCACAAAAATCCTATGAGATAGGGTGGGAGATGGTAGAAAGAAATGGTTGTTGAATGTCTTTATGAACTCAGTACCACAGAGAATAAAGAAATTAAAACTTGGAAGTAAAGTGACTTTCTCACAGCTACTGGAGCAGGGATTTAAACCCAAGATCTCTGACCCCCAAATGTCAAGCTGTCTCCTGATTTCCATGATAAATTACCAATTCCTTCTCCTGCTCATATCTGCCCTGAAACGATCCCAACAACTAACACTTTCTTTGAAAACCATCAATTTTATAAGAGCACCAAAACATAACTCATTTTATTTCTTTCTTTGCAATCATCCCTGAATCGACAATGTGTATTAGGGTAGTTTTATTAGTATTTAGTTTGTTTGGGGGCTGATTTTATACTCCTTGAATTTAAAGTTATGTAGCTCTGGTAGCATAGTGGTTACGAATCGGGCTGCGAACCTTAAGGTCAGCGGTTCGAAACTACCAGCTGCTCCGCGGGAGAAAGATGAGGCTATCTACTCCCATAAAGATTTACACCCTCGGAAACCCTGTACAGGGTCGCTATGGGTCGGAACCGACTCGACGGCACTTAACAACAACATTAACCATAATAAGCTTGGAAATATAAATAATTAAACTTTGTCAAGGCATGCAATTTACTTAGTTAACATTTTAGCTTGAGTGAATTGAGCATCCTTAAAAGAGACACAAGAACTAGCTTTCTTAGAGTCCAACATTTTTTGAATACAAGTTTAAATTTATTATTATGGGCTAACATTTTAATTCTAAAAATAAAACCAACTGAACTCAATTTACCTGGAGCTGGGCAGATGCTGACTTTACGGATTGACAAACTGGATTGAAGAGGAGTTTTATTTTCTTTTAAAAACCGAGATATAGCAGCAGCATACCTAGAAAGAGAGAGAGAGAGAAATCATCTAACTTCCCAAATTAATTTGGGGAAGTGTAATTATTGAGAAAAATTAACCAAATAAATGAAATAGAACAGAAAAGTAGGTATGGTTTGAACATGGTGCCTTTTTGAACGTTGGCTAATTTAATGGTACAATGAAATCATTTCAATCTAAGCTTTCCAACAAAATAGTTTTTAGAAAAGCAAAAGGACAAGAGATAGGATTAATATTCTAAGGGTAATAAAACATCATCTGCTGTAGTAAACTGGATTCATTTCCTAAGGCTGCTGTAATAAATTATCATAAACATGGTGGTTTAAAACAGCTGAACTTTATTCATTCACGTTTCTGGAGGCTACAATTCTGAAACCAAATTGTTGGTAGGGCAAGGCTTCCTCTGAAGGCTTAAGGGATGAAAGCTTCCTTGACTCATCACAGCTTCTGGTGGCTCCTGAGAATCCTTGGTGTTCCTACATCACTACAATCACTGCTTTGGTCCTCATAGGGTCTTCTTTCTTGGTGACCTCTCTCCTCTTTTGGATTTAGGAATTAGGGCCCATCCTAATCCAGTATGATCTTATTGTAATTAATTACATGGGCAAAGACCCCATTTCCAAACTGGTTCTCGGCGGACATGATTTGGGTGGGGCTAACATTCAACCTGCTATAAAAATAAAACAAAGCCCACTGCCATCCAATCTATGCCAACTCATAGTGATGTTTTAAGATAAATTAAAGGAGTTTCTGAGACTAAATCTTTACAGAAGCAGACAGCCTCATCTTTCTCCCATGGAACAGTTGGTGGAGTTGAACCTTGTGTTTAGAAGCCCAATGCTTAACAAACTGCATCAGGAAAAATTCATAAACTATCCTAGGAGTGAGGGGGAGCAATCTAGCAGGAGACACCAATAAATTTAAATAAAACAATCACAGAATATCCTTGAAGAAAGAATTCATGTATGGAAAGAACACTTTTTACAAAAACTTCTCTTGGTGGTGACTAGGTTTGGGGAAATATTATGGCAAGGGAAATTGTGGTGACAAAATTGTTTATTGAGGAAAATGAAATGGTACAGAAATACCTTTGACCCACAGGTGTACTTACTTTATAAACTATTACTGAAGTCTTATTCATTTAATAGATACTGAGGGCCTATCTTGTGCTAGGCACAGTTTTAGGAGCTAAGGATACAGGAAAAACACGAGAGACAAGGTCTCTGATCCCATCGAGAAGAGCTTAGAATGAACAAATATGGAGATTAAGATATATCAGTAGTGACATGTGCTGTGATGAAACTAAAAGAAGATAATATAATGCCGAATGACTGGGAAATGGGAGGGCTGCTCAGTTTGGAGAGCCTGAAAAAGCTTCTCTGAGGAGATGCCACGTAAGTTGAAACCTGAATGGCAAGAGCGAGCCATCCATGGAAAGACCAGGAAAGTTGTTCGAGGCAGAGGGATCAGTTTGCTCCTTTTTGGTTCCCGGGAAATGTCTGAACTTGATGAACCGGAAGAGAAAGATGGAGGCCATCTGGCTGGAGCACGACGGACTCAATTCGCACTCAGAGTGACAGAGTAGAACTGCTCCTTAGAGCTTCGGAGGCTGTAAATCTTTACAGGAGCAGACAGACAGCCTCTGGTTTCTCCTGCAGAGCAGCTGGTGGGTTTGAGCTGCCAATCTTTCAGTCAGTAGCCCTGTGTCACGAAGGGTTCACTCAATGGGGATCAGAGTCACTCAAACTACAGTAAAGGAGGAAAAAAGGTAACAGAATAGTCAAGATGTTTTAGACCACTTATAAAAGTCTGGTGGCACAATCGTTCAGGATTCAGCTACTCATTGAAAGGTTGGTGATTTGAACCTACCACTAGCACCGTAGGATAAGCACTGGACTGTGAACTACAAGTTCAAGCCCAGAATCACTCCTCAGAAACCTTATACAGGGTCCGGATGCGTCACAATCAACTCGACAGCACTTGACAACAATTGGCTCTGTGGGAGAAAGACTTGGTAATTACAGTCTAGGAAATGCCAGGGGACAGTTGTACTCTGTCAGATGGGGTCGCTATGAGTTAAAATCCACTCACAGGCAACTAACGATAGACCACTTGCTGTAAGGCATTTGGATTTTATTAAAAGAACAATGAGAAGTTATTACAGTTTCATTTGGTTAGTTTTATTTTTAATCTGTACTCTAAGATTTATTATCTGTCACTAATTTTTTAAAAAAACAGTAAAAGAATCATCTTTATTTTAGTAAAATACAGCCGTTTGGTCTTACTTTTTAATTTTCTTGTTATAGCTTTACCATTTAACCAATTTGTGATTGTATATTCAAAGTGAGTTTCTTGGAGAATAACAAGATCTTTTAATTTATTATAATCTGACAATCTCTGCCATTTAAACAGAGTGCTTAGATAATCTACATTTAATATAATTATCAGTGTGTTATTAAGTGCTGTCGAGTCAGTTCTAACTCATAGTGACCCTATATAGGGTTTCCTACTAGTGGCTGGTGAGTTTGAACTACAGACCATGTAGTTCAAACTGACCTTGAGGTCCAGTGCTTATCCTACAGTGCCACACCATGTGGTAAGGCTTAAAATCTATCACTTCTCTATTCCTGTTCTCTTTATCTGTCCTTTGTTCCTTTTAACCTCTTATATATTGTTTTAAATATTTCATTTTATCACTACTATTGGTTTATTTGGAGTCCTGGTCTGGTACTGTGCGATAATGCACTAGACTGAAAGGTCAATTTGAACTGCAGGTCAGAGGTTCAAATTCACCAGCTACTCCTCAGAAACTCTGCACAGTGTAGCTATGAGTTGGAACAGACTCAATGGTACTTAACAACAACAATGGTTTATTATCACTACCTTTTTGTTTAAAGCATTTTCTAGGGTTTAAACAAACATCATTAACATACTAATCTGCCTTCAAATATTTTGTTGTTGTTGTTGTTGTTAAGTGCTGTCCAGTCAGTTCCAACTAATAGCCACCCTTTATAGGGTTTCTGATAGTAGCTGGTGGGTTTGAACTGCAAATCTTATGATCCAGTATAGAACACCAATATTATACTACTTCCTGTATAATATAAAAACTTTCTAACACTAAATTTCCATTTCGAGTTTACTGTCTTTTGGGCCAGTGTTGTCATATATTATAAATTTGCATAAATTATAAACCCTGCAGTACATTTTTATTAATTTGTGTTAAAAATTTTTTTTGGTCATTAAAAAAAAATAGATTGAAATTAATAAAATTAGTCATATATTTACTCACATGTAAATCATTAGTGTTCTGTAGATCCAAATTTCTATTAGTATAATGCTCTTTCTTTCTGAAAAATGTCAACATTTATTGTAGTGTAGATGCGCAGGTGAAACTCAACTTTTTGGTCTGGATTTGAGGGATATTTTCACTGGGTATAGAATTCTAGATTAACCAATTTTTTTGTCACTCACTTTTTTTTTTTTTTAATTTAAGGTTTTTATTGTG
>NW_006408566.1:10893591-10909161 GCF_000296735.1 Chrysochloris asiatica
GCTCTCTTCATGTATGATGTTCTTGATGTCATCCCACAACTCTTCTGGTCTTCGGTCTTTAGTGTTTAATGCATCAAATCTGTTCTTCAGATGATCTCTATGAGTTCATAGTCTTAATAAAATTTGAGAATTTCCAGATATTTCTTCAAATCTTTTCCTGCCCTTCCCACCCCGCACTCCCCCCCAATCCTGAGACTCCAATTACTTATACTGAGCCCATTTGATATTGTCCCATAACTCACGCAGGCAATTAAATGTTTTTGTTTTTCTTTTCAGTCATAGCAGCTGGTGGTTTGAGATGCTGACCTTGCAATTAGCAGTCCAGTGCTTATCCTGATTCTGTCTTTAAAACTATCTAAAATTATGTTGTTTAGCAGAGATTTTTTTTTTTTTTAATGAATGCTTTCCTTTGTATTTTTTGTATGTCTGTAAAAGTATTTTAAGGAGCCCTAGGTGACCTGGGGAGTCCTGGTGTGGTGCTGTGGGTTAAACGCCAGATTGCAAAGTTGTTTGAACTATAAGGTCAACAGTTCGAGTTCATCAGCTTCTCCTCAGAAACCCTATACAGGGCCTCTATGGGTTGGAACTGACTCGACGGCAATTCACCACCACCACAACATGAGTCCTGGTGTGACACTGTGGGTTAATGTGCTGGACTGCAAAGCCAGTTTGAACCGCAAGGTTGGCGGTTCAAGCTCACCAGCACTCCTCAGAAATCCTATACAGGGTCACTATAGGTTGGAACCGACTCCACTCGGCACTTAACAACTAGGGTAGTGGGTTATGTATTGTGCCGCTAACAGCACTATCAGTAGCTCGAATCCACCAGGCTCCTTGGGAGAAAAGGAGGCTTATTTCTCCTGTAGAGATTTCAGCCTCGGAGTCCCCATACCGGGTGGCTGTGGCAGGGGCACAGGAGTATTTTTAAAGGGGATAATTCCAGTGTCCATTCTAATGCTAACTCTCCTCTTAACCACAAGATGGCATTCAAGGTTTACTCTTTGGAAAATAAAAAGGCTAGAATTTCTCCTGGAAAACTGCATGAAACATATAATTATGTAAATCTATAAAAACATGATGCTTCACTTTCATAACTCTGATAACACAAACATACAGCAAATTAACAGACTTAGCCTGAATGTTTTCCATAGAACTTGAAAAAAAAAAAAGGTCAAAGTAGTTATGGCATAAGAAATGTGGCTATATATTTTTAAATTAAAATAATCACATAATAAAGACACTAAAGGAACTTAATAATATATACTAAATTTTAAAGTTTAAAGACAAACAACGAACACTAGAGTGTATTTAATTAAATATATGAACATTTTATCTTTGTAGTTGATGTTATCACAGCACAATATGTTAAATTTATTTCTATAGAAGAAAGCAACTGTTTAATATTAGAATTGGGGGTTGATCCCCCCAAAATAAAAACACATTTTGAGGGAAGGTAAACTTGATTTGTGTTTATAATTGAACAGATAATATTTTTATATTTACTTGACATTTTTTAGCTTTTTTAAAAGTAGAAATTGGTACTTGAAGAAGAAGTAATACTGTTTTAATTTAATATAATTTGCATTTCTGAGTCACCTGGGACAAGTTAGTTAATCTCTCTGTGCCTTGTTTCTCTCATGATATGGTAATATTTACCTCCACTGTTACAGAATTTCTATTTGTTGTTGTTAATGCCATCCAGCAAGTTCTGACTCATAGCGACCCTGTGTAGGGTTTTCAGGGCATGTCTGGTGGTTTTGAACCACTGACTTCACAGTTAACAATCCAGTGCTTACCCTACAGTGAGTGTCACCCCAGGACTATATTCTATTGTTATTAAGTGACAATGAATCAGTTCTGACTCATAGAGACCCTGTACAGGGTTTCCAAGGAGCGGCTGGTAAGTTTGAACTTCTGACCCTGTGCTTTTAAACCAACCTTGTGGTTCAGTGTTTTATCCCACAGAGCCACACCAGGACTCCATATTCTATTAAAGGAGGGATTTAAGGTTTCAATCCAGTTGAAAAAAGAGGCTCTGAACCTTATCTTGAGGGCCTATCTGAATAACAAGTGGTTTGGCACAAAGTACTGTTTGAATTGTTATGACTTGAGGGGTGCTAATGGGTATTATGGAGTCCTGGTGTTGCACTGTGGGTTAATGCGCCAGACTGCAAATCCGGTTGAACTGCAAGGTTGGCAGTTCAAGCTCACCATCTGCTCCTCGGAAACCCTATACAGGGTCGCTACGGGTCAGAATCGACTCAACGGCACTTGACGACAACAACAATGGATATTATAGTGGGTTTTTACCCCTTAAAAGTACAACTCTCAACTCAGCTGTGCGTTGAGCATTACTAAGGAAACTTAGGAGGAATGTTAGCACACAATAGGTGCTTAGTTGTTTTCCTTCCTATTCCTTTCCAGACCTCTTATATTGTTGTCGTTGTTAAGTGCTGTCAAGTTGGTTTTGACTTTGAGCCATCCTGACTAGGGTTCCTGAAGCTGTAATACTTTACAGGAGCACAAAGTCTCTCATCTTTCTCCTGTGAAGCAGCTGGTGGGCTTGAACCACTGACCTTGTGATTTTGCAATGTAGTACTTATCCTACAGAACCACCGTGCTATTCCTTGCTAAAACTATTTAGAATACCAAACTCCAGAATTCATAACTTAGATAACTTGCTGGCTGTCACAGCTTACACTGCTGGCATAGATTTTTTTTTTTTTTTGATTGTCATATAATCATTAGCTATAGAGTATGACATAAACATATTTGGATATGTGCATAAACAAGAACATTAAAAATCACCCAGCTTGCACTGCTTCCTGATTTTATATCTTTCTCTCTTTCTTCAGAGAAAATATATACAAACTATTGATTAGATTCTAGATTCATATTCTATCCCTGGGTAAAGCACAGGCACAGGAAGAGGTGAGTCAAAGACACCTTGGACATGAATACCAAACTAAATGATCAATCTATGAATATTTATGAGCAACTTATGACACTAGGTTTCTATTAATGCTAACTAAAATCATATGTATAGTGTACATAATTTACATGGAATATTTATGACAGTCAGTTTTCAATCACAGTTCTATGACTACACTCTCAGAACTCCCAAAATAGAATCATCATTCCCTACAACACAATGGATCTTAATCTAAATCAGTACCTAAATTTCATATTTTTGTGTGTGTAAAAATTAGCTACCTTAACCTCAAAAGGGAAAATATGCTTCATTTGATACACATTTCTTGAGTGCCTACTATTTGCTAAGCACCATGCTAAGCAAAGAGAACACAATGCTACAACAATGCTCCTAACTTGGGTAACTCTCCATGAATAAACACTTCCACACCACATGTGCTTAAAAGAGAACTGAACGTTGTGCTATGAAAGAAGAGAATGAAGGAACTGAAATTGCCTGAGTGTGCGCAGACATTTGAGCTGGACTATCATGCCATCCTGTGAAACATTTGGCCAACAAAGATGAAGGAGCAGTGAAAAAGAGAAAAGAAACAGACATAACAGAGCTAAAATAAATGTGAGCATGGCAGGTACTATTTATTTTTTAACCTGAGAAAATTTTATAATTTTTACATGCTTTTGACAGAGGCTATTTTTCTTCTTTGAAAAGCTGGCGCTGCGGCAGGGGTGGGGGGTGGGGACATGGCATGGGCTTTTGTCTCCCCCTCTCCTCAGGAATTAATATTTATTAAATGTCCATCTGCCAGCTTGATATGATTATTTTGTATATGAGCTCACTCAAGTCTTTTACAACTTTACAATGTAAAGAATATTATCTCCAATTAAAGAACACAGACTCAAGCTCAGCGTTTGTAGGAATTTCTCCCAGATCTGTCTGATTCTAAAGCCCATCTGAGGATAAAACTGGGGCCACAGTAAGGAAAGCATGAATAATATTTAACCTTTAGGAGCACTTTCTCGGTTTCAGATGCTGTTTGAAGCATTTCACATGTACTGATTTACTTAAATCCTCACAGTGTCCTTGGGTTGTTAAGTGCTGTCAAGTTGGTTCTGACTAGTACAGACTATACAACAGAACAAAACACGACTTGGTCCTGTACCATCTTCACAACCCTTTCTATGTTTGTGCCTACTGTTGTAGCGATGGTGTCAATCCATCTCCTTGAGGGTCTTCTCTTTAAGAGTACATTACCAAGCCTGATGTCTTTCTTTCTCCAGGAATTGGTCCCTGGAGAAAAATATGTAAGACGAAGTCACACTTTCCTTGTTTCTAAGGAACATTCTGGCTGTGCTGCTTCTAACACACGTGTTTGTTTTTCTGGCAGTCCGTGCTATGTTCTGTATCTTTCCCAATACCATAATTCCATGACATCAGTGCTTCTTTGCTCTTACTTATTACTCAGTTTTTTTAATCATGTGAGGAGATTGAAAACACAATGGCTTGGGTCAGGTGTACCTTAGTTCTCAAGGGGACACATCTTTGCTTTTTAAACTTCAAAGAGGTCTATTGTAGTAGACCTGCCCAATGATTTATGCAGTTTGATTTCTTGACTGCTGTTTCCAGGGGTGATGATTATATATCCAAGTAAAATGCAAATATTGACTTCAATCCTGTCTCTCTTTATCATGATGTTGCTTATTGGTCAAGTTGTGAGGACTTTTGTTTTCTCTACATCGAGGTAAAACCATACTGAAGGCTACAATCCTTGATCCTCAGCAGTAAGTGATTCAAGTCCTCTTCACTTTTAGCAAGTAAGGTTTTGTCATCTGTATATTACAGGTTTTTAATGAGTTTTCCTCCAATCTTGGTACTGCGTTCTTCTTTATATTGTCAAGTCTCTTGGATTATTTGCTCAGCATACACATTGTATATGTACAATAAAAGGATACAACCTTGATGCATGCCTTTCCTGGTTTTAAGCCACACAATATCTCCTTGTTCGGTTCCAACGATTGCCTCTTGGTCTATGTACAGGTTTCTCATGAGTATAATTAAGTGTTCTGGAGTTTCCATTCTTTGCAATATTACCCATAATTTGCTATGATCCACAAAGTCAAATGCCTTTGCATAGTCCAAAAAAAACCACACAGGTAAATGTCTTTCTGGAATTTCCTGCTTTTAGACAAGATCCATCTGCAATGCTATCCACATGCTCGTCGGAATCTGGCTTGAATTTCTAGCAGGTCCCTGTTGGTGTATTTCTACAACCATTAAAAAATGATATTCAACATAATTTTACTTGCATTTGACATAAATAATATTTGTTTGATAATTTTTGCTCCCTACTGGGCCAACTTTCTTTGGAATGGAAGCAAATATGATCTTTTTCAGTTGGTTGACAAGGTCTTACAACACTTTCAGTATGGCATCCATTTGTTGAAACATCTCAATTGTTATTCCATCAAGTTCTGGAATTTGGTTTTTGGCAATTCTTTCAGTGCAGCGCAGATGTCTTCCTTCAGTACTCTTGGTTCTTGATCAAATGCTACTTCCTGAAATGGTTAAACATCCTTTTTGGTACAATGACTGCATGTTTCTTCTATCTTCTTTTGTCGCTTCCTACATAGTTCAATTTTTTTGCACATTGTTATTGTTGCCAAGTGCCATAGAGTCAGTTCCAACTCATAGTGACTTTCTATAGGGTTTCCAAGGAGCAGCTGGTTTGAGTCACTTACCTGGCAGTTAACAGTCCAATGCTTATCCTGCAGTGTCACACTCGGACTTCTTTTGCCCATAGAATCTTTCAATATTGTAATGCATGGCTTGATTTGTTTTCTTCAGTTCTTTCAGCTTTATAAATGAAGAGCATGTTCTTCCTTTTTGGTTTTCTAGCTCCAGGACGTTGCACATTTTATTATAGTAACTTACTTGGTCATCTCGAGTTACCCTTGAAATTTTCCATTCTGTTACTTCCTCATTTCTTTCTTTCCCTTTAGTTACTCTACATTGGAGTCCTATTGTGGCATTTTAAGGTAAGCACTGGACTGCTAGCCACAAGGCTGATGATTAAAACCCACCAGCCACTCCTTGGAAAACTTATGCAGGATGGCTATGAGTCAGAACTGGCTCAACGGCACTTAACAACAACTCTACATTTAAGATCAAGGTTCAGAATCTCTTCTAACATTCGTTTTGGTCACTTTCCTTTTCTGTCTTTGGAATGACCTTTTGTCTTCTTCATATATGCCCTTGATGTCATCCCACAACTCATCTGCCTTTTGGTCATTAGTTTTCAATGCATCAGATCTATTGAGATGTCTCTAAATTCAGGGGAGATATAGTCAGGGTAGTACTTTGGCTCCTGTGAACTTGCTTTATTTTCCTTCAGCTTCAACTTGCATTTGCTTATGTGCTAGTGTTATGTGCTGTGGAGTCAGTTCCGACTCATAGTGACCCTGTACAAGGTTTCCGAGGCTGTAAAGGGAGCAGAAAGCCTCATCTTTCTCCCACGGAACAGCTGGTAGTTTCGAACTGCTGACCTTGTAGCTCGCAGCCCGATTAGTAACCACTATGCTACCAGAGCTCCTTGCATTTGCATATGAGCAATGGTAAATTCAACAGTAGGCTCCTGGCCTTGTTTTGCCTTGGTAAAGTAGATAAAATTATTACTTCTACCTAACAGATAAAGAAATTGAAGCAAAAAGAAGTCAGGCAACTTGCCCCCAGTCACAGAGCTAGTAACTGGCAGAGCTAGGATTCAAACCCAGGCAGTTTTACTCCAGGGCTCATAGACTTAAATACTCCTTATTTTGTATTCTAAAACAGACAGATCAATCCATAATGCCAACCCACCAGCAAAGACCCTGCTGAGAAACATTCCAGGTAGAAGGTATCAAGTGGCAAAGAGATCTTATGTCCCTACGGAATGGCAAGAAAAAATAAGTTAGTGTTGTTTGAGACTTGGGTATTGATTGATGAGGGGACAAGAGAACAGTAGGAGAAGGAAATCAGAAACTGATGAGATGCCTCACATTTTCCTTGGACTGAATCCACAAGATTGGTAGTTTGAGAGCATCAGCTGCACTGGGGGAGAAAGATGAGGCTTTCTGCTCCCGCAAAGGCTTAAAGCCTTGGAAACCCTATAGTGGGTCGCTATGAGTCAGAGCTGACTGAATGGCACTTAACAACAACAATTTTTTTTTTTTAAATAGGAAAATTCAATATATAGAAGGCATTTTCAAATACTACAAAAACCAGAACTGTGTACAATGATAAATTACATGCACAAACAGACTGATTAATTACTTGCATTTGTTGTTCTTGTGTCACTGGGTTGGTTCCCACTCATAATGACCCTGTATAGGTTTCCAAGGAGTGGCTGGTGAATTTGAACCACCGTGGTACAATCCATAGTACAAAACCAGGACTCCACAATTACTTATATAGCTTCCCAACTATTTTTTACTTGAGTTTTTACAAATGGCCCACTTACAGTCCCTCATGTATTTTGATGAGCATTATTATTATTGCTAAGTGTCATCGAATCAGTTCCAACTCATAGCAAGCCTATATAGGGTTTCTGTGGTTTTAAATCTTTGCTCTTTGCAGAAGCAGAAAGCCTTATCTTCCTCCCACGGATAAACATTAGATGTCTGTGACTGAAATTGAATTTCAAAATTCTTAAATCTCTGCACATTAGCGTACTCATATATTTGTTCCCCAATAAAATGCAGATAAATAAATCTCTTTAAAACTCCATTTACATAAATTACTACAGACCATGTTTCATTTTTTACTAATAAGCTCACAAATGTAAAAGAAGCAAATATCATCTGATCTAAGTATACTCATATTCTCATCAGCCACCAGATGGCATAAGGTGTGAGAATTTTATTCTGACAAGGTCACCATGCACATGATAATTTGACCTATAACTTCAAAATACGGTACTTAGAAAAATGTCCAATAGCATTCAAACAGCTCACAACCATTTCAGCCACATATAGAAGTGAAGTGGATGGGTAAGTGGAAAATGACATACTTCTGCTTTTTCTAAATTTTGGGACTCTATAAAGTTCTGGCCATACATAATGAATCAGTGATCAAATAAATAAAACAAAGAAGTTCTGTTAAAGGAAATTAGAAAAAAAAAGGAATCATATCAAAACAAAATTAACCTTAGATTCAAAGTATGTTTCTTCAAATCTAAAAGAAACCTGAAACTTGCCATATATATATATTCCTTCAAATTCTGCTTAATAAACACTTTACTAATGCTGATAAGCCAATAATTTATTTTGAAGACATAAAAGAGGCTGATGCAAAATTATTTCCTCATGATGGTTTGAAGAAAGGGGTTGCAGAAATAAACTGAAAAAATAAAATCGAGTTGAACAAAACAATATGAGCTATGATGTTAAAGGGCAGGAAGTATATTTTAAGAATCTTGATTGTTACACAAATTTAAAAAAAAAAAGGTTGCTGTGGAGTCAATTCCTATTCAGTGACCCCAATTGTGTCAGACTAGAGCTGTGATCCATAGGATTTTCAATGGCTAAATTTTGGGGAGATCACCAGGCTTTTCTTCTGTGTCTCTTCTGAAAGAAATTGAACCCCAACTTTTTGGTTAGCATCAGAGTACCACCGAGGGACTGCAAAGTCAAAATCCAGTGAATTCTTTTTATTGATCTACAATTCCATGTAGGAAACTCACAATGCTAACAGTAAGTTGAAGAGCTAAAAAATAGGTAAAATAAAAATTTGTTGTTTACCACCTAGCTGGTACCAACTCATAGCGCCCCAGTATCGGGTTTCTGAGGCTGTAAATTTTTACAGGAGCAGAAAGCCTCATTTATCTCTCACGGTGTGGCTGGTAGATTCAAACTACTGACCTTGCCGTTAGCAGCCCAGGCCATAATCCACTAACAGTATCTTTAATTCCTCTAGATTTAAGGTAGAGTCCTGGTGTGGTGCCAGACTGCAAAGTCAGTTGAACTGCAAGGTTGTCACGGTGGTTCACCAACTGCTCCTCACTATGGGTTGGAACTGAATCGAAGGCACTTAACAACAACAACTTACTGTAGGGTAAGCACTGGACTGATAACCACAAAGATGGCAATTCAAACCCACCAGCTACTCCTTGGAAACACTATAAAGGGTAGTTTTGCGTTGAAACCTACTTGACAGCATATCCCAACATTCATTGACTAAGAGTCTCTAGGTGTTACAAATAGTTAAGTGCTTGACTGCACTGAAAGGCTGGCAGTTCAAAACCACTTGGAGGCATCTAAAATGATAGGCTTGGCGATTGAAAAGATCATAGCCTTAAAACCCTATAGAGCAATTATACTGTACACACACGGGTTTCCATGAGTTGGAATCCACTCATTGGTAACTAAAACAACAGCAATTCATCGGCTGATGTGAACAAAAGCACATCAGAACAAATGGCTATTGCAACGTGGCTTAGTACAACAGAAATGAGTCTTCACTCTGGCATGACAAAGCAGAAAAGACTATTAGGAGGCAAAAGATGGAAGAGAAAAACAAGTTATCTCATTAGTCTAAGAGTCAATATGATTTCTAAAGATACTGTAATGGTTTACTTTTGTATTTTATTAAATATTACCTCATTAAATTTAATATTTTGGGTTCCTTACTGAGAAGTGTGTGAAAGAGGAAAAAACTATTTGGAGCTAGAAGAAGGATGAACAACAAATTGGTGACATGTAAGTAAGTTTATGTTTGCTTTTTACTATTTCTAGGGTAAACATTGGAGTTCTGGTATGGTGCTGTAGGAGAGGCACTGGACAGCTAACTGTAAGGTTGGTGGATCAAACCCACCAACTGAAGCCCTACAAAGGGTCATGATGAGTTGTAACCAACATGAAGACACTTAACAGCAAGGTGTATATTGATAAAAGATAACTGGGAGGAAGCAGGAGAATTCATGGAGAGAGTATTATGGGATTCTTTCACTGTGCCTCATGTTCTATCTCCATGCCTAGCAGACAATAGGTAGCAAAGATGTTTCACACCTGGGTTCATATGAAAGGAAGAAATATTTCCTATTCTTGTCCTTATGCTTAGAAAAGAGCATAAGTTGTTTTTTCCAAAGGGTTTTCTTTTCTCATACGGTTCAGTTAGAAGAAATCAAAGAACAGACTCATCAAGTTCATGGGATTCTAAACACTTCAAGTTACTTACCTTAAATTCCATTCTTCAGGATGCGTTACATCAATTTTCTTCCATTTATAATACTTTTCTATAAAACTTGAATCTTGAAGCGCTGAAATTAGAATATGGGAAGGGGGGAAATGAGCTCTGCATATATTCTTTAATAATAGTTCAATGTTGAAAACAATTATTTTCTTAAGTTACTAGTGGCAATAAAATGCACTATATAGGTCAAATCATATTACACTGCTCAGACACTCTCTAAACTTCTCCGTTACATTAAATCTTTGTACTATTGGATAGCATTTGAGATAAGTAGATTGTGAGTTGCAAATTATTTTTATGGTAACGTTTGTTTATATAATAAGAGACTCAAACGTACCAATAACCATGAAGATATACTGGGAGATTTCTTCTGTTATACATCAGTTTGCCATGAGTTAGGGTGACTAGTGATAAAAAACACATCTTGCCTTGGTGTCAGTTTTGTAATCCTTAGTAGAAAAACATTCTATATTACCTCCGTAATGTAGTTCTTCTCTTCTTGTTCTTCCTGAGAATTACTGGGCACTGCTTTCACTCTGCTTTTACCCATGACATATCTTTTATCCAACTCTACTTAGGTTTATCTGAACATTTCCCCCCCCACTTCTGGGACTGCAGCATTCAAAGAAATGTAATTGCACCAACTTGACTTATGTCTTATTTCCCACATACTATCTCAAACAAATCACAGAACAACATAAAGCAAGGCAGAGTATAAACTGAGGTTCTAAGAGTTAATTTTACTTAACTGTATGTGGCAAAACTAGAACAGGGCTCCAGAGTTTGTAACTTCTGACATGCTATTCTCCACTACAGCAGTGGTTTTAAAACTTGGCTGCATATTAGAATCACCTGGGGAGCTTTAAAAAACGACTACTGCCTGTCCCACTCCCAGAGATTCTGATGTAATTGTTCAGGGGGTGTGGCCTTGATGCTGGAATTTATACAAGCTCCTCAGGTGGTTCTAATGAGTGGCCAAGCTTGAGAACCCTTGTATTGCAACTAGATGCTATACCCATTTGCCTCCAGAGACATTTTGGAGACATTTGCCCTCCTTGCTGGTTTAAAGACTCAAAGAATGAAAGTATCTTAGGGTCAAAGCAAGCATCCCCAGGATGCTTCAGGCTGTTTGGTTTGTCTTGATGACAGCAAACAAACAGGAGGAAGCCTCCACTCAGTATTACAGAGCACATTGGTCTGAAGGAATTCTTTTCCTCAAGCATAAACATTTCCTTATGGGGATCATATTCTGTCATTAAGGCACTGCTGCCCACAACCATATGTCTTGGTTTGTTCCCTGCCAAACCTTTTATTTGCCATTCTATAGTGACAGACAGAGAATAGTGGATCGTCAGTATATTTTCCCAGACGCTTGCCTCTGATTACATACATTATGAACTAATACTTCTAATCATCAATACATGTATTGCATATACTTCAGAAGTTGAACCTCATGTTATATGTAAATAGAGCAATTTAGTATATGTTGTGGAGGCAGTGTGCAAAGAACAATAAATATGAGCCAGAGGATCTGAGCTCAAGTTCTGAAGCCACTGTCTCCTTGCACTATGAATTCATGGTGGCCACTCACTGTGAGCTAAGCATAGTTGTAAATGCTTCAACATTCTCAGGTATGGACTGTGGTTGTCCTCATTTGACAGACAAGCACACTAGACATACGTACGTTAAGAAAGATATACAAAGCCACACATCTAGTAAAAGGCAGAGCCAGGATTAAACTCAGTCAACCTGGTTCCAGAATTTACTCTCATCATTATAACGGAGTCCTGGTGTGACGCTGTGGGTTAATGCGTCAGACTGGAAAGCCGTTTGAACTGCAAGGTCGGCGGTTCAAGCTCACCAGTTGCTCCTCAGAAACCCTATACAGGGTTGCTATGGGTTGAAATCAACTCGATGGCACTTAAACAATAACACCATTATATGAGTGCTAACTGCAAGGTTGGTGGTTCAAACCCATTAGCTACTCCTTGACAACCCTATACAGGATTGCTTCAAGTTGGAACTGACTTGGCGGCTCTTAACAACCACCACCACCAATCACCAATCTAGGATATTCTTTCTCACATGTGTGAACTTTGATCAATTATTTAACTTTTCTGCTCATCTGTAAAATGGTCAACGAATAATAGTATATAGCTCATAGAGTTTATATACCACTGTGCATGATATATATTAGGGGTTTAATAAATATTGGTTGAGTAAATGGATAAGAAGATGATACATTGGGAGTTACCTATAAACATATTATATGTGAGCATACTCTATAAATCACATTATACAAGAATAAACATTATAGCACCAATACATATAGATTTACAAGCAGAAAGATATAGAAAAGAGTTAATACCAAAATAAAAATAAAACCACTCACTAATATTCATAAAAGATAAAGCTCTTAAAATATGCAGAAGAATTTAATAGTATTTTCAGTGATAATAATATAGCCATAGAAAATGAAGTTCTTAGAGGTTTCTGTGAGTTGTTGAAGAAACATCTTATAATCTAAAAGATTCATTTGTATTATTGCCAGGAAATTAGGCTGTTAAAAAAGATAGTGCTGGATCTTATCCAGCTGAGCTATCTAAACACAAAAGGGCCAGCAGCACACGTAAGGTTTACATTTAATTTGTTAAAATTAAGTGTTGGTTATTATTGAGGGAATGCTCTTGAAACATTCTTATAGCAATTCCCTAGGGCAGGGGTGGGGAACATCTAGCCTGTCAGCTGTATGTTGTTGCTGTTGTTGTTAAGTGTCGTCGAGTCAGTTCTGACTCATGGTGACCCTGTATAGGGTTTCAAGGAGCAGGTAGTGAGCTTGAACTGCCAGCCTTGCGGTTCAAACCGACCTTGCAGTCCAGCGTATTAACCCACAGCACCATACTAGAACTCCATATGTTGTTGTTGTTGTTAAGTATCGTGGAGTTGGTTCTGATTCATAATGTTTCCAAGGCTGTAAATCTTTATGGGAGCAGAACAACTCATCTTTCTCCTGCAGAACTGCTGGTAGTTTCGAACTGCTGACCTTAAGTTTAGCAGCCCGACTCATAACCACTACGCTACCAGAGCTCCTTTAAGGCCCTGAAAATTACTTGGTCTGATATTGCCAAGGCAACTGCAGTTCCAATCATCACCTTATTGTTGTTTCCTGCTGCCAAGGTGTTTCCAACCCAATGAACTTGAGGTGAGTTAATTAAATGTTTGACTAAATCTAGCAGGCTACTTTTTATGTTGATAATTTTGTATGGCCCACCAATGATGTTATCATGGTCCAGATGGCCCTTGGCAGAAAAAAGGTTCCCCACCTCTGCCTTAGGAGACGAGGCAGGGTAATTGTGAAATTTAATTCCAAGTGTTTGAATCAAAGTCTCAGATATCCTTCTGGGTTAGAGATAACCATGATCAGCTACTGCCTTCAAAAAGAAGATGAACTACAAACTAGGTTAGTGATGGATGTTTTTAAGGTCAAATTCTTTTGAGGAGGAAACTAAGGAAGAACTTCAAGGCACTGCTTCCCAAACTGCTTGATGCTTTGGCATGTGGTTTTATAATGATTACTTTTTGAGTGCTCCCCTGTAGCCATCTGTTGGCTTTCTGGTTGGCGGAGTTTGCACTGAATTGTTCTCTAGAGTGTGCCAGTGTCTATCAGCACTGTGTTTGTGAATTAAGGCTGACTGCCTGTTGGTGGTCACTAGAGCTCCTCAGTGCATCACACAGTAGGTGTTCAAGACACATTTACTGAATTCACTAAGCAGTCACAAATGTTTAGAATGAAGGAAACATTCATATATACTGGTATCAAAATGATTTTTCAAATATACTGACAGAGTTGCTAAAGACCTTAAGCAACTTACTTTTCTTTAGCACTAGTCTATGAAAGAAAGAGAAGGTAATCTGTGACCACAAAACAAATGAGTACTGATGAAATGAAATGAAATGCAGACGGGTCTCTTGTGATACAATAGTGACTAATGGTTATCAGGACTGAGTGTGAGGGTCGGAAATGTAAAGGTAGACGTTTTATAGCAAGGAGGGGAGTGATTAACTTTTCAGCCTAGGAGTGGAGGTCCCTAGGACCATCAAGGGAGAAGAGCGGAGAGCGGGCCCCTACCCAGAGAAGCAGTGATGCCAGAGATGGAGGCAGAGACGATGACGTGGAGAGATGGAGCAGCTGGGGACTTTAGACCCAGAGAGGGAGAAGGGGCTGTGTGCTGTTGACCGGGGTGGGGGTGGGGGGGCAGGCTTGTAGTGTATACCTTTTGGTTGGTTGATGATGCATGGAGGGGATTGTAACCATGGCAATGAAACGATAGGATGAATGTAAAACTAATGTTCTCTCATGTAAACTATCACATAATTCACAGTAAAACCTTTAAAAAACAAAACAAAAACAAATGAGTAACTGACACCTTACAAGGACATATGATTTCTTAGAAGTTATTGATCTCAAGCAAAAACATGCTTTTATATCTTTATATTTACAGATAAGTGTCGCTTAATGGCCACTTGGGCAATATCAGGCTGCAAATACGTCTGTGGTTCCATAGGATTTTTTTTTTTTTTTAAGGAAATGTAGTTTTCCTTTTGCTTATTAGGTGTGGCGCTGTGGGATAAAGCACTGGACCGCAAAGTTGATTTGAACCATAAGGTTGGTGGTTCAAATGCACCAGCCACTTCTTGTAAACCCTGTACAAGGTCACTATGAGTCAGAACTGACTCAACAGAATTTAACAGCAACAACAATGGTTTTAAAGACCCAGACTCTTGCAGTGCTGGACCACAGGTAGGAGACATGTGTCTGGGCGTAGACTCTTGAGCTTTGTCTGGAGGGCAGGTGGTGGCAGCAGTGGGCTGTGGTACCCGGGATGCTCATGCTGCTCAGGCAGGAAGAACAGTGTGCGGGACTGAGCAGGCACCACTCCCTCTCTGCTGGCCTCTGCCCCCACTGTCTCAGCCAGCAATACTTCCAGCACCCATTCCTCTGGCCTCCACTGGCAGACCCAGCAGTGGCAACAAGGACAATTGGAAGCAGGATTCCATAAAGTTTTAATATGCTGTTTGCACAATGTCCAAATCACATTCCAATTCACAGACCATATCAAGGACATTAAGTGACACATCCCTATGTATTTGTATATATGTATATCTGGGTGACTCATTCCTATGTGTGTGAGTGTATATACATATATTTATATGTATGTATGTAAGGAGCTCTCGTAGTGTAGTGGTTACGAATTGGGCTGCTACCTCAGGGTCAGCAATTCAAAACTACCAGGTGTTCCAGGGGAGAAAGATGAGACTTTCTGCTCCCGTAAAGATTTACAGCCTCGGAAACCCTGTACAGGGTCGCTATGGGTCAGAACCGACTGCACAGTACACAACAACAGTAACAATATGTA
>NW_006408566.1:10909461-10944099 GCF_000296735.1 Chrysochloris asiatica
TAGTGTAGTGGTTATGAACCAGGCTGCTAATCTCACGGTCAGCAGTTCGAAACTACCAGCTGTTCCGTGGTAGAAAGATGAGGCTTTCTGCTCCCATGAAGATTTTCAGCCTTGGAAGCCCTCTACAGGGTCACTATGAGTCAGAATTGACTCCACAGCACGTAACAACAATAACAATATATATATATATATACATGTCACGTATACATAAGCATATATATATGCACATATATTCATACATATAAAGATGCATCCAAAAAAAATCATGGAAAAATGGCATTAAATATAATGGAAATTTTTCACAAACATCTTGAATTACGCTCATATATTTGTTAAGTTCCTACAGCTTTTTGCCTTGATTTGTGCCCTAAGAAAACTAAACGCTATTTTTGGGGGGACATTTTGTTCTCTTGAAACCAATCAGGAGACTATCACAATGACACACAAGATATAAAGGGGCCCCAAATGAATGCAGTGGTCCTAGAAGTAGAACAGAAGGAAAGCATTCATACAGTTGCTGGGATAAAACCAAGGCTTCATGAGGGAGATAATGAAGTCCAGGGAAATGTCTATGATTTGGGCCTTGGACCACACAGGTACAAGGATTTTTTGCTACAGGTCTATCGCAAGATAATTACAGACATGGAGTATTTTTTTGAAAGGTTTTCTCTTTATCACCCAGTAAGACACAGCGACAAGGAGCTCTGGTAGTGTAGTGGTTACGAATCGGGCTGCTAACCTCAAGGTCAGCAGTTTGAAACTACCAGCTGTTCTGCAGGAGAAAAATGAGGCTTTCTGCTCCCGTAAAGATTTACAGCCTCAGAAACCCTGTGCAGGGTCACTGTGAGTCAGAACTGACTCCACGGTACTTAACAACAAGACACAGCAACTATGTCCATACAGCCTAGTCACAACTGTACACACTGCAGCTCCAATCACTGGACAAGAGCCAATACCAGCTTTTATGCCACTTGATCAACCATAGAGTGCAGCCAACATCTATGAAGCCTACCCTAAACTGAAGTGCATGAATGGTGAATGAGAATGATGTA
Organism: Chrysochloris asiatica; assembly: GCF_000296735.1. NCBI lineage: Eukaryota > Metazoa > Chordata > Mammalia > Afrosoricida > Chrysochloridae > Chrysochloris > Chrysochloris asiatica. The sequence goes on from NW_006408566.1 coordinate 10,910,514, forward strand.
TACATCCTTCCATTCCCTAACTCCACCCACAGGAGACAGTTGGTCAAAGCCTAAGAATAAATCAACATACAATCATCAAATAAATAAAACATGACAACCTCACAATGCCACAGACAACAAACAATTTTAGCTCACATGAAGAGACAAGAGAGGATGGTTTAAACAAATGACCAAGGTGCTAAGTGAGAGAACTTTTCTGAGCAAGAAAAGGTAATGGAACTAACTGGAAAAAAATTCAAAAGTTTGACATTTAGATACCTTCAAAGGATTGACAGAAAGATTAAGGAAACATCCTAATTTTGTCTTCATATTTGAGGTACAGCTTTGCAGGGTCTATAACTCTTGATAGCAGACAGCAACCTGAGATTACCATATATGAAAACAATACCCACAACTCAACCAGATATAGAAGTATTTAAAGTAAAACAAACCTGTTGTTGTTAGGTGCCATCAAGGAGAACACAGAAAAACTTTAGAAGAATTCGGGAAAACACTACAAGACAAACAGACAAAATAAGTGCAAAATTTAAAAACAATATCAAAACAGCAATTACAAATCCAGAAGATTAATTCTAAGATTTTAGAAACGGACATTACATTGAAAGGGCAAAGGAGTAGATTCAAAGCAATGGAAGCCTGAATTAGTGAGCTTAAAGATAAATCTCTCAATACTAGTATGTTAGAAGAACAATCAGAGAAAAAAGAATGAAAAAAATCCAAAGGAAGCCTGAAAGTTACTGATCTCAAAGTTACGTGGGACACCATGAAGAGGAAACACTTATCGGTGATCAGAATTCAGAACAGGAAGAGACAATAGAAAGTACAGAGAAAATTGTTGAAAAGTTATTGGGAAAAAACTTCCTAAACATCCTGAGAGATGAAAAGATAAGCATACAAAAACCTGAATGAACCCCAAATAGGACTAAGCTCTGATTTCTCAGGAGAAACCATGCAGACAAGAAGACAATGGGATGATAAAAAAGTGCTGTCTGCTATTGTTGGCAAGAAAGTCAAGTCGATTTCAAGATATGTTTTAAAGAGGGAAAAAAATGATAAATTATAAGGCAACCTCAAAGAAAATTAATAACCTGCCCAAGATTTTTAAAGAAAGAGAGAAAAATCAGAAAGCTTTAATAAACTTTAACACAACAGAATGAATATGAAAAAGAAAGCCCACAAACAAAATGAACCCAGTGCAGAAAGAGTAGAATGGATGAAGAAAACAGGATCCTTCAGTTTGCAATCTACAGGATGCACATAAAAAAGATTGAGACAGCCTAAATGTTCATCAACAGAAGAATGGTTCAACAAATGTTGGTACAAACACACAACTAAATACAATGTAACTAGTGAAGAATGATGAATCTGCATAGCATGGGGGAACCTGGAGGACATTATGCTGAGTAAAATTTGCCAATCACAATAGACAAATATTGTTGAGACTGATGTTGTAAAAAAAAAAATTTAAGAAAAGGTTTTTTTATGGTTACAGTGGGTTTGGGGAAGGAAAAATTATTTATAGGCTAGAGGATAGATATATGTTAACAAGTGTGAAAAGGAAGGCAACATACAACAAGAAGAAAGTGGCAGAGGAAAGATGAAGGTAGCAGGAGACACAGGGCAGAATGCAATAGAGAAAGTGAATAGAGGTAAATACTGTTAACTGATGGTACATGGAGGGGATTGCAATCACTGTAATGAAGCGAAATACATGATTTACTGAAGGTATAACTAATGATCTGCTCTGTAAACCTTCACTCAATTCACAATAAAAAATTACCAAAAAAAGAATGGTGATCAATCACTAACCAAGAAAGGTAAAAAAGGAAGAATGACATGTTTTAGGGGGACGATTATGAATTCACTTTGGCGCATCTTAAATATGAGATGTCTGTAACATGTGCAGTTATGATACCCAATGCACTGCGGTACATAGGAGTATTTCTGTAGATCTCAGAAGACAAGTCAGGCTGGAAATGTGGCTTTAGGGATCACTGGAATGCAGGGTAATGAAATCGTGGCAGTAAATAAAGTCTTCCAGAGAGAGCACATAGAGAGAACCAAACAAAGAAATGATTGCTAAAAAAAGAGGAAGAGGAGAGCTCAGGAAGGAAGGAGGGGAGCCATAGACATAGGGTGTCTTATAAATCAAGAAAGGTATAAATGATAAAATTTCAAGTCAGATAAGGACTAACAAGTTATTGGGACTTGGGAAATCACTGGTAGCTTTAGAATGCATCACTTTAGCAAATGATTGAGGCAAAGTCACATTTTGGTAAGCATGTGTCGATTGGGGAACCTACTTCCAATAATGCAATAGTATTCTAAAGATTTGAATAAATAGGACCAGGAAGTTGTCCAGCTGACTCATTTTGTCATTTCAGTTCCTGATGTGTGACGCGAAAAGGTCCCTGGGGGGTGCAAGTGGTTTGCAATTACACCCACCCATTGGCTCCATGGAAGAATGCCCTGGTGAATTATTTCCATAAAGATTACAGCCAAGAAAATCCTGTGAAGCAGTCTACACTAAACAACATGGGGTTGCCATGAGTCAGAATTGACTGGATGGAAATGGGTTTTAGTATGATGGTTGTTCTTGTTCAGCACTGTCGAGTCAGTTCCAACCCATAGCGATCCTATATAGGGTTTCCAAGGAGCAGCTGGTTAGCTTGAACTGCCAACCTTTTATTCAAACCGAATTTGCAGTCCAGCGCATTAACCCACAGCGCCACACCAGGACTCCCTAGTATGGTTGTAACAGATGTTTTCTCTCCTTCTAGACTGACCAAATTAAACAGTTCTGGTGTGGCACAGTGGGTTAACATGCTGGACTGAAAGTTGTTTTTGAACAGCAATGTCAGTTGTTCAAGTTCCAAACTCTATACAGGGTTGTACTATGGGTACTTTCTCTGGTTTTAAGAATAATTGTGTTTAGAATTAAAGAAAACAAAAAAAAGGCCTTCTCCTTTTATGAAGTCTTCTTAGGGTGAAGGGAGTAAAATAAACTTCATGATTGAAAACTTCATCTTTTATTACTTCAACTGCTTATCTTTCCTTCTGGTTTTTAATCAGATTTTAGTCTAGAGTTCTATACAAAAGAGAATCTAAATGAAAACTTGTTGAATGAATGAATGTACAAAGCCAACAGAAACGTTTATCACCCTCACATTGCAAATATGTGTCAGTTAGTCTTTGAAAACAAGACAAGCTGAGAATAATTAGGAGATTAGTATATACCAAAAGGGCACAGGCTTAATACTAGACCACCTTACATGAAGTTCTATAATATTCATTGGCTTTTGACGTGGCTATTCCAGACCAGGTCTCATGATACTCGTCAAATGAAACAGCTTGAACTGATCTGGAAATATAAATTAAAATCAGACAATGAGTAGTTTGCAAATTCATTTAAAAAAATATTTTTTTTTCAGAGTGGGCTGTTCAGAGAACAGTATCTTAACACAAAACATAAGACTTGTAAATTTTGTAGTGTACCCAACATATTCATTTCATCACAAGAAAACCAGTCAGAAGAAGACCATCTATAGAAATCACTTTTTAATAGTAAAGGTAAATGTGTATCCAAATATATATTAAGAAAAGAAAAATATAGGTCTGAAAGTATCTGTCTCTCATGACTCCCATTAAAGAAGAACTTTAGGAAGAAAAGTATTATATCTGTATGTGCTCTCATTCTACAATAGAAGAAGCCTTAAACATTTATTTCAAATTTTAGGAAAATCACCTTTTTATCATAAGGAGAGAACAAAACACCAGAATTGAGATTGGTTTAATTTTGCAAAGAACATGGCCACTTCCAAAGGTGGGAAGAAACACCACCTTTCTAATACACAGTTTCACATGTAATGTACCAGTGTAAATATGCATATGTAAATTTCATAGGAAACTAGTGCAAAGGGGTTCCTTGCTTAGAAAAGCATATTATTGTGTACCTTAATTGCTTTGGTGGTGGTGGTCGTGTACCACTCGGCCAGTTCCAACTCATAAGGACCATTTAAAAGGGTTTTTGAGGCTGTAAATCACGCACACAGAAAGCTTCATTGGGAACAGAAAGCCTCTTTTTCCCATGGAGTGATTGGTAATTGGAACTTACTGACCTTGTAGTTTAGCAGCCCAGCTCATTATCCATTATGCTACCAGGACTCCTACAACTGCTTCAAAATATGGTATTTCTACTACGCTTTCCCTTTCCTGCTCTATTACTATGTTGTAATTGTTATTAAGTGCCCTGTATAGGGTTTCCAAGGAGCGAATAGTGAGTTTGAACTGCTGACTTTGCAGTTCAAACTGACTCTATGGTGCAGCGCATTAACCCACAGTGCCACACTAGGACTCCATAATCGGAGTCCTGTATAGGATAGGATGGCAAAAATTGTTTAAAATATTAAATAGGAACTAAAAAGGAGCCAAATAACTGCCTTCCCAACATGTTTTTTCCATTGTTGTTGTTGGTGATTGTGCATTTGAGTCAGTTCCAATCCATAGCAACCCTGTGCCCAGTAGAGTAAAACAACACCCGGTCCTGCACCGTCCTCACAATCGTTGCTATACTTGGGCCCATTGCTGCTGTCACTGTGCCAATCCTTGTCATTGGGGGGTCTCCCTCTTTTTCTCTGACACCCCACTTTACCAAGCATGATATTCTTCTCCAGGGACTGATCCCCGTTGTCAACATGTCCAAAGTATGAGAGATGGAGTTTGGTCATCTTGGCTTCCACGAAGTATTCTGGTTGTAATTCTTCCAACACAGATTTTGGATGTCCTTCTGGCAGTCCATGGTACCTTTAAAATTCTTCTCCAACAACATAACTCAAAGGCATCAATTCTTTTGCAGTCTTCCTTGTTCATTGTCCAACTTTTCACACGCACATGAGGCTATTGTTTCCATACAAACCAAACAAGTTTTATTGTGGTAGCGTACATATAACATGAAGTTTTCCATTTTAATCATCCTTAAGTATACAACTGAGAAGCATTGTTGACATTCACAATATTATATGACTATCACCACTACCTAAGGAGCTCTAGTAGTGTAGTGGTTATGATTCGGGCTGCAAGCCTTAATGTCAGCAGTTTGAAACTAACAGTTGTTCCGCAGGAGAAAGAAGAGGCTTTCTGCTCCTATAAAGATTTATAGCCTCGGAAACCCTGTACAGGGTCGCTATGGGTCAGAATCGACTCCACGGCCCACCACCACCACCACTACTTACACCTCTAGCTTTTGATTACCCCAAACAGAAACTCTGTGGCTACACCTTTTTATTTCTTTTTAGTACAGAGCGTCTCAACACTCTATAAGCAAAACATCACTTCAGGATATTTTTCAGACTTGTGAACTAAGCAATTAACTGGCAAAAATAGATGCCTAAATATCATATGTTAAAAGCCTGACGTCCGTTTCCCAGTTTAAATTCACAGTACTTTATAGGAAGAAGCTACATTTCACTTAGAACAAGTGAAGTGGTTTTGAATTTTATAGGTAAATTCTAGGAACCATAAAGTCAATATTTGACTCAATTTTCAAATTCCTGGGGGCAATACCAAAGTGTGTTAATGTATTCATTTATTTAAACCACAATTACTGACATCTAATTTTAAAACTAATATTTTTTCAAATGTGTTATTACTTTTGCAATCACACTTAAGTCGAAATCTGAAACGTGGTGAAGATAAATTAATCATTACTCTTATTGCTCCCAGACCTTTATACTTCTAAATGATATACTAAACTAACATTAATTTGCCAATGAAATGTTTCGACATTTGGCAACAGAGGTAACAAAATGAAAGGCTGCATTATATCTCTTGCAAGAAAAAGCTTGTGATCAATTTGCTGTCACAGATCACTTAGCAGACAACAATGACCCAAGAGGAAGGAAACTGTCAACACACTGTCTAGTGAAAAAAAAATACACCATCTTCAGGCACAATCGTCTCCATTGTTTTTTGTCTGTTTGAGGACGACCCATGACCCTCTCCCTTCCCAAGGGTGTCCTGTTCAATTTCAAACTGTTAGCCTTCAGGGTTGGTTGTTTTCCCCCAGAATAATTAAAAATGTTACCCTAAAAAGTATAATTGTAATATAGTTTGGATAGACAAAGCTGTATGTCTTAAACATTTGTGAATACTTGCATTTCAATTCTATAAAGGAAACAGGTTTTTTTAAAATTAGAAAATAGTAACTACATTTTACTATTATTCAAATAAACTATGAAGCTATAGGGATACATGTAAGTATGAAAAAAATTCATGTGTTTATAGTTTCAACCAGTAATAGGAATTTATTGAGTATTATCATAGGCCTTATGAATATAAAAAAGTAGAAGACATAATTTAAAATTGAACAGAGCTTATCCTATAGGGGAAATAAGATGTATAACTAGACTAGTAAATAGAACAGCTTTAGATACAACATAATAAAGTGCACATGGTTTAGCACAGACATTTGGAGAATACAATTATGGCTATTTCTTTTGCAGTGGTATAAGCACAAAGAAGATGTAGGACAGAGATAGCATAGTCTTTTGGAAAAGAGTCACTTGGGATATGAGACTAGAGCAAAAAAACAGAAGGAACATTCTGGGCCAGAGAGACAGTATTAGCAATAATTTAGATAAGACAGTACATTGTGTGTACATGTGCAGCCATATAGAGGTTGTTGGAGGAAAGAATGATAGTAAGATGACAATTGGCAAATGAAGAATTCCAATTTCAGAAGAGGGGGTGCTTGATAAAGTACGTGAAACCAGGCAATGCACGACCATCAAATTTAGGCAGAGGACAGGTTAGATTTGATTCCATTGACTTGATTCACTAGGTAATAGAGTACCCCCATAAGATCTTGAAAAAAAATAAAACAGATAATTTAAGGAATGTGTATTGGAACAAAAATTAATCTGGCATTAGTACACAATCTGGATAATGTAAGGTAGATTAAATGTGGGGGCGATTGAATCTGAGGGAACAAATGAAGGAGATAAGGAGAGGTAACCCAAGGTGGGAGCAAAGGTTATAAAGGAGAGGAGGTCCATCTAAGAGAAAATGCTCAATAAATGACTAAACAGGCTTCCTAATAGAGTATGAAAAGTGAAGAAAACTGAGGGTCAACATTCTACAACATGGAAGACTTCTTGTTATTAATAGTAAGCATTAAGTGAAATTGAAATAGAAGATGAGTTTGATTTCAGACATGGGTTTTAGGTGATGATAGGATGCTGTTATAAAGTGCCATCAAGTTGGTTCTGACTCACAGCAACCGTATGCACAACAGAATGAAACACTACCTGGTACTCTGCCATCCTCACAATTCAGTGTTACTGCCATTGTGTCAGTTTTTCTGGCGTCTTCCTCTTTTTTGTTGACCCTCTACTCTACCAAGCATGATGTCCTTCTCCAAGGACTGGTTCCTCTTGACATTGTCCGAAGAACAAGTGATGATGTTGCGGCATCCTCTCTTCTAAGTAACATTCACACTGTACTTCTTCCAAGACAAATTATTCTTTTGGCAGTGGAGAGTCAATATTTCTCTCCAAAACCAAATTTAAATGCATCAATTCTTCTATGAGCTTCCTTATTCACTGTCTAACTTTCACATGCATGTGTTGTTGTTGTAGTTTTTAGGTGCCATCGAGTTGGAACCGACTCATAGAGACCCCATGCACAGCAGAACGAAACAATGTCCAATCCTGGGCCAACCTCCATGGCTTGGGTCAGGCACACCTTAGTCCTCAAACTCTTTGCTCTTTAACATTTTAAAGAGGTCTTTAGTAGCAAGTGTGTCTAATACATCTTTTGATTTCTTGACTGCTGCTTCTTCCATGATTATTGATAGCAGACCCAAGCAAAATAAGGTCTTTGACCATTTCAGTCTTTTCTCCATTTATCACATGCTGTTATTTATTTTTCCAGTTGTGATGATTTTCATTTCCTTTACATTGAGGTGCAACCCATATGGAAGGCAGTAGTCTTTGATCTTCATCAGTAACTATTTCAAGTCTTCTTCGCTTCTAGCAAGCAACGTTATCTCATCTATATATCACAGGTAGTTAATGACTTCTTCCAATACTGGTACCTCATTCTTCTTTATGTAGTCTAACTTTTTTAACTATTTGCTCAGCATACCAATTGAATAAGTATGGTGAAAGGATACAACTCTATTATACACCTTCCTCTATTTGAAACCATTCACTATTCCCTAGCTGTTTTTGAGCCCTTGGTTTATGTATAGGTTTGTTATGAGCACAATTAAGTTCTGGAGTATCCATTCTTTTCAATGTTATCTATAGTTTGTTAAGATGCGTACAGTCAAATGTCTTTGCATACTCGATAAAGTACAAACAAATATTTTTCTGGTATTCTCTGCTTTCAGCCAAGATCCAGCTGACATCAGCAATGATACCCCTAAATCCAAGTGCTCATCTGAGTCTGGATTTCTGGTAGCTCCCTCTCAATGTAATGCTGCAACTCTTTTTGATTTATCATCAGAAAATTTTTACTTGCATGTGATATAAATAATATTGTTCACTGATTTTTCACATTCTGCTGTGTCATCTTTCTTTAGAATGTGCAAAGTATGGATCTCTTTCAAACAGTTGGCCAGGTAGCTTTCTTCCAAATTTCTTGGTACCAACAAGCAAGCTTCATCAGCTTGTTGGAACATTTCAGTTTGGATTTCACTGATTCCTTGAGCCTTGTTTTCCCCCAATGGCTTCAGTGCAACTTATGCTTTTTACTCAATTATCATGAGTTCTTGATTAGATGTTACCTCTTGAAATACCTCTTGACTTAGCATCAACCAATTCTTTTTTGGTACAATGACTCTGTGCATTCCTTCGATTTTCTTTTGATGTTTCCTGCATTATCCAATAGTTTGCCCATAAAATCCTTTAATATTGTAACTCAAGGATTTAATCTTTTCTTCAGTATTTTTTTTCACCTAGAGAAATGCTGAGTGTGATTTCCCCTTTTGGTTTTCTAAGTCCAGGTCTTTGGACCCACCACTCATCTGTCAGTGTGTCATACTGTGGTGGCTTATGTGTTGCTGTGATGCTAGAAGCTGTGCCACTTTTGTTTTAAATATCAGCAGTATCACCAATGGTGGACAGGTTTTAGCAGAGAATTCAACTAAGGCAGACTAGGAAGAAGGAGAGGCAAACTACTTCTGAATGATTAGCCACTGAAGCCTTATGAATAGCAGTGAAACACTGTCAAATACAGTGCCAGAAGATGAGGCCCTCAGGTTGGAAGGCACTCAAAAGATCACTGGGGAAGAGCTGGCTCCTCAAAGTAGAGTTGACACAAATGGAGTAATGCTTTAGGGACCTTCATTTGCTAATGGATCACAACCAAAAATGAGTAGAAGCAGTTGCAAACATTCACTAATAACTGGAACATGATATGTATGAAGTATGAGTATAAGAAAATTGGAAGTTGTCAAAAATTAAATGAAACACATAAAGTTCAATATCCTAGGCATTGTTGTTGTTGTTAAGTGTTGTCAAGTCATTTTCAACTCCTAGCCACGCTATACAGGGTTACTGAGGAGCAGCTGGTGCGTAGAAATGTCAACCTTGGTATTGGTTATATTGAATTTGATGATCATATGGTTTCCTATGCCAGGAATGATAAATTGAAGAGGAAGGGCATCACATTCATCGTCAAAAAGAGTATTTCAAGCTATATCTGGAAGTTCAATTCAGTCTGTTATAAGATAATATCCATATTCCCACATGGTTGTTGTTGTTGTTGTTAAGTGCCTTCGAGTCGGTTCCAACCCATAGCAACCCTGTACAGGGTTTCCGAGAGGCTATAAATCTTTACAGGAGCAGAACGCCTCATCTTTCTCCCGCAGAGTGGCTGGTAGTTTTGAACTGCTGGCCTTAAGTTTCGCAGCCCGATTCGTAACCACTATGCTACCAGTGCTCCTTATTCCTACAAGGAAGACCAGTTAATACCATTATTATTCAAATTTACCCACCAAACACTCAAGCAAGTGATGATGAATTGCATTTCAAACCAATGTAAGGAAAGGAAAAATCCGTACAACTTGACCAGAGACTATTATGATAAATAGAAAAAAGATTGAAGTTGTCAGAGACTTCATTTTGCTTGGATCCACAATGAACAACACTCAGAATAGCAGCAGCAACCAAGAAATCAAATGACGTATTGCATTAGACAAATCTGCTGCACAAGACCTCTTTAAAGTACCCAAGAGCAAAGATGTCACTTTGAGGACAAAGCTGCACCATAGTATTTTCAATTGTCTCATATGAAATTTTGGAAGAATTTTTGTAAGAGGCAATTGAAAATTGCCTTCTTCCCTCAGTGAAGAAGGAAGACCATAGAAAAACAAACAAAACTGTGTTGGAAGATGTACAGCAGGATACTCCTTAGAAATCAAGATGGCAAGACTTCATCTCTCAGACTCTGAACATGTTATTAGACAGGACGAGTTCCTACAGAAGTGTAAGGTCAGAAAAAAAGAGGAAGACTCCCAGCAGCATGGACTGATTGGTATAGTGCAGCAGAAATGGACTCAAGTGTATAAACTATTGTGAGGAAGTCATAGGCTGGGTAGTGTTTCTGTTGTATAGAAGGCAGCTATGAGTTGGAATTGAATCCATGGCACCTAACAACATTACCACCATCATCACCTAGGATATTGATCTTTATGTGCTCCATTTCATTTATGATGATTTCCTATTTTCCTAGACTCATACTTCGTACATTGCACATTTTAAAAAATTAATGAATGTTTTCAACTATTTGTTCTCATTTTGAGTTGTGCCACATCTGCAAATGAAGGTTCCAAAAGTTTTCCTTTATCTCATTGATTGCAGTCTACACAAGGTAACATCACTTATCCCACTTCCTCTCTGTGTTTCTTGTTTCTATTCCTCCTTCTTTCCCAGCCTATCTGAATTTGGTCCTTGGTAAATGCTCCACTTTTGATCTTGAAAGATCGACCATTTTATGGTGTGCATACCTCCCTAGTGTTGTTGTCCTCCTTATATATCGATCTATTGCCTAACTGAAAGTTGAGTAAATGGGGATGAGTTCAGTTCCACACCTGAAGGGCAACACAAAGGGTTATAGTCTCAGGATTCCAGAAATTTCTATCTGATCAGTAAGCCTGGTCTTTATATAATTATATAATATAATTTTGAGTTTTGTTCCACATTTTCTCCCACTATATTGAAGACCTTCTAATGCAGGGTTGCTAGTCATAGATGGGTATCATCTAGTTCTTCAGGTTTCAGGTCATGGAGTCTGATGTTCCTAGGATCTAGACTAAAGTTTTCCAAACTACTTCAATTTTCATCACTCTTCTTTCCTCTGCAGAGGAAGAGACCAACAGCTGCACTTTAGAAGGCCATTAATGAGCTTTTAAGATGCCAAGACTGTAAATCTTTATGGGAGTGTATAGCCTCATCTTTCTCTCAGAGAACAGTTGGTGGGTTGGAACTACCAAGCCTGAGGTTAGCAACCCAAAGTTTAATGAATTGTGCCATTAGGGTTACTTGAGTGATTAATTTAGGACCCTAAATGATCCAATCAGAGTGAAGCTTACTGTAGTTTCCTAGTGTGTTTTTCTATCTGAGAGTGTACATTCTCTAATGTTATTCTTCTTCAAGAATGTTATGGTTGAAACAGCCATGCCACATGACCCACAATCCCTCTACTTGTTAGATATCTCCAAGAAATAAGAGCCATAAAACAAGTAGATATATGCACACTCAAGTTAATTGCAGCATTATTCACAGTAGCAAAAATATGGAGACATCCTAAATGCCCATCAATGGAAGAATGGATAAACAAACTTTGGTACATACATACAATGGAGATATACTACACAACACTGAAGAATAATGATGAATCTGCAAAACACCCCATAATACAGATAAACCTATATAACACTATACTGAGTGAAATTAGTAAATCATAAAAGGATAAATAGTGTATTTAAAAGCTCAAGAGAATGTTTTCATGCTAAAAGAAACATTATTTGATGGTTACCAGGGGTAGAAAGGAAGGAAGAGTAATTCACTAGCTAGAGGGTTGTTATTGTTAAGGGTCATCAAGTCAGTTCTGACACACAGTGACCTACTATAGGATTTCCAAGAAGTGGCTGGTGGGTTTGAATTGCCAACCTTGCAGTTAGCAGTCCAGTGCTTATCCTATAGCACCACAATGGACTCTTTGTACTGCAATGAATTAAAAAGATCAGATGTTCTGTGAACTGGTTTTCTTAATTATAAGGTTATTCAGTTCATATTGCATATTAACTCAGTTGACAGAGAAAACAATATTCAAGAAGGAATTTGACAGAAGAATGATGAAGACAGGCGAAGACACAAGAGGAATGCAAATGTTAAAGGGGATGAAGGTAAATAGTGATATCTTCAACCCTGCAACAGCAGTGTTCGACAGGTAGATACATAGACAGATACACATGCTGAATGAGGATGGAAGAGAGAGTGTGAGTATAACCACAAACATATAAGGATTTGACAGAAGTTATTTGTACATCAGTATTTACCTTTGTACAAACACAACTATGAATGTGGTGGAATATACAGGGGGCAGGATGGTGAAAACTTCTTAGACATTTCTAAATACTTGGAGGCAATGATTTTCTGGGCCTGGGGGCTCAGGACCATAGTCTCAGGGGACACCTTGATCAATTGGCATAACACAGTCCACAAAGGCAATGTCTTAAATTGAGTAGTCATCTAAGGTGCAACTATTGGTCTCTCCATGTGTGGACGAAAGAAGAGTGATGAAAATCAAAGGACCTTAGAATCAATTAGTCCAATGGCCTAATGGAACATGTGAACATCAATCTCCATGACCCTGAGACCAGAAGAACTAGATGATGCCCAGCTACCACCATCCATTGCTCTGAAAGGGATCTCGTTAGGAGGTCCCGGAGAGAGAGGGAGGAAATATGGAATAAAACTCAAAATTTAAGACCAGATTTACTAGTTAGAAATAGACTGGAGGAACTTGAGACTATGGCCCTCAGCCATGCTTCAGGTCTGGAATGGAATGTACCTTCTGGCCCAAATTTCAGTCAAGTGGTAGACAGGCATATATGGGGGGAAACAACACTAGTAAGGTATGCTAGCCATGGAACAATCAACCATTCAGAATGAAAAGGACATCATTTACCTAAGAACACAGTTCAGAAGGGTTGGGAAAGAGAATAGAACGGAAATAAGGACCACAGGGAAGAAGTTAAATAACTGTTGTTACATGGAAAAGATGCATTCACTGAGATGAAACAAAGTGTATGAGTTATTGAATGTAAAACTGATTATCTGCTCTCTAAAACTTCACTCAATTTACAATAAAAAGTTTCAAACCAAAATAAAACACAATAAATAAATAATAAAACATTTTTAAAAAGCCAGTTATGCTAGGTCTTCTATATTTCTATATCACTTTAGAACTAGTTTGTAAATAGAGTCATAATTTATACATTCCATGTTCTGATTATTAATGGATGCTTATGACTGTTTCTCTTCATTTTGAATTGTGGCCCATCAGCAAATGAAGGTCCCAAGGACTTTACTCCAGTCTCATCATTATGGTGAATTCTACTTTGAGGAGGCAGCTCTTCCCCAGTAGCATTTTGAGTGCCTTCCAACCTGAGGAGGTCATCTTTTGGCACTATATCTGACAATATTCTGGTGTTCTTCATTAGGTTTCAATATTCAATATTGTGGTGCTGATAGTGTTTCACTGCTATTCATAAAGTTTTCAGTGACTAAATATTCGGAAGTAGTCCATCTCTCCTTCTTCCTAGTCTGTTTTTGTCTGGAAGCTCTGCTGAAAGATGTCCACTGTGGGGGATGCTGCTGGTATTTTACAACACCCATGGGCTTAACTTCTAGTGTTACAGCAACATGCCAACCACCACAGTATGACAAAATGGCAGACAAATGTTGGTTAATATATTAACATTCAAAAAGATATTGTGAGAGAAAGAGATACTCACATACTTCCTATACTGGATTTTTTTAATAAAGGAAAGTTCCATTGTGACAGAAGTTATTTATAAAAAGTTTAAACCAAGAAGCTTTTTAGCAAATAAATCTACATTGAACAGTGTAAAGGCAAACTTGCCTGACATGTTCCTCTGTTTCTTTGGCTGGCATAAGACTGTCATTTTTCACTGAAAAGAAAAAATATGAGAGGATTCTGGTTAGCATGGAGAATTGAATATATGGCTTTATAGCCCTTTTTCCAAAGCTTCAATAAAATGGTAACTGAAGAATAGAAATTAATTATAAAACTTCAAGTAGAGCAAGAAAAAACCAACAACAACAACAACAACAACACACATGTCCATTATTTTCCAAGGTGGAAAACAGATGTCAAATGGTAATTGTCCTAACAGGTCATCAAAATGTGAAACCTCACTTCTTGATGAGGGGACATCACTAGGAACTTAGCTGATGTGCACTTCAGAACTTAGGAAAATATTAAAAAATCAAAGGTACTAGATCTCTTTAAAAGTAGGAGCATGGAACAGACCCAAAAGACTTGTACCCTCATCTTGCACAACCCAGTGAATTTACCCAGGCAGAAAGGAGGATATTTAATCTCTGAAGAAATGGAACCAAAGAGATTTAAATCTAGAGGATACTAGGTACAAAGGAGGAGTATGGTAAATGACTGAAACAGGGGATCAATCTAATAAATCATATTGAACATATCAGATTTCTTGTTCTTTCTCCCTACTTAGGTTCCAGAATATACTTGTAAACAGCTAGAGTCTATTTTTTGCCAGGTACAGATATGAGAATTTACATTCCCCCCAAAAGAAATCCCTTGCTATTGAGTCAATTCTGATTCATGACAACCCCAGAGAACTGCCCTACGGGGTTTCTAAGACTATAACATTTATGCCTGGTGTGACGCTGTAGGATAAGCACTGGACCACAAGGTCAGTTTGAACTGCAAGGTCAGTTCAAACTCACCAGTTGCTCCTCAGAAACTCTATGCAGGTGTCAATGAGTCGTAACTGACTCGACAGCACTTAATAACAACAACAAGCTTTATGCAAGCAGACTTTCTCCTGTGAAGTGGCTGTTGGGTTCAAACCATCCATTTTGCAGCTGACAACTCACTACTTCACTACTGTAAAGACCAGTGTGTGACCAATAGTCCATCAATGAATGAAATGACCAGGCCCTCACTGAATAACCCTATAATTAAGAAAACCAGTTCACAGAACATCGGATCTTTCTAATTCATTGTAGTTCCCTCATATAAATGGACAGCGAAAGATCACTAGATATTTGAGCAAAGTCAACATCATGAAAGATCGCATGGAAACCAAGACAAATAGCCCCCTGTGCATCCATTCTTAGGAGCTCCTAAAGGATGTGCTACAAGAAAATGAAAGCGCAAACACCAAGAAAGGGTAAAATGAGGAATCAAACAAGAATGCCAGCCCAGAAGACAGACAAAAGGTGAGTCCCAGGATACCTGTGCTGCAGGCCTAGACAACTCTCACTTCAAAATTAAAGGAGAAGGATGAAATAACACAGGAAAGATATCTCCAAGTGGGGGGAAGGGAGCTGATTGAATGCTTATGTGTTTGACCATTCTGGGAGTCATTTTACAGTTTTGTCAGAAAACATGGGGGAAGAATAGTTGGTAGAGCTGTAAGAAACAAGGAAATGAAAAATCAGGACATTTGTACAAGAAAACGAACAATCATACATGGCTGACCTGTGACGAATATTTACACAGTAATGATAAAGTAACTAATCATTGTGCTGTAAGTATATTAGAATGAGAAAGAGGAAGGGTATGTGGGGATGGCAATATAAGAGCTAAATCTCTTACGTTTCATAAGAAGTCTGAAAATCATTTCTAAAACTGAGCACCCCAGAAATACTAGTATAGATAACCTTAGAAACATAAATGCCAGAAGAAACAGACACATGTGTTGAAAGGCAGCTGTTGCTTCTGTGGGTAGCACTCAGTGTTAGAAGGGATAGACTTTCAAAGTTGGCAAAACAAAATCTTTGCACAGAATCAGTTACTGTAAAAAAACAAAACTCTTTAGAACCAGCTTTTAAAATTGCCATTAAGCTGAAAATAGACAGTTTTGTTATATAGAATATCTCTTTGCAATAATAGTGCTCAATAGTGTAGCATTCATTCATTCATTCAGTAATTTTGCAGGTCTTTATTGAGGGTCAGTACTGCTCTAGGTGCAGTGGATACAGTAATGAATAGTGTAGATCTGCTCTAGTATTTTGGTAAGTCACACAGAAGATCAGTGTGAAGTTGTACTACTCCTGTATACAAACCAGCTTCGAAATTATTAGGGAATGTTAGAAGAACTGTATAACAATTATAACATATTCAAAGAGACCAAAAGAGATGCTTGGATAACATCCCCTTGATTTTCATCAGACTCAGAAATTTTGTGGAAGAACACTTGAACTAGGTCACTATTGTACAGACCTGTCTAATGAAATAGGAAGAGAGCTAATGGCTGTTGGAGAGACAAAAAAAAAAAAAGCACTGTGAGAGATCAGTTTGGTAGAGTAAGTCTGACAGTGTCAGATTAGCCAATAAACCAAGTAAGCACGAGTTTATTCATTTGTAGCAAACAATTTCATGTTTTTCTACCACATCAAAGATTCTATTTCTAGGTCTGGCTGGCATCTGTCTCTCTCCCAACCTCACAGCACCTTCCTACAGAGTCAAAGCCTCTTTTCAAATGTACAATCCTGACAGGGATAGAGTGCCCAGTGAGCAAGGTAAGTGTGCTTACTTACTGATCTGTAGTGGACAATTTCCCATGGAGTTCACTGATGTGGTGAACAACATGGGAAACTGTTTACTCCAGATCAGTGAAATATGCACACGTAAGCCCGTGCTTACCTTCCTTGTGGGGTAGTCTGCTCCTGGAGTCTGATCAGCAAGGCCTACAGACTGGTGAGGTAATGATCCCAGGTCTGATTACCCCAGCCTGTGCGTTACTGGAGGGACAGGGCAGATATAAATGAAAAAACGCTATCGTTAGGTGTCTAACTCTCAGCTGTGGGAAAATTCTCGGGAGAAAGGAGCTAGCAGCATTGCTCTATAATGGGGGAAACAGCATAAGTCAATGGATTTAACACTGAAGAGGTCACTAGAATGGTGAGCAATGAGCAAACCAAGCAGCTAAATAGAGCAGAAAAGATTGAAAGACTTCAGGACCTTCCATTTCCATTGGACCCTCCAAAGGGATGCCAGGGGAGAGAGCTCTCCAGAAAAGAAGCTGAGCAAGGTACTAATCAAGTGGAAAGGAGACTTAGACCAGTAAGGTCTGAGATATTACAAACGAAGCCTGAGAAACTTCCATTATAGATCAAAGAGTTAAAATTAGATATTGTATCTTTGTCTTAAGGAGCTCTGGTAGCGTAGTGGTTACGAGTTGGGCTGCTAACCTCAAGGTCAGAAGTTCAAAACTACCAGTTGTCCCATGGGAGAATGATGAGGCTTTCTGCTCCCGTAAAGATTTACAGACTCGGAAACCCTGTGCAGGGCAGCTATGAGTCGGAACCGACTCCACGGCACACCACCAACTAACACGCTCCATCCATAAGAACACCATTTAAAGATACTATGCTTACAGTTTCTGATGCTCTTTAAAAAAAAAAATGTCTCACTGGTTGGCTTAAAAAAACTACAGGAGAGATCTTTGTAACATTTCATTACTGAAAATAGATACAGAAAATATTCTAATATTCCCCTATCAAAGAATTATTTGTTAGAGCACTATTTGCTATAAATATATAATTTAAAATGTCCAAATGATAGCAAAGATACACTTCTTACACTGTAATGGTGAGTTGAAAAGGTTTACAACTGCCATCTGGTACTCAGATTTACTGGCAATCAACATTTGGGCTGCTTCCAAATTCACGGGATTTTCTAGTACTGGATTCGAGAGCATAACCTATAGAAATGCATAACAGTGAATAGTTTTGAAAGTTAGTGTTTTTCTTAGCCAAAAAAACAAACAAACCAATACACACAATTTGGAACCAGTATTAATTAAATGCCAACAATATACCCAGGGATTGATAACAATATAAATAAGGCAACATGGTCTCTACCCTCAAGAAACTCTTGGTCTATCTGGGTTTTACTACATATATATTTGTTGTTGTTGTTGTTGTTGTTGTTGTCAGGTTCCATTGAGTCAGAACCGACTCATAGAGACCCCATGCACAGCAGAATGAAACAATGTCCAATCCTGGGCCAACCTTACTACCGCTGCCACACTTGATGCTATCAATGATGCCACCTGGCCGATCCATCTCGTTGGGGGTCTTCCTCTTTTTCTCTGACCCTCCACCTTACCCAGCATGACATCCTTCTCCAGTGACTGTTCCCTCTGGACAATATGTCCAAAGTATGAGAGACGAAGTTTATCCATCTTAGCCTCCAAGGAGCACTCTGGCTGCATTCTTCCAAAACATATCTATTGGTTCTTTTGGCAGTCCATGGCACTTTTAGTATTCTCCTCCAACACCACAATTCAAAGGCATCAATTCTTCTACGATCTTCCTTATTCACTGTCCAGCTTTCGCATCCATATGAGGCTATTGAAAACACCATGGCCTGGGTCAGGTGCACCTTAGTCCTCAAGCTGACATCTCTGCTCTTCAATACTTTAAAAAGTTCCTGTGCAGCAGATTTGCCCAATGCAATACATCATCTGATATCTTGACTGCTGCTTCCACGAGTGTTGATAGTTGATCCAAGAAGAATGGAGTCCTTGACAACTTCAATCTTTTCTCCATTGATAAGAATGTTGTTTACTGGTCCAGTGGTGAGGATTTTTGTTTTCCTGACATTGAAATGTAATCCATATCGACGGCTGTGGTCTTTGATCTTCATCAGTAAATGTTTCAAGTCCTCTTCACTTTCAGCAAGTAAGGTTTTATCATCTGCATATCGCAGGTTGTTAATGAGTCTTCCTCCAATCCTGATGCCATGTTTTCTTCATAGAACCCAGCTTCTTGTATTATTTGCTCAGCATACAGGTTGAATAAATATGGTGAAAGAACACAACCTTGTCGTACACCTTTCCCAATTTTAAAACATTCGGTGTTCCCATGCTTTGTTCGAACAACTGCTTCTTGGTCCAGGTACAGATTCCTCAGAAGTAAATTAAGTTTTCTGGAATACTCATACTTCTCAACGTTGTCCATAGCTTGTCATGATCCACACAATCGAAAGCCTTTGCATAGTCAATAAAGCATAGGTAAACATCTTTCTGATATTCTCTGCTTTCAGCCAAGATCCACCGGACATCAGCAATGATATCTCTCATTATATATATTCATGACCCTAACATTAGGGTCTAAACAAGCTACAACTTCCTTACTTGAACTTACTCCTTCCTGTACCACATAATTTAAAAATTATTTATATGCAAAGGGAAGTAAACGTTAGGAAAAATTAAAACATTTCCAGTACATATTGTTAGGTTGTCGCTAGGTGTCATCAAGTTGGTACTGACTCATAATGGCCTTATTCCCAACAGAACAAAACACTGCCCCACCCTATGTCAACCTCAAATCATTACTACACTCAATCCCATTGTTGCTGCACTGTGCCAATCCATCTTGTTGGGATCTTCCTCTTTTTTGCTGATCTTCCACTTTATCAAGTATGATGTCATTCTCCAGGAACTGGTCCCTCCTAAAACTATGTCCAAAGTATAAGAGATGAAGTCTGGCCATCCATTCTCCTATGGAGCATTCTGGCTGTACTTTTAACACAGATTTGTTTGTTCTTCTGGCTGTCCATGGTACTTTTAATATTCTTCTCCAACACCATAACTCAAATGCATTAATTCTTGTACTGTCTTCTTTGTTCACTGTCTAACTTTCACATGAATATGAGGCTATTGAAAATACCATGGTTTGGGTCAGGTGCAGCTTAGTCCTCAAATTCACATCTTTGCTCTTGAACACTTTAAAGAGGTCTTATGTGGCAGATTTGTCTAATGCAATACATTGATTTCTTGGCTGCTGCTTCCATGCACGTTGATGATAGATCCAAGCAAAATGTAGTCTCTGGCAACTTCAGTCTTTTCTCCATTTGTCATGAGGATTTTTGTTTTCTTTACATTGAGGTGCAACCCATACTGAAGGCTGTGGTCTTTGATCTTCGTCAGTAAATATTTTAATTCCTCTTCTCTTTCAGCAAGCAAGATTGTATCATCTGTATATCACTGAATATCACAGGTTATTAATGAGTCTTCCTCCAATACTAATGTCACATTCTTTTTCAAACAATCCAGCTTCTGGGATTATTTGCTCATCATTGATAGATTATGGTGAAAGGATACAACCCTAGCACACACCTTTCCTGAATTGAAACCATTCAGTATCCCCTTGTTCTGCTTGAATGACTGCCTCTTGGTTTATGTACAGGTTCCTCATTAGCACAATGTTACAGAATACTCATTCTCTGCAATGCTGTCCATAGCTTGCCATGATCCATACAATTGAAAGCCTTTGCATAGTCAATAAAATACAGTTAAACATCTTTCTGATATTCTTTCTTTCAGTCAAGACCCATCTTACGTCAGCAATGAAATCCTCTTACTCTGTCTGAATCTGACCTGAACCTTTGGCAGTTCCTTGTCAATGTACTGCTACAGCCATTTTTTGAATTATCTTTAGTAAAATATTACTTTGTTGCAAGTTAATGATATTGTCCCATGATTTCTGCATTCCATTGGCACATATATCTTTGGAATGAGCAAAATATGGATCTCTTTCAATCCATTGGCCAGGTAGCTGTCTTCCATAGTGCTTGGCATAGATGAGTGAGTGCCTTCTGTGCTACATCTGTTTGTTTAAAGATTTCAATTTGTATTCCATCAATTCCTGGAGATTTACTTATTCTTTGCCAATGCCTTCAGTGCACCATGGACTTCTTTCAGTATCATTGCCTCTTGATAATATGATACCTCTTGAAATGGTTGAACACCGACCATTTCTTTTTTGGCACAGTGACTGTGTGTATTCCTTCTATCTTCTTTTCATGCTTTCTGCATCATTTAATATTTTGCCCATTGCTTCTGTTGTTGTTAAGTGCCGTCAAGTTGGTTCCAATCCATAGCAACCCTGTATAGGGTTTCCAAGGAGCGGATGGTGATGTTGAACTGCCGACCTTGCTCTTCAAACCTACTCTGCAGTTCAGTGCATAAATCCACAGGGCCAAACCAGGACTCCATTTTGCCCATAGAAGTCTTCAGTATTGCAAAGCGAAGCTTGAACTTTTTCAATTCTTTCAGCCTGAGAAATTCTGAGTGTGTTCTTCCCTTTCGGTTTTCTAACTCCAAGGCTTTGCATATTTCATTATAATATTTGACTTGGACTTGAGCTGCCTTTTGAAAATTCCTGTTCAGTTCTTTTACCTTCTCATTTCTTCCATTTGTTTTAGCAGTTTTACACTAGAGAGCAAGTTTCAGAGTCTCTTCTTTTGGTGTTTTCCTTCTTTCTTGTCTTCTTAATGACCTTTTGGTTTCTTCCCATATGATGTTCTTGTCATCCCACAACTCTTCTGGTCTTTGGTTTTAGTGTCTAATGCATCAAATCTGTTCTTCAGATGATCTCTAAATTCAGGTGGGATATGTTTGAGGTCATATATTGATTCTCGTGGACTTGTTTTAGTTTTCTTCAGCTTCAGTATGACCTTGTATATGAGAAGTTGATGGTCTGCTTCAGGTCAGGCATGGTCCTGTTTTGCCTGATGATATGGAACTTTTCCACTGTTTTTCCTCAGATGTAGTCAGTCTGATTTCTGCATATTCCATCTGTTGAGGTCCGTGTTTATAATTGTCAATTCTGTTAGTATAAAAAAGGCATTTGCCATGAATAAGCCATTGGTCTTGCAAAATTCTGTCCTGCAATCTCCAGCACTGTTTCTATCACCAAGGTCATATTTTCCAACCACTGATCCTTCTTTGTTTCCAACCTCTGCATTCCAATCACCAGTAATTATCAATACATCTTGATTGCACGTTTGATCAAATTCAGATTGAAGAAGTTGGTAAGAAATTTCAATTTCATCATCACTGGCTTTAGTGTTATGTGTGTAAATTTGAATAATAGTTGTATGAACTGGTCTTCCTTGTAAGCATATGGATCTTATCCTATCACAAAGATACTTCAAGATGGATTTTGAAATGATCTTTTTGTTGATGACCGCAATGCCATTCTTTCTCAATTTGCCATTTCTAGCATAGTAAACCATGTGATTATCAGATTCAAAATGGCCAATACCAGTCCATTTTAACTGACTAATGCTAAGAATATAGATGTTTATGAGTTCCGTTTCATTTTTTGACAACTTCCAATTTTCCTAGATTCATACTTTGTACATTCTATGTTCTAATTATTCATGGATGTTTACAGCTGTTTCTCCTCATTTTGAATTGTGCCCCATCAGCAAAAGAAGGTCCTGAAGGTTTTACTCCATTTGCATCATCACTGTCAACTCTACTTTGAGGAGGCAGCTCTTCCCCAGTCATGTTTTGAGTGCCTTCCAACCTGAGGGGACCATTTTTGGGCAGTGTGTCTTACAATATTCTGGTGCTCTTCATCATGTTTCAATATTCAATATTCTGGTGCTATCTGACAGTGTTCCACTAGTCTTCATAAGGTTTCTAGTGACTAAATATTCAGAATTAGTCTGTCTCTCCTTCTTCCAAGTCTGCCTTAGACTGGAAGCTCAGCTGAACACTGTCCACTGTGGGTGACCCTGCTGGTATTTAAAAAAACTCGTGGCATAGCTTCCAGATCACAGAAATACATAAGCCACCAAAGTATGACAAAATGACAAATGAGTACATAGATTACAAAAATAAATCAAACCTTACATTTTAACATGAGACCATTTCTAGGCCATGGTTAAATAATTGTATTTTTGATGTTTATTGTTGTTTGTTATTAAGTACTGTTGAGTTGATTCCAATTCATAATGACCCTGTATAGGGTTTCCGAGGAGTGTCAGGTGGGTTTGAACCACTGATCTTGTGGTTGAGCACTTATTCTACAAAGCCACATCAGGCCTCTGTGTGGTGCTCCGTGAGATTTAGACATATTTTAATATCCTTCCAGATTGTCAATTGATTAATTTGGTATCTAATAATATTCCATTGTTTTTTTAAACAAATTGTCAAAAATTAGCAGCATAAAAACCACAAATTTACTATTTCACTTTTCTGTAGGAAAGAACTTCAGGGTTGTTGGGCTGGTTTATCTGACCTAGGTCGGTTTTACAAGACCAAAATCAAAGTGTTAGCTGTCTGGGTGCCTATTTGAAGGCACTAGGAAAAATCTTGCTTCCAAAGCCATTCAGATTGCAGGATAAATTCAGTTCCTTGGTGCTATAAAATGATGGTCCTCATTTCTTTGCTGACAGTCAATGTCCTAGACATCACTCTCTAGTCTTTGCATGTAGCTCCCTACATCTCTGATCCAGCACCATCAAAATGAATCCTGCTCATGTGTAGCGTCTTTGACTTCCCATCACCACATGCTTTCTGGCTCTTCCACTGTATTTTTCAGACAAACTCTTCTGTTTTCCTTCTTTGCTTATGGGCTCAACTATTATTTCAGCACAGGTGGACAATCCAGATCATCTCCCTAGTTTAAGTTCAGTTGTTTAGTAACCTATTTCCATCTACAAAGACTTTGTGGAGTAAACCTAGATTAACATTTGAGTGAAGAATCATAAAGAGGGGGCACAGGAACCTTGGGAAGATATTTTTAGAATTTTATCTATTATAGTATTTGTCCTGGTATGGTGCTGCAGGATGAGACACAGAACCACAAGGTCAGTTTGAATTGCAAGGTCTGTAGTTCAAACTCATCTGCTGCTCCTCAGGTACCCTATACAGGTTGCTATGAGTCAGCACTTAACAACAATATACATACCGTAACCTCAACAATGTAAAAAGTTTAAGTTCAGTTATTTATTCATTATTTAAGTCAGATTCAACTCCTGGTAGCTTATCACCAAACCAAAACCTCTGTCATAGAGTTGATTCTGTGTCAACGCAGTGACCCTAGAACAGAGTAGAACTGCCTCATGGAGTTTCCAAGGTTGAAATCTGTATAGATGCAGACATTCACTTCTTTTTCCTGCAGAGCATCTAGTAGTTTTGAACTGCTGACCTTTGGGTTAACAGTTGAGCACTTAACCACTGCACCACAAGGACTCCTTTATATATCATCTACCCACTGCCATCAAGTTGATTCCAACTCAAATGGATGCTAAAGCAGAGTAGAACTGATCCTTATGGTTTCATAAACTATACTTCTTTACAGGAGCGCACAGCCTCATCTTTCTCCTGTAGAGTGGCTGGCAGGTTTGAATGAATGACCTTGTGATGAGCAGCCTAATGCTTAACCCACTGCACTGCCAGCGCTTCTTTATGTATCATATCACCAATCCAAAACCAAAACTCAATGCCATTGAGTTGATTCCAACTCAAAGCAACCGTAGAGGACAGAATAGTACTGCTCCTTAGGGTTCCAAGACTCAATCTTTATGTGAGCAGACAGCCAACCACATCTTTCTCCTGTAGAACAACTGATAAATGTGAACCAACAATCATTCTTTTAGCAACTGAATTTTTATCCCACGGTGTTACCAGGGCTCCTTTCTATGTACCACCAAACCTACTGACATCCAGTCGATTCTAACTCATAGTCACCCTATAGAGGGTTTCCGAGGCTATAAACCTTTACCGGAGCAGAAAGCCTCATCTTCCTCCTTCCAAGGGGCTGGTGGGTTTGAACTGCCAACTCAGTAGTTAGCAGTTCAGTGCCTAACCTACAGTGCCACCAGGATTCCCAGTACCTACTAAATGACTGCACTATCCTGCATAGGTGCTGGGTAGGGAATCACAGATTAATTTGATATGTTTTCTGACCTCTGGTAAGTTGAAGTCCAATAGTAGAAGACAGATGAGAAAATAATATATGCATTACAGTATTGTTGTTAGGTATTACCAACTTGATTTTAACTCATAGTGACCTCATGACAGAGTAAAACTGCTCCGGAGGGGGTTTTTGGTTTGGGGGGGTTTGTTTTTATTTTGCTTTATAACCTTACAGTAGCAGATTAACAGTTCTTTCTCCCAAGGAGCTGTGGGTAGGTTCAAATCACCTGCATTTCTATTAGTAACTAAGCACTTAACAGATGCACTACCAGGGTTCCTTATTACAGTATTATAGTGCTCTGATAGGCGTCTGCTTAGGGTGTCAGTCACTGGATAGGTGGCAAGGAAGCCTCTCCCTACACCCCCAAACAAAGTCATCTCATCAATTCTATTTGGTGAAAAAAACATATTGGGAAGACATCCCAGTGGAGGGTTCATTTGAAGAGACTTATACAAAGTGAGCAGCTGTTTGCCAGACAGACTTAAGGTGAAGAAGGAAGGAGAAAATGGGTTCCCAGTCAGACAGGGCACAAGACTGAACACTTTGAAACTCTATAGTCTCAAATTTTTAAGTGCTTTTTTACTTTAACCTAGTAATGTGAGGGGGGGGGGGAAAAAGAATGAGGATATAAATAAGAGAGGGTTGCATGGTGGGTTAGAGAGAGTTGGAAGCCCAGGTGTGAGAAGAAGCAGATTATCATTTGTCATGCTAAGGAATTTGCACTTAATCTTGCAGACAATGAGGGAACCACTGAAGGATTTTAAACAGAAAAACAGTAAAGAAGATCAGAAGGAAATGTTAATAACAGCAAGCTTTGAGTTTTTATGCTTATCAGTGATTTTCTTTTCCTTCCCATTATCTTAAAAATCTGTGATGTAGGCATATTTATTTTATAAATTTACTTGAAAAATAAAGCAACCATGTCATCCACTTGCCCTGCATGAGCTATTTAAATAGCAACACTTTGTTGTCATTTTACATCACTACTGACTAGCAATAAGAATCTTGATATTAACTAGCTTTTAGTGAGTTTATTTCTTGGACCAGCCATCATTGTAAGTACTTTCATATGTCAATTCTTTCAATCCTCACAACAGTCATATGAGGTGGCTACTAATAAAAGTCCACTTTATTGATGAAAAAGCTAAAGCATGCAAAATGAAGAAACTTATCCAAGGGTCCAGAGACATGAAGTGACAGAACCAGGATATGAAGCCAAGCAACCTAACCTTGGAGGTCCAAGGCTATCTTTTGTTAGATGATTCTGGAAATGCCGTTTTCACCAGCTCATTCTGGTTTGCCTTCACTCATTACAATGTGTGAAACTTCACTTTTATTGTTCTTGTCATAGACTCTAGATTACATGGAAGAGACAGGAGTGGGACTCATCTTCATACCATCTTCATTTCCTTTAAATCTTTGTTGGAATATACCCATCCTAGAACAAGACCTGTCATATGTTTGTTGAGTGTATGGGTAAACTGAATGTTAAATCTTTTTAAAAGAATATATTGAGGAATATATTAAAAAGAAAATATTGAGGAAGAGAGAGACTAAGAGCTGGTGGCCAGGAGGCAGACTTGTAGAATGTACCCTTTGGAGATGTAAATTATTATATATGCCTGAGTGTGTTTTTTGTTGTTTTTTAAAAAGAGCTAAAGTGAATAGAGAGAAATACTATTAACTGATGGTACATGGAGGGAATTATAATCATTGCAATGAAACAAGGTGTATGATTTGTTGAATGTAAAACTGATGATCTGCCCTGTAAACTTTCACTCAATCCACAACAACAACAAAAAATATATATATATAAAAGAATATATTATTTTACTCAGTATGCTTAGATAACTAAGCAGAGAATTCATTTTCCAAAATAAAGAAAGGGGAAATGGAACTTGTCTTATAATTTTAGGTGATTGATAAAATTCAATTAAACCAGAATATTTTATTCTCAAACTGGTCCAGAAAATCAAAATGTAGTATTTTAATATCGTGGATATTATTAATAAATAGGTCCATGGGTAGAATATCACTGAGCTGGATGTTAGTGATCAAAGTGAGTGCCACTCAAATCGTTTATCAGATGAGAGATTCATTTATGATCTGGGACAGCACAACAATGAAGCATCCGCCCCAGAACAGTGCACCTAAGTGGTGAAAAGAGCATTCTGGAAACAGGCATCTAAGTGAGGGGAGGCAAAGTCCTTTTCATTGTTCACTGGTACAGTGAAAAACAAAGGATAAAGCTGGACATTGTAAGTGGCTGTCACTTTGCACCTCCCTTTTTGTGGTGGTTGTGTGCTGTTGAGTCGATTCTGACTCACAGTGACCCTGTATGATGTTTCTGAGACTGTAAATCTTTACAGCAGAAGAAAGCCTCATCCTTCTCCTGTGAAGCAATTGGTAGATTTCAACTGCTGACCGTGTAGTTAGCAGCCCAGCTGGTACCCCATTATACTACCAGGGCTCCTTTTTCACGTCTCTGAGGAAGGCAAAATCCATAAATGAAGAAAGGTTTAAATGACTAGGAACCATTAAGGGGTAGCATTAGAAACCAAGAGAAAACTAAGAACATATTTCTGGTGTGGTGCTATGTGTTAAACGCTGGTTCAAGCTCACCAGCCGCTCCTCAGAAACCATATACAGGGTTGATATAAGTTGCAACTGACTCCACTTAACAATAACAACAACATATTTCTATAATTGAAACCATTCAAACTATTTTATTCTTCTTTGGTAAAATATTTATGAAAACAATATATAAGGTTTCAATTCTGAGGAACATTATCTATGACTCAATTTTAAATAACTGTCTTTATGATTCAAGTTATATTTTATGGCTTGATATAGAAAGAAAGTTACTGAGTTAAATACCTTTGCTCTAAGCATCCTGGTGTGGTGCTGTAGTATAAGCATTGTACTGCTAACTGCAAGGTTGGCGGTTCAAACCCACCAGCCTCTTCTTAGAAACCTTATACAGGGTCATGATGAGTTGAAATCGACAATGGCACTTAACAACAGCAACAACAACAATCATTTAAATGGATCACAGTGGCTCTGTAGGATACACACTGAACAATGAACCACAGGTCAGTGATTAGAACCCACCAGTTGCTTCATGGGAGAAAGATGAGGCTTTCTGCTCCCACCAAGATTTACAGACTCAGATATCCTATACAGGATCGCTATGAGTCGGAACTGACTGGATGGCATGTAACAACAACAACAAAAGTGTTAAGTAGTCCTTGTGTGATGATGTAATATAAGCATTGGACTGCTAACCTCACGGTCAGCAGTTCAAACCCACCAGTCACTCCTTGGAAACCCTATACAGGGTCATTCTGAGTTGGAATAGACTTGATGGCACATAACAACAACAACATCATTTAAAGAAAACAAAAAACCTCCCAACTTGACCAATAAGCAATGCCATGACAAATACAGAAAATATTGAAGTTGTTGAGGATTTCATTTTACTTGGACACACAATCAACATTCATGGAAGCACCAGTCAAAAACTCAAATGACATACTGCATTGGACCAATCTGCTGCAAATGATCTCTTTAAAGTGTTAAAGAGCAAAGGTATCATTTTGAGGACTAAGGTGCACCTGACTTGAACCATGGTATTTTAATTCACCTCATATGCCTGTGAAAGCTGGATATTGAATAAGGAAGACTAGATAAGAATTGATGCTTATGAATTATGGTGGTGGTGAAAAATATTGAAAGTACCATGGACTGCCAGAAGAAGAAACAAATCTGTCTTGGAAGAAGTACATTCAGAATGCTCTTTGGAAGTGAGGATGGTGAGACTTCATCTCATGTACTTTGTACATGTTATCAGGAGTGATCAGTCCCTGGAGAAGGACATTATGCTTGGAAGAGGTTTAGCAAACAGACAAAGGTCTTCAATGAGATGGTTTGACACAGAGGCTGCAACAAGGAGCTCAAATATATACCAACAATGATGAGGCTGATGCAGGATTAGGTAGGTTTTATTTTGTTGTACATAGGGTCTCTATGAGTTGTACCCATTCGATGGCACCTAGTAACAACAACCATTTAAACATTTAAATATGCCCGTACATTTTATTCTTTATAGTTTGAGTAACTGGAGTAATTAAAAGTATTAATGAGAACATTATAATGATCTCTTCTTACCTGGAGAGTAAGTAAGATGCTGCTCAATTTATAGTCTGAATTCCACTGATCAGGGTCATCCAAAAAATCTATACAGGGCCGACCAGTATATCTGTCGACTGTATTAAAATAATATATTTATATGGATACATATAATTGTGATTTTAAATTTACTAACATGAAATTAGCATAAGCAAAATTAGAAAGCAAATGACAAGCCAGAAAAATTATTTACAATAAATATGAAAGACAGAAGGTTAATACAATGTAGCAATTAAGAGCATAGGCTTTGGTATCAAAATCACATAGATTTGAACTGGCTCCCCCACCAACTGCTGTTGAGACCTTTCTAGGTCTCAGTTTCATAATATGTGAAATGGGGATATGCTAATAGTCCTTGGCCCACATGAGCTCTGGCAGCGTAGTGGTTACAAGTCACATTGCTAATGTCAAGATCAGCTGTTCTAAACTCCCATCTGCTTCGCAGGAGAAAGATGAGGCATTCTACTTCCATAAAGATTTACATGGAAGCCCTGTATAGAGTTGCTATGAGTTCAAAACGATTCCATGGCACACAACTACACCACCACCACTTGACCCACAGCTCACTGTAAAGACTTAATAAAGTATTAGAGTGTGCCTAGCAGATAGCGAATCTTCAAAAAATATAGCTATTATTATTAATAATATTTGTTGTTGTGTTAGGTGCCGTTGAGTTGATTCCAACTCATAGTGACCCCATGCACAACCAAACAAAACACTGCCTGGCCCGGTGCTGTCCTCACAATCGTTGTGCTTGAACCCATTGTTGTTGCTACGGTATCCATCTCATGGGGGGTTGTTGCAGACTGTGTAAGACTAGTCAGAGGTTCGAGGCCCTCTAGGGCCGAGTGTAACAAATGAGGCCACTGGCAGTTAATGGCAAATTGCTTTCATATTAATATTCAGGTATATATATTAAATTAATACACTGGAGCCTTTGACAATCCATAGATAAATGTGGTATTTTCCTAAAGCCAAGACTAAAGGTTGCAAGGTTAAGCCTTTCTCCAAAGGATTAACTAAAAATGTCTTAGCTACTTCACAGTTCTTTGTTCCATAGACAAAGAACCCATCCTCCCTAATCCTTTTCCAGGTGCAGCCCATTCACCTGGGCTTCTGGAGTCCTCCTGCAGACCTGGCTCAGGAAGCCAAAGCAGCAGGACTCCGCCCAAGCTTTTGTCTTTATCTCTCACCTTCCCCCACCTTAGCTCAGGGGCTATAGATATGTTAATTGGGCCTGAGAATCCAAGTTGCTGGCCTGGGATTCAAACCAGTGAAGTACTATGTAAAGTTACCTGAATGTCTGGAAAAGTACTGATGTTAGCTGTACCTTGCCTAAGTCCCTCCCAGCTTGGTGTGAAGCTCCTCCCCTGAATAAAGCAGAGGCCCGGGCCTCCCCAGGTGTGCATTACTGGTTGGCAGGCATAGAGTAAAGATAGTGGTGCATTACTGGTTGGCAGGCATGGAGTAAAGATCAGTGCATTACTGGTTGGGAGGCATGGAGTAAAGATTGCAGTGCATTACGGGTTGGAAGGCATGCAGTAAAGATTGCAGGGCAGTGAGTTGCTGCCTGCAGAGGCCACGATGCCTGTAGTCCCAAGCTTGCCTATCAGTGATGTATCCACCCTGGCTTTGGGGTGCCTCTTTGTCTCTCTCTTTGTCTCCTTAGTCTCTTTCTGTGTATTCTTGATATATATGAATCGCCGTCAGGTATCCTCTCCTCGTGAACTGAACCCCAATGTCGAGGCGGGTCCCCGACAGGGGGTCTTCCCCTTTTTCACTGATCCTCCACTTTATCAAACATGATGTCCTTCTCTAGGGAGTGGTCAGTCCCTCTGGACAACATGGCGAAAGTTAGAGAGACGAAGTCTCTCCATCATGGCTTCTAAGGAGTATTCAGGCTATACTTCTTCCAAAACAGATTGGTTTGCTCTTCTTACAATTATTAAGAATATTATTTGTGTTCAAATAATGTTATTAATGAATGATAAAAACACTTAAACTCCAGTAGAAAGCCTTTACAATAAAATGGTAGGAACTGAGAATACATGAAGAAAGGTCTTTGGTTTACTATATTACACAGCATTGTAAAATGATAATAATTATAACGGTGTGGTAGGCCACACACACAAAAAAAAGAACACGATAACAAAAGAATTTAGAAATAAATCCTCATCTATATTAAAGTGTTAAAGTGCCTATGTTAAAAGTGAAATTATGAATCAGTAGTGAAAAAACCAAAAATCTATAAATGGTACCAAAAAAGTATACTAATTACCAAATGTCTTCCAGTGTCTACATTCTCTCTCCCATTTCTTCCCTCTATAACAAGAAACACTACCTCTTTCCTGGCCCCAAATTTAGTTGAACACATGATTACCCTGGTAAGTTTTCTCAGCCTCTTGTCTTCCTAGATGTAGCCATATTATTAACTTTTAATCATGGAACACAAGAAGAAGTGAAGTGTGAAACTTCAAGAACAGGTTATTTTTAAGGAAACGTTTTTGCCTGCCTCATTCTTTCTTTCCCTTCCCACAGCTGAAAATGGTAACAGAGTAAATGACTTAGACCCAGAAATGGAAGCCACCTCTTGAGGATGACAGCACTCCCCCTGAGAATCCCTGAGAATCCAGGTCTATTATATTAGGTTGGAAGCATTTAATGACATTTGGCTTATGTCCCAACACAGTTAATAAACTAATTCAGTATTTAGGAAATAAAAAGGGAATTAATTATGAAAAATTGAACTAAAATGATTGGAAGAAAATGAAAATAACTCTTCAATCTTGGTGAAAGATCATTTAAGCTAAAGACAATTGAAGGGTTTTCAAAAGACAAGACTGTCTTCATTATCTAGTGCTGCGATCACAGAATACCACAGGTGGGTACTTTTAACCAACAGAAACTTACTTTCTCATGGTTTAGAAGGCTAGAAGTCTGAATTTAGGGTGCTGGCTCTAGGGGAAAGAAGGCTTTCTCTCTCTCTCTCTTAAGTTCTGGGGAAACAGTCTTGTCTCTTTTCAATGTTTGTTCCTAGGTTCTTATTTTGAGTTACCTCACATCAGCAAATTAAAGCATTACTCCATTCACATAATATTAAGGTAGACTCTTGTTTTGAGGAGGCAGCTCTTCCTCAGTAGTATCAGACAATATTCTGCTTCTATCCATAAGGTAAAGGAGCTCTGGTAGCGTAGTGGTTACGAATTGGGCTGCGAACCACAAGGTCAGCAGTTCGAAACTACCAGTTGTTCCACGGGAGAAAGATAGGACTTTCTACTCCCGTAAAGATTTACACCCTCGGAAACCCTGTACAGGGTCGCTATGAGTCGGAACCGACTGTAAGGCACAACAACATCCATAAGGTAATCACTGGTAAATCATTTCAGAAGTAGACTGCTAGGTCTATATTGATCTGTCTTAGTTTGGAAGCTCCAATAAAACATGTCTAGCTTGAAATGCAATGCTGTCAGTGACAGGATAATATCTATATGCCTACAAGAAACATCAGTTAATGCAAATACTATTCAAATTTATGAACCAACCACTCATGTCAAAGATGAAGAAATTGAAAATTTTTTACCAACTTCTAGTCTAAAATGGCTGCCACTCATCTGTCAGTTTGTCATACTGTGGTGGTTTGTGAGTTGTTGTGATTCTGAAAGCTATGTCACCAGTATTTTAAATACCAGCAGGGTCACCAATAGTGGACAGGTTTCAGATGAGCTAACAGATTAAGACAGACTAGGAAGAAAGAGTGATGAACTACTTCCGAATACTTAATCACTGAAAACCTTATGAATAGCAGAGAAACACTGTCAGATACAGTGACGGAAAATGAGCCCCTCAGGTTGGAAGACACTCAAAATGTGACTAGGGAAGAGCTGCCTCCTCAAAGTAG
Source organism: Chrysochloris asiatica (assembly GCF_000296735.1). NCBI lineage: Eukaryota > Metazoa > Chordata > Mammalia > Afrosoricida > Chrysochloridae > Chrysochloris > Chrysochloris asiatica. The sequence continues at coordinate 10,943,610 of NW_006408566.1, forward strand.
AGTTGACCATGATGACATGAATGGAGTAAAACCCATGGGAGTAAAGCCCTTGAGACCTTCATTTGCTGATGGGTCATAATTCAAAATGAAGAGAAACACCTGTAAACATCCATTGAAAATCAGAACATGGAATGTACGAACTATGAATCTGGGAAAATTGGAAGTTGTCAAAAATGAAATGGAATGCATAGACATCGATATCTAAGGCATTAGTGAGCTGAAATGGACTGGTACTGGCCATTTTGAATCTGACAACCACATGGTTACTATGCCGGGAATGACAAACTGAAGAGGAATGGTATTGCATTCATCGTCAAAATGAACATATCCAGATCACTCATGAGGGACAACACTGTCTGTGATAGGATAATATCCATGAGATTCTCTGGGCAAATTATTGAATGATGCAGAAAGCACCAGGAGAAGATGGAAGGAATACACAGAGTCACTGTACCAAAAGGAAATGGTTAATGTTCAACCATTTCAAGAG
>NW_006408566.1:10945775-10950499 GCF_000296735.1 Chrysochloris asiatica
TACTCCCGTAAAGATTTACACCCTCGGAAACCCTGTACAGGGTCGCTATTGGTCGGAACCGACTCGACGGCACTTAACAACAACAACGACAATGACAACAAGAAGTCTAAAACATTGGAGTACAGGTGTGGTGCTGTAGGATAGGCACTGGACTGCTAACTATAAGATTGGTTCAACCACCAGTTGCTTCTTGAAAACCCTATACAGGGTCACTATGAGTCAGAATCAACTTGATGGCAACAACACAGTCTAAAACTGATAAAACATGCACTCAAGATGCACTGACAGTAACTGGTGACTGGAATGTGAAAGTTGGAAACAAGAAGGATCAGTAGTTGGAAAATAAAGACTTGATTATAGATATGACATGGAAGATGATGTGGAATTTTTCAAGACGAACAACTTATTTATTGCAAATACATTTGCTCAACAACATAAATGGTGACTACAAATGGGACCTTACCAGATGGAATACACACAGGAATCAAAGAGGCTACATCTGTGGAAAGAGATCATGGAAAAACTTTATATCATCAGTAAGAACAAGGCCAGGGACCAACTGTAGAATGCTCCATCAATTGCTCATATGCAAGTTCAAGTAAAAGCTGAAGAACATTAAAACAAGTCCACAAGAGCCAAAATATGACCTTGAATATCTCCCACCTAAATTTAAAGACCATCTCAAGATCAGATTTTATGTACTGAACAGTAATGACAAAAAAATTGTGGAATGATACCAAGAATATCATACCTAAAGAAAGCAAAAGGTCATTAAAAAGACAAAAGGAGGAAAAAAAATGCCCAAATGGGTGTCAAAGGAGATTCTGAACTTATACTTGAATGCAGAGTAGCTAAAGTAAAAGAAGAAATGGTGAAGTAAAAGAGATAAAGAGAAAATTTCAAAGGGTAACCCTAGAAGACAAAGTGTTAAAATGAAATATGCAAAGACCTTGAATTAAAAAACCAAAAGGGAAGAACGCACTTGACATTTCTCAAGCTGAAAGAACTGAAGAAAAAATTGAAGTCTCAAATTGCAATATTAAAAGATTCTATGTGAAAACAATGAATAATGTGGGTGGCTTCAGAAGAAGATGGGAGGAATACACAGAATCACAGTACCAAAAAGAATTGGTCTACGTACAACCTTTTAATATGCACAAAAAATGATAGCACTGGAAATCAAAATGGATGCTGCACTGATGATATTGGCAAAACACTAGGCTCTGGGAATGAATGGAACTGTGATGTTTTAGCAAAATGATGCAACACTGAAAACACTCGCTCTTCTATGCCAAGAAATTTGGAAGACAACTACCTGGTCAATCGACCTTAAGGGATCCAAATTTGTTACCATTCTAAAGAAAGGTGACCCAAGAGAATGCTGAAATTATCAAACAATATCATTAATATCATACTTCAGTAAAATTTTGCTGAATGTGATTCAAAAGCAATTGCAGCAGTACATCAACAAATAATTGCCAGAAATTGACACCAGGTTCAGAAGTGGATATGTAAGGAGGGCTATAGTTGCTGATGATGTGAGATGGATCTTGAATGAAAGCTAGGAATACCAGTTAGATGCTTAACTGTATTTTATTGACTATGCCAAGACATTTGACTGTGGATCATAACAAACAAGATAACATTGTGAAGAATGGGAAATCCAGAGTACCTGATTGTACTCAAGTGGAACCTGTACATAGGAGAATAAGGGGCAGTTGTTTGAACAAAACAAGGATTATTGCTTGGTTTAAAATCAGGAAAGATTATTTTTTTTGTGGGGGGGGACACAATTAAATCTCTAAGAAACACTAATAGACATGAATACATAAAAATATTTTAAATCACACACACACATAGGTGTAAACAAAAATTTGAATTCATGAACTAGGGGAAATATTAGTATTTGCAACATCTAGATAAATGTGATAACAGTGTTAATATGTCAGACAATACTAAAATAAGAAATACAACCAATAAAAATATGGGAAAATATTAATTCATAAGTATCCAAAGAAGTACTTATAAAAGAAGTAGTAGACAATTTTCCAATTGTCAAAAATGTCTCCAAAGCTTTAATACCCAGGATTGGAGTGTTAAAATGAGTATTTTATATATAGTTTCTGCTGGAAGCATAAGCATTATCAAAAAATAATTTGGTTCTATATAACCTAAGACATAGAAGACTATTAGAGTTTGGGGGCTAATAAATGACACCTGCCTCTTCCTAGAGATAGCTGTGGCTCTGTTGGCTAAGCACTCAACTGCAAAACACACGATCCATAGTTTAAGATCACTCCATGGGGAAAAGATGAGGCTCTCTGCTCCCACAAAGACTTACAGCCTTGGAAACACTATACAGGGTTGCTATGAGTAGGAACCAATTCAATGATACTTAACAACAACAGCCTCTCCCTAGTTCATATATAATTTAATAGACCAAAGTGTCAAAAGATATAAGTAGAAACATCAGCTGTATAGTAGGTTAGATTGATATGGAAAACACATTTCAATCAGGCTCCACAAAGTCCCCCTGATTTGAATATAACTCCCAACCTACAGGCTTGATCTCTAAATGTCCTGTCCAGAAAGTGAAACTGAGCCTTTTCTACTAAGGTCAGGCGTGTTGGAAAGATGGAAAGTGTGCTGAGAATGTGCTGCATTATAAGCTTGATTCTTTCCACTCTCTCCTAGATCTGTATCGCCTCCCCTTAGAGATGAATGTGTGAGCGGAGAAGGAGCATTCACAAACTATGGTGTTGCGGGTTAATGTGCTGAACAGCAAGATTAGTTTGAACAGCAAGGTCAGTGGTTCAAGCTCACCAATCAGTCCTCACAAACCAAACCCTATATAGGGTCTCTATGAATCAGAACTGACTTGATGGCACTTAACAACAACAAAGTGGGGAAGGAGTCCTGGTGTGGTGCTGTAGGATAAACACACAATCTGTCCAATCTATTCTTAGCCTGGAAGCTTCCCTGTCCACATGGGTGACCTGTTGGTATTTGAAACACCAGTGGTATCGCTCCCAGCATCACAGCAACAGGCCAACTACCACAGTATGACAAACTGACTGACTTGTGGGGATATTTCCAGGAAAGCATGATTATTGAAAAACCATTTGAGCACCTACACTCTGATATAGCAATGACCAAAAGTCTAACCTTCATTGATTTTCCTTACTGTGTCTATAAGCATTACATATGGCTGTAAAATACTTTACTTAAAAATTACTATATTGTGAGCTAAGCCCAACCACATTCAATAGACCCCTGTGAACCCAGGTAGAGACCTGGATGGCCAGCAATATGGCAAGACTGGGGACTTCTGGACCCAGAGGCAGTAACAGGGCCACAGAGGACTAGAGCGGAGAGTGAAGCATCCAGCTAATATGAAGTGAGGGAAGATGCACAAGAACACCCATACTTGCAGATAGTACCCACTTGACCTGGCTTCGATGGCTGGATGATCAGAACTCGACTAGAAGAAGAAAGAAGGCGGGTGTGGGAAGAGTAACTTGCTACAATTTCATGAACTTCACCTAGACTTACGGATGTAGCAGCTCAAAAAAGGGAACAAATCTTTACAGCAAGGATCACTCCCACCCCTTCGGTATGCAGGGTTGACAGGTAGGCAACTTAGACATTGGCTATCCAAAATGGGGGGGTGGGGGGTAAAGGCAAGAAGTGACTGGCTTACAAGCTTTCAAGAGGGAACCTAGTTCCAGTGGAGCAGGGGAAGGTAGAATCACCACTGAATGATTGCTAATCTGTTGGGACCCGGCTGGTGAAAGGAAATGAGGAGAAGACTCTTACGGTACATTAGTGAATAATTGCCATCAGGACTGACTGTAAGGATAGGAAATATAGAGGTAGATGTTTTTTGACAAAAGGAGGTGAGTGATTGATTTTGCAGTCCAGGAGCAGAGGTCACTGGGACCATCAAGTGAGAAGAGCAGAGAGTGGGACCCTACCCGAGAGGCAGTGACGCCAGGGATGGAGACAGAGAAGATGACATGGACAGATGGAGCGACTGGGGACACTGGACACAGTGAGGGAGAATGGCTATGTGCTGGCGGCCAGGGGACGGGCCTGTGTGGTATACTCTTTGGTTATTTGATGATGCATGGAGGGGATTGTAATCATTGCAATGAAACAAAATACGATAGGATGAATGTAAAGCTGATGTTTTTCCATGTAAACCTCACAATAAAAACTTTTAAAAAAAACAAAAAATTACTATAGTACTGGACATTATGTTATTTCCATTTTTCTCTATTTCCAACATTGCTCTTAGAAATAAATATCTTTAAATATATCATATTTTGCACACTTGTTTTAGTCTACAGAATACCTTTGTTAACATGGTGTTGCAGTGATTTTAAGAGTCTTGGTATGGTGCTATAGGGTAAGCATTAGACTGCTAACTGCAAGACTGGCTGTTCAAACCCAGCAGTCACTCCTCAGACACTGAACACAGGCTCACTATGAGTTGGAACTGACTCAACGACACCTTACAACAACAGCAACACAGTGATTTAGGGCTATATTAATTTTCAAACCAACCTTGCAGTCCAGTGCATTAACCCACAGCACCACACCAGGACTCCATATACATACATATATATATGGTTATTGTTGTTGTTGTTATGTGCCGTGGAGTCGGTTCCAACCCATAGCGACCCTGGACAGGGTTTCCAAGGAGCAGCTGGTGAGCTTGAACC
>NW_006408566.1:10950614-10956929 GCF_000296735.1 Chrysochloris asiatica
ATATAACTGTATATATATACATATAGTTATATAAACTTATGCAGCTCAACAAGGAAAAGACAGATAACCTTCAAAACCTTGTGGGGGCCATGTCTGGCTTCCTTGGGCTTCACAAGGGGGAAAGAAAATCAAACTTAAAATCAGCCCAAAGCTAAAGCCTGTGAAGTGGAGGTCAGGCATGTGTCCACCCCTACAATCTTCTTTACCCTGTTCTGACACCAACCATCCCTCCCATGCACTGTGCTTCACATCTGGGTTTGTCATTCTATTGCAATGGCCACACAGAAATCAAAACAATACTCACAATTATGGGGTTTATTAGGGAAGTGAACAGGTTGCAATTCAGGATCAAAAAAGAACTCAGGATGCAGTTTTCCAGTCAGGACTACCTCTTCTCTGCCATACTGTAGATACACCTCAGTCTTTTCCTTGGTTTCTCAGCCATATGGACCCTTGGCCTCTGACTGGCTCTGACAAATGTTACAAAGCTTTTTTTAACTAGTTTGCAAATGCCCAAAGGGCTCATTCTGAAAGCTAGTCTCCTGCCCATAGGCACTAAACTTTACTCAGTCCCTGGGCCTAGAGCACAAACTGCTCTGTCTCTCCATGCACTGTCTCTGCCATTGCTTCTGCTGTTGCCATATTTCTACTGAGGGATCTCACACCCCAGTCATGATCGTCCTTTTTGATGGTCCTGGGATTGTCCTTCCTGCTTCTGAGATGGGTCCTTTTAAGCCTAGTTAAGTGACAAAACTAACCAATCCCAACCTTAAAGTCCTGTACACCTTACTTGCATGGTCTCACCAAATCACTTGGGTGATTTAACAAGACTTTGGATAGAAAAACTATGTCAAGTAAATTCAAGGAACCATGTTGTTGTTGTTGTTGTTGTGTGCCATGGAGTCATACAACCCAATAAAAAATTGGACAAAGAATCTGAATATATATTTTACCAAACAGGGTATACAAATGACCAACAAGTACATGAAAAGATGTTCATTATTCTAGCCACTGAGTAGATTCCAACTCATAGAACCCTAAGAGATGCAGCTCTAAACCAAAATGGTACCACTTTACTTCCACTAGAATACCTAAAGTGAAAAAGTTAAAGAAACATCTTAAATTGATGAGGATGTAGCAAAATGAAAAATGTAAAACAAAACTCAAAATAAGAAAGACCAGGTTTACTGGTCTGTTAGAGACTGGTGGATCCCCTACAACACAATGGCCCTTAGTCACCATTTAAGCCAGGAACCAAACTCACCCCTGTGACTCAAGTCGCAGCCATATACTAGACAAACCTATAATAGCATCAGGGAGGTATGCACTTCTTTGAACAATCAACCATATGAGATTAAAAAAAAAAAAAAAAAAAGGTAGCATTTACCCAGAGATAAATCTCAGAAGGCAGGGAGGGATAGGAAAGAATGATAAACACATGCAAGGAATGGAAACAATGCTGTTACAATGTAGGGATCAAAATCTATATTGCAAATTAAAATGAAAATCAATTTGCTTTTTAAACTTTCAACTAAATCACAATACACAGCTAAAGTTAAAACAACAACAACAACAAAAAGACCCACTGCATACACACAAACAAAACAAACAGACAAACCAAAAACCCTCACATACCACTATGGAAAACAGTTTGGCAGTCCCTCAAGAAGTTAAACATAGAACTACCATGAAAAATAAACAAAACCTGAACCTGTCAATTCTGACTCATGGAAACCCTTTCCAAGGGCTCTAAGGCAGTAACTCTTTCCAGGAGCAGAAAACCTCATTTTTCTTGGGTCAGTTGGTGGTTTTGAAAGGCAGACCTTTGGGTTAGCAGTCCAGTCAGTGCTTATCCTACAGCGCCACCAGAGCTACCATGGTGTTGGTTTTGACTTACAGCAACTCTGCATAGGGTTTCCAAGGCTATAAATCTTTATGGGAGCAGAAAGCCTTGTGTTTTTCTGGCAGAACAGCTGGTGGTTTTGAACTGCCAACCTTGAGGTTAGCGGCCCAACTTGCAATCACTATGCTACCAGAGGTACCATATGACCAAGCAACTTCACTCTTAGGTATTTACTCAAGGGACTTGAAAGTAGTGCTGTGAGCAGACACATGCATACCAGTGTTCATTGCAGCACTATTCACAAGAGACAAAAACAGGGCTTCTGACTGGTTTGTTTCAGTCTGACCTCAGGCTGACAACTTGAATTGCCACCCCAGATGCAATGAATCAGAATCTGCATTTTAACATAAAATATTACAATTCAGTGTATCTGACCTGGAAAGGCAGAGGGCTAAACTGGAATAAACGGGTCCAAAGTCCTGCAAACAACCCAAATATCCATCAGTAAACAGATAAACAAAATGTGTTATGTGCATACATGTATCTGAAATGAAGTCCAGATATATGTCACACCCAGATGAAGCTTGAAAACATTATGCTAGGTAAAATAAGTCAATCAAAAAGCAGCACATATTTGATGGTCTAACGAATATGAAGTACCAAGAACAGGTAAATACGGAAATTGCTAAGGGTAGGAGGGATGGGTATGAAGGAAATTATTGTATAACAATCAGTGAGTTTTTGTTCATAAGTATATTGATTGATATAATTAACCTCAATGTCTTATTGAAGTGAAAAATATTGAATTTGCAAATGGTGTTTTATCTCTATGTTTACAACAATAAGAGATACAGTAATAAATTTATGCCATGTAATGTGTTATTCTTTCCCCATGGTTTCTGGGTTTTATAGAATTTAAGCCTTCCTCACACGCCCATAAGAAAGCCTATCAGATTTTCTTCTTTTTCTTAAGAATTTAAAATTTTTAGATTTTTACTCCATCATCTGTATATAATTTGAAATCATCATTGTATTGACGTTTTAATTAAAAGGTAAATTTGGAGAGAACAAACAAGATGGCAGATCGGGTGGAAGTGCAGTAAAGAGCTCCGTCAGCAACAATACAGAATACCGGACCAAGCAGGCTCAGGGGATGGTGCCAGAACTCTGAACCACATATAAAGGAATATTTAGAAGATTGGAAGTCTTACAGCTAGGGGAGTTTGTATCAGAAACAAGAAATCCATTGCTTTCTAATTCAAGACACTCAGCTGCTCCCAGAGTCATCATCTTGGGAGAGACCAAGTAGGGGAAGATTCAGAGCAGCCATGGATGCCTAGCAGAACCACAGAGATAAAGGTGTGGACACTCTTTTTTTTTTTTTTTTTGTATCTGTTCATTGGTCCCTCGCTGTCTGCACACCTCCATTCTGGTGACTAGAGGGGGTGCCTGAGTGAGTGGATACCTCACCCCCAGAGGATTCTACTACGCATGTGCACAGATTTCCTTGAAATTTAAAGTGACAGTTTCCACTTAAAATCAAATGACAGTGCAAAATGGCCACAGCTGGCCCTGAATTGTTTATCATTAGGAAAAAGCCCTGAATGTGGATTGTGGAGTGGGACAGGAAGACTAGAAAGGAAATAGGTTGAAAATTAAATCCTGAGTTACATCACAACGACCAACAGTGGCATCTTGAAAATTCTTAGGAAGAAGAGTGAAAAAGGAAGCCCATCTCCTGATCACATCTGCTTGAAGGCAATCAGAAAGCATAAAAAATACCAAAATACACACCAATCTAAGTATTAAGGTCACAGATAACTCCTGAATATGCCCAAAAAACAGACGCAGATGACCATATCAGCCCATGTCTCAGAAATGAGATAAAGTGATTGAGGCAAATGAGCTGGAAGTAGACCTACACTCCATACTGGAAGTTGGGCAGGCTTTGGAAATGCCTGAGAAGGAATTCAGAAAACTGATTACAAATTGTATCAAAATGCTTTATAATGGAGTTGAGAAAAATAAGGAAGAAGTCAGGGAAGTGCTACAGAAACAATCAAATAAGATAGATACAGCGTTGGAAACAATTCAAAACCTACAGAAAGAGGTCCAAACGATTAATAATAGAATATCAGAAATAGACAATACACTGAAAGAGCAAAGGAGTAGAATTGAAGAGATAGAAGCCAGAACTAGTAAGCTATAAGTTAAATCTCTCAACACTACTAGGATAGAAGAGCAAGTACAAAAAAGGATAAAAAAAAATCTGAAGAAGGCCTAAGATTCATGTGGGATAACATGAAGAGGAATAACTTAAGAATTATCAATATTCAGGAACAGCAAGAATCACACAAGTCCACAGAGGAAATAGTTGAAGAGCTTCTGCAAGCAAATTTCCCTAACATACTGAAAAGCATAAAGATTAGCATTCAAGAAACTCAACGAAACCCAAGAAGGATAGACCTTAAAAGAAAATCACCAAGACATACAATAATCAAGCTCTCCAAAATCAAAGATAAGGACAGAATCCTGAAAGCAGATAGGGAAAAGAGAAGTGTAACATACAAAGGCAAGCAAATTAGATTAAGCTCAGATCTCTCAACAGAAACCATGCAGGCAAGAAGGAAATGAGGAGACATATATAAAACTCTGAAAGAGAAAAAAAAAAACAACTGCCAATCAAGAATCCTCTACCCAGCAAAGCTGTCAATCAAATTTGGAGGTGTCATCAAAACATTCCAGGATAAACAAAAGTTAAGGGGTTTTGCCAAAGCCAACCCTACTATGAAAAACATCCTAAAGGAAGTTCTGTGGACTGAGAACCAACAACAGACAACAACCAGAGAATGATATATGTAGTAACATCACCCTGAACTCAATCAACAAATGGAAGAGTCAAGAACAGAATAAAATGATAAAACCAGAGGATCTGGGTGGTCAGTCTAATATCAAAACAATTACAAAGTGAAAGAAGGTAATCACAGAGGAACAGAAATCCAGGTGGTGAGAAGATGAGGTAGATTATAGGATAAAATAGACTGTCTTAAATTGGCGGAAGAGTTAATGGAATATAAGGTAACCACAACAATGGGGTTGGCATGGGAGGATTAGATCGGGTGTTGGGGAAGGCAACACAAGAAGGGGGTGGGGTGGAAGAACAAGACAGATAGGGGAAACTGAGACAGGTGTGCACAGCCTAAGTGGGGCAGAGGTAAATAGTGATGCATGCTCAACCTTGGAACAACAGGGCTCTGGAATACAGGGATCTAGGTATAGCTTGAATATGGGAAATAATATTAAAATCCTTGACTGCCTTATGAATATTAGTTTCTCTTGCCTACTATTGTAAAATAGACACTTGAGTGGGATAGAAAGGAATTTTTGGAAACATGATTGCAGAAAACTTGTAAGCCCACAATCAGCCTATAACTGATTGATATACCCAAAAGGGCTTCTAGAACTTGCCCAGTGAAATAGGCCTCTTACAAAGCCTTTGCAGAGTATAGGACCTTAGGTAGAATCCTGAGTTCCATCCAGAATCTTCTGAAGTGGGACATTCCCACTAGAAATGACAAGCAGATCATCCTGTAACAGCTAGAGCAACAGAAGATACATCTTCAAAGAAAGATCATCAGGAAAAATACAAAACAAAATGTCAGCATGACTGGCTACAACAAGAATAAGCAAGCTGTTTGCCAGGAAGCCATCAATGGACGCAATCAAGTTCCTTCAGAACAAACCCCCTCTAAGACTGAAACTCAAAGGAAACACATGGCATAGCAGGCATGTAAGCTTGCTGGTGACTACATTGGTCTATTGGTGAGTGGAAGAGGGGAAAAGGCAGCAATGAAGAAATGTTCTGATTTAAACCACAGTCCATTGACTTCCGTTGACCTGGAGATGAGAGACAAGAGGAAGGGCTGCTTGGTCCAAAGTGTGGTGAGACCTGGGGACACCTGAGCCCACGGACAAGGACATAGTCACAGAGGACTGAAGCTGAGAGTGAAGCATACAGCTGATATGAAGTGAGGGGAGATGTACAAGAACACCCAAACTTGCAGACAGTACCCATTTGACCTAGCCTTGATAGCTTAGTAATCAGAACTCGACTAGAGAATTACCAATTACCAAAACAATTTTCTTTTTGATAAAGGAAACAAGGGTAAATTGCTACAATTTGATTAACCTGACCTATACTCATGGAGGTAGTAACTCCACATGCCAACAGAGAGGGAAGGAGTCTTCACATCAAATATCAATGCTATCCCCTCTGTACACAGGGTTGACAGGGATGGAAACTTAGATATTGGCTACCTAAAATGAGGGGGCAATAAAGGCACTAAGTGACTGGCTTACAAGGTTTCATGAGGGGGTATAGTTTAAGACCACCATTCGTCTGTCAGTATGTCGTACTGTGGTAGCTTGTGAGTTGCTGTGATTCTGAAAGCTATGCCACCAGTATTTTAAAT
>NW_006408566.1:10957600-10959300 GCF_000296735.1 Chrysochloris asiatica
ATCTGAAATTGATCAAACATGCAAACAAGATGATTGCTCATTACTGGTGATTGGAATGCAAAGGTGGGGAGCAAAGAGGAAGGATCAGTAATTGGAAAATATGACCTTGGTGATAGAAATGATACTGGAGAATGCGTGATAGAATTCAGTATAAGAGACAAGAATACACATGGACCTCACCAGATGGAATACATAGAAATCAAATTGACTACATCCGCAGAAAGAGACGATGGAAAAGCTCTATATCATCAGTCAAAACAAGGTCAAGGGTAGACTGTGGAACAGACCATCACTTTACTTACATGCAAATTCAAACTGAAGCTGAAGAAAATGAAAACAAGTCCACGAGAGCCAAAACATGACCTTAAATATATCCCAACCTGTATTTAGAGATCATCTGAAGAACAGATTTCATACATTAAACACTAAAAGACCAAAGACCAGAAGAATTTGGGGATGACATCAAGAACATCATACATGAAGAAAGCAAAAAGTCATTGAGAAGACAAGAAAGAAGGAAAAAGGTCAAAATGGATGTCAGTAGAGACACTGAAATTTGCTCTCCAGCATAGAGATGCTAAAGCAAATGGAAGAAATCAGGAGGTCCAAGAGATAAACAGAAAATTTCAAAGATCAGCTCGAGAAGATAAAGCCAAATATTACAACAAAATGTGCAAAGAACTTGAATCAGAAAACCGAAAAGGAAGAGCACGCTCAGCATTTCTCAAGTAGGGGGGAACTGAAGAAAAAATTCAAGCCTCGACTTTTGTTATTGAAAGATTCTCTGGGCAAATTATTGAATGATGCAGAAAGCATCGAGAGAAGATGGAAGGAATACCCAGAGTCATTGTACCAAAAGGAAATGGTTAATGTTCAGCCATTTCAAGAGGTACCATATCATCAAGAGCCAATGATACTGAGGGAGGAAGTCCAAAGTGCATTGAAGGAATTGGCAAAGAACAAGGCACCAGGGATTGATGGAATAAAAATTGAAATCTTTCAAGAAAGTGAGGCTGCACAGAAGGCACTCACTCATTTCTGCCAAGAAATTTGGAAGACAACTATCTGGCCGACTGATTGGAAGAGATCCGTATTTGTGCCCATTCCAAAGAGGTGACCCAACGGAATGCGGAAATCATGGGACAATCTCTTTGATATCCCATGCGAGTAAAATTTTAATAAAGGTAATACAGAAACGGCTGCAAGCATACATTGACAGAGAACTTCCAGAGGTTCAAGGCAGATTCAGAAGAGGCTATGGAATGAGGGATATCATTGTTGATGTCTGATGAATCTTGGCTGAAAGAAGAGAATATCAGAAAGATGTTTACCTGTGCTTTTATTGACTACTCAAAGGCTTTTGATTGTGTGGATCATGACAAGCTTTGGACAACACTGTGAAGTATGAGTCTTCCTGAACGCTTAATTGTGCTCATGAGAAATCTGTACCTGGACCAAGAGTCAGTTGTTTGAACAGAACATGGGAACACTGAATGTTTTCAAATTAAGAAAGATACTTATTCAACCTGTATGCTGAGCAAATAATATGAGAAGCTGGGTTCTATGAAGAAAAAGATGGCATCAGGATTGGAGGAAGACTCATTAACAACCTGTGATATGCAGATGATATAACCTTATATGCTGAAAGTGAAGACGACTTAAAACATTTACTGATGAAGATCAAAGAGCACAGCCTTTGG
>NW_006408566.1:10959631-11030604 GCF_000296735.1 Chrysochloris asiatica
TGCCATGGGCTGCCAAAAGAACCAATAGATCCATGTTGGAAGAAATGCAGCCAGAGTGCTCCTTGGAGGCCAAGATGGCCAAACTTCGTTTCTCATGCTTCATACATATTGTCACGAAAGACCAGTCGCTGCAGAAGGATCTCATATTTATTAAGGTAGAGGATCAGTGAAAAAGAGGAAGACCCCAAACAAGATGGATTGACTAAAGTGACAGCATCAATGGACACAAGTGTGGCAATAGTAGTGAGGTTGGCCAAAGATCGGACACTGTTTCTTTCTGCTGTGCATAAGTTCACTATGAGTCAGTACCAACTTAATGACACCTAACAACAACAACAAATAGTTTAAGAATGTGTGTGTGGCGGGGGGAAGGGTCCCCAATGAAAAGTTTTCATCTTGTCTAGATGGGTCTGGTGAAAAGAGATGGGGATAAGAATCGTATGATTCAATAGTGAATAATTGTTATCATGAGTAACTGCGACTGTCACAGTTGTAAAGTTTTGTAACAGAAACAGGGGAGTGGTTAATCTTACAGTCCAGAAACGGAAGATCCTAGGACCATCAAGGGAGAAGAGCACAAGTGGAATGCGGGACCTTATCCAGAGAAGCAGAGACACCAGAGATGGAAGCAGTGATGGGGTCATGGATAGAGGGAGCAGCTGAGGACTCTAGATTCATAGGAAGAGATGGACTAAGAGCTGGTCGCCATGAGGCTGACTTGCAGAATGTGCCCTTTAGAGGTGTAAATGATTATATATGCCTGAGTGTTGTTTTGTTTTGTTTTTTTAAAACAGCTAAAGTGGATAGAGAGAAATACTGTTAACTGATGGTATATGGAGGGGATTATAATCATTGTAATGAAACAGGGTGTATGTTTTGTTGAATGTAAAACTGATGATCTGCCCTGTAAACTTTCACTCAATACACAATAAAAACCTTAAATAAATAAATGTTAATTTGCCCAGTGTAACATTTTTACAGTAATAAAAAGATACCCCCTGAGTATTTAAAAGTAGAGAAATGATTGCATTTATTAAAAATTATATTTTGAAAAATAATTTTTATTAATTATCTTTTGAAGAATGTTTACTAATTCAGGTAAAGAGTTAAGGATTGTTAATGTCTTCTGCTTTTTCTTATTTTCCACAATGAGCGTACTTATTTTTATGATATAGAAGAGCTGTTAAAAACAAAAACTAATAAAGTACAAGAATAACAGGGATAGAAGTACTAATGATAAAATTTTCATTTGATCATTACCATTTGGATGAAAAGGAATTGTTCTGAATTTCACATCTGGAGGAATCAAATTGTATTCCGATGTAAAATTTATGGATACTTGGAAGAATAACCCTATGATACAGAAATAAACATTTTTACTGGTGTCAAGTTGTACTTGTTAGCACTATAATCTCTCCCAACAATTAGCCTCCCCACATTCCTTACAGTTTTATCTTTAAATAAATGGAATTACTATTGTTCCGACTCATAGCAACCCAGTATAGGGTTTTTGAGGAGCAGCTGGTGGGTTTGAACCTCTGACCTTGTGGTCCAATGTATTACCCTGCAGTGTCACACCAGGGCTCCATAATCCTTTCCTATATAAAGAACTTTGTTGAGTTTTTTTAAAGGGATGCATAAACCATTCTGCCAAGTACGAATAATAGACTCCTCACTATCAAATCCTACTGCATTTACAGCCTATTTCTCACCAGTCTGGTCCACTCACTACCTTAGTCTCCCTGATGCTCAGTCCATCTGACACTCCTTTCACAGTGGTGGTGGTGCTGTGCCGTGGAATAACAACCCTTTACGTGATCAGAAAGCCTCATCGTTCTTCCATGGCACTGATGGTAGTTTTGAACTGCTGACCTTGATATTAGCAGCCCAATTCATAACTACGATGCTACCAGATATCCTTCCTCTCACAGTAGTTGTTGTTAAGTGCCGTCAAGTCAGTTCTGACCCATAGCAATCCTATATAGGGTTTCCAAAGAGCAACTGGTGAGCTTGAAGCACCGACCTGTGGCTCAAACCAACTTTGCAGTCTGACACCTTAACCCACAGCACTACATCAGGACAGTGTATCTCATATTAACTGAACTTACCATTTCATAGTATAACTGCTGCACCTTCTGCCATGTTGTTTACTGTCTGAATTTCCTTCCCCTCCTCTGTTGTTGTTTTTACTTGGCACTGAGTCGGTTTTGACTGATAGCTACCCTGTGTAGGGTTTCCAAGAAGTAACTGGTGGGTTTGAACCTCTGATTATGCAGTTAGCAGTCCACTGCTTATCCTCAGAGCCACACCAGGAGTCCTCTGGGACCTGGTAAACTTCTAGTCAATTCTTTAATACTCAACTCAAATGGCAGCTCTTTGAAGAGCAAACATGCATTGGCAAAATGAATCACTCACTTCTCAGCATTAGTTTTTAATTCTTTAGTAGCATATATTGTCCTGGTGAGGCACTGTAGGGTAAGCACTGGACCGAAAGGTCAGTTTTAACTTTGAGGTTGGCAGTTCAAGCTCCACAGCCACTCCTTATAAACCGTATATAAGTCTGCTTTGAGTCAGAGCCAACGTGACTATACTTAACAACACAACAACAAACATATATTGTATTTTATTATAACTGTCAGTTTACAAGTCTCTCTACCCTACCTCACTCAAGGAATTTATTTTGTTAACCCTTGATTGAAAGATTAAAAGTTTATTGCTATTTTTGCTAAGTGCCATGGAGTCTTTCCAACTCAAAGTGACCCTGTATAGGGTTTCTGAGTCTTAAAGTCTTCATGGGCGCAGAAAGCCTCATCTTTCTCCCACAGAGTGGCTGGTAGGCTCGAAACGTGGGGACTTGTGGTTCACAGTACAGTGTTTGTAGTACAAAAGTTTATATTGGCCCAGTATATTTGAAAATTTGATTTATGGGAATTTGGGGGGGGGTGAAATCATAAAAAGAGAGAGAAAACAATATATTTGCAATTAGTAGGAATTTTAATAGCTATTCTCTGATTTCATGGGAGATAGTTAGAAGTTATTCTCATTTAATATGCTGTATTATGCCTACTTCAGGAGCTCTGGTAGCATATTGGTTACGAATCAAGCTGCGAACCGCAAGGTCAGCAGTTCGAAACTACCAGCTGTTCCACAGGAGAAAGATGAGGCTTTCTGCTCCCATAAAGATTTACAGCCTCGGAAACCCTGTACAGGGTCGCTATGAGTTGGAACTCACTCCACAGCACATAACAACAACAACAACATTATGTTTACTTGTTAAAAACGTAATAACATATAGGAAAATTTGAATCCCAAATTTCTAGCTATCTTTACAAATGACAGAAATAAATAAGTATATAGTGACAAAACAAAATAGTGGGTGACCAGTTGGCTTCATTAGCAAGGTCAGAAGTTCAAAATTATCAGCCGCTCCATGGGAGAAAGATGAGGCTTTTTGCTCCCTTAAAGATTTACAGCCTTGGAAACCCAATGCAGGGTCGCTATGAGTCAGACCATGGCATACAACTAACACCATAGTGAGAAACTCACATGTAAATACTGTTAGAATTCTAGATAATTTATATAATACAACCTTATACATAGAAAGACGATTTCTGGATAATTTACATAATGCAAGCATTTATATAGACATGCAAACTTTCTTATATAAAAATATATGCTAATAATGGCATAAAGACCTTAAAAAGTAAATTTATTTTGAAGCCACAAACCATGCCAAATTGTATGTTGTAGACCCTCAATTTCAGCTTCCCATTGCATCAGATCTTCACTTACAGGAAAGGCAATAATACCCTTTAATTAAAAAAAAAAAAAAAGGCAGAAAAGGTTAAGTATTTATGTCAAAGTAGCATTGACAATCTATGCTGAATTTCAAAAATTCTTAATGTTCTTTTCTGGATTAATTTATAACTACTTCTTGTGTGGCACTGTGGGTTGATGCACCAGATTGCAAAGCCATGTGAACTGCAAGATCAGCGATTCAAGTTCACCAGCCACTCCTTGGAAACCCTATACAGGGTCACTATGGGTCAGAATCCACTCAATGGCACTTAACAACAACTCCTTACTTACTTGCTATCTGACATTTTGCATTTATAAAAATAGCAAAAAATCCCACTGTTTGACAGGTTTGCACATTAATGACATATGTCATGTGCTAGGTAGGAGGAACATTGGCTGTGATGGTTGAAGTTATGTGCCAGCTCAGCCGGGCCATGATTCTCAGTCATGGGGCAGTTAAGCAATGATGTGGTGGTAGTGGTGGTTATGTGCTGTGGAGTCAGTTTCAACTCATTGCAGGGGATTTTCAAAGAGTGGCTAGTGGGTTTTAACAGCCAATCTTATGGTTAGCAGTCCAGTGCTTATCCTGCAGCGCCACACCTGGACTCTTACAGTATTGTAATTAATGAGGGCAACTCTATACCTACTTGTCATTTACTATCTGGTAAATCCTGATATTCCAGACTCATGTTCACATACATAATCCAGGACAATGTGCTCTATATTGGTAACCATTATGATGATGAAATAATATTATTAAATAATTAAATATAAGGAGTATACTAGAATTATACAGGAATAAACATAGGATAACAATCATTATGAAATCGATTATTATAACTAAATATATTCATTAAATGGCAATCCTGTAAAGGACTGACATTGAGTCCATCCCAACGAGCCTGTAGAACAGAGTAGATAGAAATGCTCCTTAGGATTTCTGAGACTGAAAATGTTCACTAGAACGCACTGCCCCATCTTTCTCCCTCAGTGACTAAGGGATTTGAAACAGAGACCAATTGTAGGCCAGCACCTAATCCACAGCGCCACAAAACTCCTTAGCTGCAATGGATGAAAGAAATTAAGTTCTGGGGCTAAACACGAGTAAAACTGCTTTTAAAAAAGTATTACCCTTCCCCTTCAGGTTCTCTTTACTCACCTTATAACTGTTCTCCATTAACTCCTGGTAGTCTCTTTCCAGCAAGAGGTAAGCTCTGCAATGCATGGTAAGGCAGTAGAGGGTCTGGTATTTGGCCCCTGGCTCAGGCTTACTCTAGGTATCTAAAGTCAAGTGTTATCCTCCCACACCTAGTTAAGTGACCTCCTCTCTAGAGTTACAGAACGGTGTGTCTCTCAAGATACGGTGCTTCTAAGGGTGGGATATTAATAGTGAGTTTCTTTTCTCTTCAGACCCCTCTAAATGAAGAGAACTTTGAAAGTGTCAAGAAAGAGAACTTGGACACTTTCTTATCCGTGGATTGACCCCAGAGATCAGCTGCGGTTCAGCAAATGAGAGTCGTAGTGTGTGTGAACGGAGGGTGGGTGTGAGAGATAGTACAGTGAGGTAGTGGAAGAAGCGTGTCTCCACAGGTTTAAGTGGGTGTCTGTCTGCTTAGTTGAAGAAAGCAAATCGGTTGCCAAGCAACAGGCCCCAATGGCAAAGCCTAGAGATAGAAGTAGAGGTGTGCCCGCCTTTTATCCAATCAGCGACAGGGAGTGGGCCTCTGGCTACCTCCGCAGCCAATCCTCCAACTGTTTCACTTTAAAAGCCAATGAGATGCGTTGTCAAGGAGACACCCTCCTCCTCCTTCCTCATTCCTACACTTTGACTCCAGGTTTCTACGCTGCTGTGTCCAGGGTTGATGGTGGAGTCGATTGTTTAAGTCGCTGATTCTTCGCCTTCACCCGTAGTACCTCTCCTTCTACTTTAAAGATCAGGAACTATGAAGTAATGAGACACCTGGTGTGGTGCTGTAGGATAAGCACTTGACTGTAAGGGCTATTTGAACCTGAAGGTCAGTGGTTCAAACCCACCAGCTGCTCACAGAAACCCTATACAGGCTCACTATGAGTAGGAACTGACTTGTAGGCACTTAAAAACATCAAGTCATAAGTGACTAGTAGGTGCAGGACCTAGCTCATTAATAATGGTTTGTTGTTGTTATCTTTATTTAAATACAGAATTCACGTATTTATTATGTCACCGAATCCAAAAGTAGAGTGCTCCAAAAGTGGAAACTACTTAAAATGTCGGATTCCCATCTCTTTCTCAAAGTTTTTGCACATACTGTTCCTTCTACTTGGAAATTAAAGCATTACTTCCTCTTCTTCCGCTGCTCCCCTCAGTAACTTTTAGCTCATCGTTTCATTCCTTACTAAAAGAAGTCTGAGTGGTACAAGTCATTTGCTACAGGCTGCTCACCTAAAGGTTGGTGATTCGAACTCACCGAGTAGTTCCATGGAAAGAAGGTCTGGTGAACTGCTTCTGTAAACAGCTAAGAAATCCCTAGGAACAATTTGACTCTGTTAACACATGAGGTAACCATGCATCGGTGACAGCAAAGAACTACAACAACATATTTAAATGAAGATGTGTTTGAGTGATTTCATGCTTAAAACACTTCAAGGGATTCCCTTCATCACCCCAGCTTATCCTGCCGCCATCATTAATGTGTTAATATAGTACCTGGGTTCACTTCTGGGGATGTGGGTGTGCTGGATGAATTCAAGAAATCAAACAGTGTATTATTGCAATAGACTGCACAGGACACCTTTAAAGTAATCAAGAGCAAAGATGGCAGAGGGATTATTAAGGTGTGCCTAACCCAAGTCATGATATTTTTAATAGCCTAATGGTGTGGCGCCGTGGGTTAATAATGAGCCAGACTGCAAAGCCGTTTGAACTGCAAGATCGGCGGTTCAAGCCTACCAGCTGCTCCTTGGAAACCCTATACAGGGTCGCTATGGGTCGGAATTGACTCGATGGCACTTGACAACAACAACAAATATGCATATGAAAGTAGGACAATGAAATTGGAAAGCTATAGAAGAATTGATGCATTTGAGTTATGGTATTAGAAAAGAATATTGAAAATACCATGGACTGCCAGAAGAACAAATCTTGTTGGAGGAAGAATGCTCCCATACTTTAGATATGTTTTCAGGAGGCACCAGTCCCTGGAGAATGACGTTATCCTTGGTAAAGTGGAGGGTCAGTAGAAAAGAGGAAGAACCTCCAATGAGATGGACTGGCGCAGTGGCAGCAGCAATGGACTCAAACTTACCAACAATTGTGAGGATGGCACAGGACCACACAAAGTTTGCTTCTGTTGTGCATAGGGTCACTATGAGTCTGAGCCAGCTCGTCCGCACCCGACAACAACAACACATATATGTGTGTATCAGTGTGTCTATGTATGTGCTGGACCAATAAATAACATCATGATAAATGGATAAAAGACTGAAGTTGTCAAAGTTTTAATTTACTTGGATCCACAATCAACACTCAGGGAAGCGGTAGTTAAGAAATTAAACAACATATTGCATTGTTAAATATTGCTGCAACTACCTCTTTAAACCAACTCAAATGGGAAGATAAATCCCCATCTGTAGTTCTTCAAGTAAATTAATTTATTAGTTAGTTAGATGATAAATAGCATGTGCTCTCAAAATAGACCTGGGTTGTGTCCCATGTGCCTATATATTACTGGCCTGTATAACCACGGAGGTTGTATCATCTGCATATTGTAGGTTGTTAATGAGTCTTCCTCCAATCCTGATGCCATGTTTTCCTTCACAGAACCCAGCTTTTTGGATTATTTGCTCAGCATACAGGTTGAATAAGTATGGTGAAAGAATACAACCCTGTCACACACCTTTCTTAATTTTAAACCATTCAGTGTTCCCATGTTCTGTTCAAACAACTGCTTCTTGGTCCAGGTAAATTCCTCATGAGCACAATTAAGTGCTCAGGAATACTTATACTTTGCAATGTTGTCCATAGCTTGTCATGATCCACACAATCAAAAGCCTTTGCGTAGTCAATAAAGCACAGGTAAACATCTTTCTGATAGTCTCTGCTTTCAGCCAAGATTCATCAGACATCAGCAATGATATCCCTCATTCCACAGCCTCTTCTGAATCCAGCTTGAACCTCTGGAAGTTCTCTGTCAATGTATGCTTGCAGCCGTGTCTGTATTACCTTTAGTAAAACTTTACTCGCATGGGATACCAAAGATACTGTCTGATGATTTCTGCATTCCGTTGTGTCCCCTCTCTTTGGAATGGGCACAAATATGGATCTCTTCCAATCAGTTGGCCAGATAATTGTCTTCCAAATTTCTTGGCATAGATGAGTGAGTGCCACCAGTGCCACCTCAGTTTCTTGAAAGATTTCAATTTTTATTCTATCAATTCCTGGAGCTTTGTCCTTTGCCAATTCTGTCAATGCACTTGGGACTTCCTTCTTCAGGATCATCAGCTCTTGATCATATGCTACCTCTTAAAATGGTTGAACACCAGCCATTACTTGCTAAAAGTGAATAAGATTTAAAATACTTACTGATGAAGATCAAAGACCACAGCATTCAGTATGGATTGCATATTAGTGTAAAGAAAACAAAAGTCTCACCACTAGATCAATAAACAACATTCTTATCAACAGAGAAAAGACTGAAGTTGTAAAGGACTTCATTCTTCTTGGATCAACAATCAACACTCATGGAAGCAGCAGTCAAGAAATCAAACTACATATTGCATTAAGCAAATCTGCTGCACAAGGACTTTTAAAGTGTTGAAGAGCAAAGATGTTAGCTTGAGGACTAAGGTGCACCTGATTTAAGCCATGGTATTTTCAGTAACATCATATGTATTCAAAAGCTGGACAGTGAAAAAGGAAGACTGTAGAAGAATTGATGTTTTTGAGTTATGGTTTGGAGGAGAATATTGAAAGCACCATGGGCTGCCCAAAGAACCGACAGATCTGTTGGAAGAAGTGCAGCCAGAGTGCTCCGTGGAGGCCAGGATGGCCAAACTTCATCTCTCCTACTTTGGACATATTGTCAGAAGGGACCAGTCACAAGAGAAGGATATTGTGTTTGGTAAGGTGGAGGGTCAGAGAAAAAGAGGAAGACCCCCCAGTGAGATGGATTGGCAAAATGGCAACATCAATGGGCTCAGGCGTGGCAATAATTGTGAGGTTGACCCAACATTGGGCAGTGTTTCATTCTGTTGTGCATAGGGTCGCTATGAGTTGGTACCGACTTAATGGCACCTAACAACAACAACAGCATAACCATAGAAAAGTTACTTAGTCTCCCTGTATCTACATTCATAGTCCATTCCCGTATGTGTGGGCTGAGTAGCCAGCAGCTAACAATACTATCACCACCAGCTTACAGTTCTTATCTGTCTTGTGGAGCCAGTAATAATACATACCTCATAGTATCACTGTGAGCATTAAAAGAACCAATATCTGTAAAGCACTCAGCCCACTGCCTGCCACTGCATGAGACCCAACACTGTATTACCATGTGCTGACATGAATTAATTTTATCTTCACAAATGAACTCTATGGTTCCCATTTTACAGGTGAGGGAAACTGAGACTCAAAGAAGCTAAATTATTTGCCCAAGACCACTCAGCTGGAATGTAGCAGGATTAGGACACAAATCTAAGATACTTGACTTTGGAGTCTTGCTTTTAGTCACTTGTCTACCCTGTGTCACAAATGTCTCATGTTCTGCCAAGTGAGCTGGCTGCTCTGCTTTGATAACTGGTGTGGCATTGTGGGGTAATACGCTGGACTGCAAGTTCCATTTGAAACACAAGGTTGGCTGTTCAAGCTCACCAGCTGCTCCCTGGAAACCCTACACAGGGTTGCTATGGGTCAGAGTCGCTGTGAATCAAAACCGACTTGATGGCACTTAACAGCAATAGTTGAGTTAAGGGACAAGCTTTGTGCATTTGGTTTTGGCTGCATTTCTATCTGTAAGTTTTCAGTACCCCCACTAGAATGTAAAGCTAAGAAATATGGGCTGTTGTTAAGTACCGAGGAGTCAGTTCTGACCCATAGTGACCCTGCATGGGGTTTCAGAGGCTGTAAATCTTTACGGGAGAAGAAAGCCTCATCTTTCTCCCATGGAACCACTGGTAGTTTCGAACTGCTACTACTGTATAAAATAGTGCCTGCCACATAACAAACGATCAATCTGCTAATTTAATGTGTATCCTGTCTTCTCTTTGAGATTACAAATTCATTAACAAATGAATCTGACTTTGTAAGCTATTAACATATTTATAGTTCAGTACTGGGGTAGCACTGTAGGTTAATGAGCTGGATTGCAAGGTCAATTTGAACTGCAAGGTCAGCAGTTTAAATTCACCAGCTGCTCTTTTGAAACCCAATACAGGGTTGCTTTGAGTTGAACTGACTTAATGGCACTTAACAACAACAACAATGTATGTAGCTCAAGGAACCCTGGTAGCATTGTGGTGTATGAGTTGGCTGTTAACCACAAGGTAAGTAGTTCAAATCTATTACTTGCTCGATGGGAGAAAGATGAGCTTTTCTTCTGTAAAGATTTACATCCTTGGAAACCCTATACAGGGTCACAAAGAGTTGGAACCAACTCGGGGGCATATAACCACCACCACCGTGCATGTAGTTCGATAAATACTAACCAATCAATAAATCCTAAGTTAAGGAGTCTTGGTGGGACAATGGGTTAAGCATTGGGCTGCTAAACACCAGGCTGTCGGTTCAAACCCACTAACTGTTCTGTAAGAGAAAGATGAGGTTATCTGCTCCTGCAAAGATTTACAGTCTTAGAAACCCCAAGAGACAGTTCCACTGTGCCCTATAGGGTAGCTAAGAGTCAGAACTAACTTGGTGGCAGTAGGTTAGTTAGTTACGTAGTGCAGTAAGTACTAGTCAACTTCTAAATCATCCTTTTTACACTGGCTTTTAGTACTTTTGTACCTACAAGAGGAGAGTAGGTTTAAGTAACTCCTACTTACTGTAAGTTGTTTAGAAGTCTGCTAGCAGGTTCCTTTTCACTGAAAACAGGTCTAGAGGTTTGAAAGAGAAATGTTGTGCTTCTTATGGTAGGCAGAATTCTAAGATGTCCTTCAAGATCCTCAAAATTCATAAGCCCTAGAATTTTGAATATGATGGATTTTCTTCTGTGATTAGATTGCGATGTAAAGACAGTTGACTTTAAGAAAGGGCGGTATCCTCCAAATATCAGGATTATCCTTAAAGGGGAGTGGGAATTCTTTAAATCAGTGATTTGAAGTGTGAGAGAGAGTTCCACTTTTGTTAGTTTTGAAGATTAGGATAACTGAGGCACAGAGAAAGGGCTATTTGACAAGGAAGTTGGGAAGCCTCTATAAGCCTGAGGGTAGCTGCTGGCCAACAGCCAACAAGAGAATGGAGGCCTTACTGTAAGAAACTGAATCCTACCACAACTGGATGGGTCAGAAAGAGGACCCTGAGCTCCATCCAGATCAGAATGTAGCCTGCTCAACACTTTGTTAAGACTCTGTACAGAAAACACAGCCAGATTTTTACCCATAGAACCCTGGGATAAAAATGGATATTTTTGTAAGATGTTAAATTAGTGGAATTTTGTTATGTAGTAATAAATACCTAATACAACTTCTTCCAGCCTTTGGTGTGGATTGCATCTCAGTGTAAAGAAAACAGAAATCCTTACCACTGGACAAATAAACATTTTTATCAATGGAGAAAAGATTGAAGTTGTCAAGGACTTCATTCTTCTTCCATCAACTATAAACACTTATGGAAGCAGCAGTCAAGAAATCAAACGATGTATTGCATTAGGCAAATCTGCTGCACAAGACCTTTTTAAAGTATTGAAGAGCAAAGATGTCAGCTTGAGAACTAAGGTGCACCTGACTCAAGCCATGGTATTTTCAATAGCCTCATATGCATGTGAAAGCTGGACAGTGAATAAGAAAGATTGTAGAATAATTGATGGTTTTGAATTATGGTGTTGGAGAATATTGAAAGTGCCATGGGCTGCCAAAAGAACCAATAGATCTGTGTTGGAAGAAGTGCAGCCAGAGTGCTCCTTGGAGGCCAAGATGGCCAAACTTCGTCTCTCATACTTCAGACATATTGTCAGGAGGACCAGTCTCTGGAGAAGGATATCATGCTTGGTAAGGTGGAGGGTCAGCAAAAAAGAGGAAGACCCCCAGTGAGATGGATTGGCAAAATGGCAGCATCAATGGGCTCAAGCATTGCAACAATAGTGAGGATGGCCCAGGAAGGGACAGTGTTTTGTTCTGTTGTGCATAGGGTCGCAATGAGTCAGTTCCGACTCGATGGCACCTAATAACTACAACAACAACTTTTATGCATAGCTGCTGCCTGAGATAAATTATGTGGCAAAAGGTTTGTCACTTGATTGAGCTAGGTTTACCTTAATTTAGGGTGAAAAGAACTTGGAAACCAGTTATTTAACACATGACTTTAGACAGAACAAGTGAATACATATGGGGACTGCAGTCTAAGAAGTGAAGACTGGACCAATGGTCATGGACACATTTTCATCATCCTAGGTGAGCATGACTGTGACTGTCCAGTTATTTAATGTTTGAAATATTATTGAGGCTTCTGCAGTTTGAACAACCAGGAAACGCCCCACCCCTCCTACCTTTTTAAAAAAAATTCTTTCCCTTAGGACTCAAACAGATGTTTTCATTTTACATAAGCTAAAAGACTGTTTTCCTCATCCACCAGGAATATGTACCAGTACAAAGTGTTAACCTCTTTTAGATTTGAACCACCATCCTCAAGAGCAAAAGAAAGCTGTGGATCGCCAAATGTCAGCTCAGCTGTGAGAAGTGTTTTAAATCATAGTTTGACGTTTGTTACACTGTTAACTAGAAAATGAAGTGCAGCACGCACTCTGGTTTCAAATCATATGAGCCCTTCTTTGTCTCGAAGATCTTTTGATGTGCGTTCCCAATATTGAGTTGCTCTGCTTTTAATAATCTTTGATTCCTTCCTCAATATAAATGTCATGAAAAATACTGAATGTTGACCTTCAAAGATCAAACAGGAAGAAAGACGTGGGCAGCATAGTTCAATGACTTGAATTCCTGAAATTTCTCATTTAAACATTTTTATTTATCTGATAAAAGCCTCAACTCAAAGAAATGCTTGGTTCCCCTAAAAATGTAAATTTTAGGCTCTCCCCAAATTTGAAAATTATGTTAATTCCAAAATAAATAGGTTTCTCTGAGTAGAGTACCTTAGGTGCAGATACCATTTAACCTCTACTTCTACCTATATTGGCATCTAGTCACAGAGAGGAATTCATAATCAGTGCATGCTGGCTTTTACTGCATCATCTTTGCTTGGGCTATAGTTGTCAACAGTCCCAGTTTGCCTAGAAAAAAGAAGTTTCCTGGGACATAGGGCAGTAGTTCTAGAAATGAGTCAGTTCCTGGCAAACGAAGACTTTTGGTCATTCAAGCTTGAGCACTCAGGACCTTTTCAGGCTGGGTTTAGGTAAACAGTTTGGTGTAGAAGCTGTTTACTTGTTCTTGGGGCTTAGTGCTTAAAGGAAACCAACTAAACCCAATTTGTTCTATGAAACACTGGTGTCCAAATGCCCATAATCAACGTTCTAAAATGTGATGCTCAGAATTATGTTAGGAGAATGTTCCAAGGCTGTCCATGATGAAGAGATGCATGTTATCCTGGATATTGGGAAAGATGAGGCTTTCTGCTCCTGTAAAGATTTACAGCCTTGGAAACCCTATATAGGGTCTATATGGGTCAGAATCCAACTGATGGCACACCACTAACACCAAAGTGTTCTGGTAGAATCAGATCTCCTTTCATTTCATTCCTCACCTGAGAACTCCAATGTTGAGTGGCACTGCATTTAATAATCTCCAAGAACAACTGTGAAATCCTGTACAGGGTCGCTGTGTATCAGAACCTATTCAACTTCACTTAACAACAACAAGAAACACAGCTGTGATTATTAAGGAGGTGGGAGGAGAGAAGGAGAAGGCAGGGTAAAAGATGTAATTATTTGTGGCTTCTTTAACAAATATTGGCTTAATATAGCTTTTCATCATGCTCTCAGATGCCCTCAGGGCAAGTTCCAGAATTTCCACAGGCTTTGAGGTGGCAATCTGCTTGAGAGGGTGTAAGGGGCGACATATGGTTTAGCGATGCATCTTGAAGCTGTTTTTACTTAGTGTATGTTTATTCAGGGTGGACTGAAGGGAGATGATGGAAATTATTGAGGGGCTAAAAGCACACCCCCAGCTCCTTGGCACCAGTAATGTGTATTCTGCGTTGTGGCACACACATGGTTAATTCAAAAGAATACTATTTTGTGTTCTATTTTACTACATTAGAAAATAATGTGTTCCTTTGAAAGAATGGTTTAAAACACATTGAATAATAGCAATGTTGAAGGAGCCTTCCTGGTGACAAAGTGGATTACATGTTGGGCTTCTAAAAGAAAGGTCAGAGTTCAAATCCACCAGCTGCTCTGTGGGAGAAAGATGAGGTTTTCTGCTCCTGTAAAGATTTATAGCCTTGGAAACCCTATACAGGGTTTTTATGAGTCAGAACTGACTAAACAGCACACAACAACAATACACTTTTCTGAGCACCTGTGTGCCAGAGTCCTAGTATGGTGCAGTAGGTTAATGCGCTGGACTGCAAGGTCAGTTAGAACTTCAAGGTTAGCGGTTCAAGTTCACCAGCTGCTCCTTAGAAACCATATACAGGGTTGCTATGAGTCGAAACTAACTTGATGGCATTAACAAAAACAACATATGGTGGTGGTTTTGTGCCACTGAGTCAGTTCTGACTCATAGCAACCCTGTAGAGAGTTTCTGAGGCTGTCAATCTTTACAGGAGCAGAAAGTCTCATTTTTCTCCCTTGGAGTGACTGTTAGATTTGAACTACTGATCCTGTAGTTAACAGCCGTAATTCACTAGGCCTCCTTTGTTGTTAAGTTCCATTGAGTTGGTTCTGTATAGAGTTTCTGAGGAGTGGCTGGTGAGTTTGAACTGCTGACCTTGTGGTTCAAGCCGACCTTGCAGTCCAGTGCTTATCCTACAGCGCCACACCAGGAGTACTTTAGTCTCTTTAAATGCTCACTCTGAAAGAAGTACTAGTGAAAAATTATAATATTATATAAACTGCATTTTTTTTTTTAAACAACTGCTTTGTTTCTGGTGTTCTCCTAAGCAGCTTACATGAATTAAACCATTTAAACCTTATATAACAATTCAATAAACTAGGTACTATTATCAGCCCATTTCTCAGATGAAGAAATAGAGCATGAAGTGAACTTCAGTAACTGGTCTGAGTTCATGTGGTTACCAAGGGGTGAAGGAGAAGACACTCAGGTAATTTGACATCAGAACACTTCCTATTAACTTCTATGCTACGTGTTCACCATTTTACAAGTGAGGAAATCGAGTTTGCTCTACTACTCAGGGTCATCCAGCTAATGTGCCAGAGACAGTTGAAAAGTACTAGCTACACTTCCATTCTCTTCAGGTTGTTGTTGTTGTTGTTTGGTGCCGTCAAGTTGGTGCCGATGCATAGTGACACACAGCAGAACGAAACACTGCCCGGTCCTGGGCTAACCTCACTACTGTTGCCATGCTTGAGCCTGTTGATGTTGCCACTTGGCCAATCCATCTCACTGGGAGTCTTTGTCTTTTTCTTTGACCCTCCACCTTACCAAACATGATATCCTTCTCTAGCGACTGGTCCCTCCTGACAATACGTCCGAAGTATGAGAGACGAAGTTTGGCCATTCTTTTCAGCTAGGTTGGCCGCTTAAAGTTGGTGGATCAGAGCTAATTATGTTTGATATGTCTGAGGAGGTGATAGGATATTTTAAGGTAGCTTTTCTGGTACAGAAAGATGAGGCAGTCTGCTTCTATAAAGATTACAGTCTTGGAAACCCTGTGTCTTTCCCACAGAGTAACTATGAGCTTGAATTGACTCAGTGGCAATGGTTTCTGGTACATTCTGGGGATGGCCCTAAGAAGTTAAAATTTTTGAATCTCCCCAAACAGTTGTGATGGTAAACAGGGTGCCGTGTCTGACTGATTGATAAGTTGTCCATGGCAGTGCATGGTAAATTTCCAGGCTGCACCTGAGCTATACTGGGAAGCGCACCCATTTGTGATGACCTAGATGCAAGGGAAGAGAAGAGGCCTGTTCAAAGAGTTCAATATACCAGCTCAATCTACTTTAGAGCTTCAGCTGGGTGGGGTTAGGGGATTAACTTAATGTTCTCAGTTACCCATTTCCTACAAAAGACATCCTACTTGACCTTAGAATTTGTGTTGGTCAAGACAACTCAAAAGAGGGGATGTGACAGACGGCACGTGTAAGCAGACACTTCAAGAGTAATTGCGTTTCTGTCTGCCTCTTGCTCTTTTCCTTTTGCCATGAGTAAGGCTTGTCCTTTAGACACCTAGGAGCAGAGTCTCACTCAGAAGCACTTCAACTGCTGCTGACTGACATGAATAAAAACATAAATGTTTGCTCTTGAAAACACCTGAGATGTTAGAATTGTTTACTACTGCAGCCAAGTTGACCAGTACAACCAATACACTCTATTTATAGAGTGAATCTTGGATGTTAAAATAAGCCCTAAACTGTCATTTTGCCTGAATATTACTTTTAGCTTCATTCGAATGACTCTTAGTGATCTATGTAGATCATGCCATTAGGGAGTTTCAGTCCCTCACAAATCATTTTGATGGCTATAGACTCAAAAGAGTCCTTGAGTGACAAAGATGGTTAAGTGTTGAACTATTATCTGAAAGGTTGGTGGTTCAAGTTGAAAAAGGGGCACCTTGGAAGACAGACTTAGCAAACTGCTTCCAGAATGTCACAGACTGAAAAATACTTACGCAACAGTTTTACTCTGTACATACAGAACCATGATTTGACAGCAACAACAACAGATTGAAAGGAAACCTTTCAGGGAGTTGTATTACAGTGAACCCAAATGATACTATTCTTGTTGTTGTTGTTGTTAAGTGCCATCAAGTTGGTTCCGACTTATAGCGACCCTATTAGTAAAGAGTTTCTGAGGAGCACTTTGTGAGTTTCAACAGCTGATCTTTTGGTTCACAGTCCAATACTGAACCCACAGCACCACACCAGGAATTCCCAAATGATAATTGCTGTTGTTGTTGTTGTTAAGTGCCGTCGAGTTGGTTCCAACCCATAGCAACCCTGTAAATGGTTTCCAAGGAACTGCTGGTGAGCTTGAACTATTGACCTTGCAGTTCAAACCGACTTTGCAATCCAATACCCAAGCATTTCAATAGGTAAGCAGTACTTGCCTTAGGTTGGGGACTGTCTTATTATTGTTAGCTGCCTTCGAATTGGATAATGCATTTGACCTCAAGGTCAGTTTGAACTGCAAGGTCGGTGGTCCAAGCTCACCAACTGCTCCTTGGAAACCATATACAGGCTTGCTATGGGTTGGAACTGACTTAGACAGCACTTAACAACTACCTGGTCATCTTAGTCTAATAGAACAAAACCTTGCCTGACTTTGTGCCATCTTCACGATTGTTGTTATGTTTGAGTTCCTTGTGGTGGTTAGTTGGTACTACATATATTTGCGGGCTTTGTGCATGTGTGAGTTTCTCTCATGTGTGAGTTTGCATTTATAACCAAGAGCACAGGTCTATAATGAATGACCTTTAGATTTGTTGTTCTTATTTATTGCAGTCAAGCCCACTTGGGCTCATAGAGACCCTATATAGGGTTTCCAAGGAGTGGTTGGTGGGTTTGTCCAGTGTTTATCCTACAGTGCCACACCAGGACATTTAGATTACTTTCCTTCAAATCACACATTCCCTGAATTGTGTTTATTTCATCAAGACATTTTCCCATTTTAAAGTGTAAGGAATGTCCTATCTAATATTAAGAGGACTTTCTCGTTACATAATCATCCTTGGTTAAAATTTACTAACCTGGTCATTTTGGCAAGGATAGCATTGTGCCAGGCCTGGTCAGCAAATGTATAGTATTCATTTGTGAATAAGTAATTCATAAGTACTTAAGATTCAGCTAGTCATAAATATGTCAGCAGACCCTCTCCCTCTATGTCTTCATGTTTTAAACCTTCCCAGTCTAATATTCCAGAGAATTACACTGACCTTTAGTGCTTTGATGCTGTTGTACGGCTTTCACTCCTCAGTTAACGGTGTCTTAATACTCTTGGCATTTATGGTAACAAACTTCAGGTGCGGTCATGTTTTGGCTACAAAAGCTCTCTTCTCTGATGTGTCTCCAGGTCTTCTAATCTAGTTTTTTTGTTATTTTTTTTAGCATTTGAGCTATTGGTTGTCGGGGGGTGGGGGCTCTATAAATTAAGAATTGTATGAGTTTCACCTCTAGCACCTCCCTTGGATCCTTCTGGTTGAAAAGATTCTGAGAGTTCTTCAACCGTCTAGTTGTCCTCCCTCTGAGCTCTCAGGTCTCTTAAGGCAGTGGGGAGCACAGACCCAGCGGCGGAGTGTTGTAGCCAGCCAATGACTGATAGACTGCAGCTGGCAAAGTCAAACTGCAGAATGAGCCACAGGAGACTGCATTCAGCCCACAGACTGAGGATGTCAGCTAGAAGTACAGGGGAGGGAGAAGAACCTCAAAAGCCTACTAGGAGCTGGGCCTCTGGCTTCTCTGTAAAGAACAGTCTATTTTTTGACCTGTAAAGAGCATTGGCAGCAGAGTGGGTTACATGTTGAACTGCTAAACAAAAGGTTAGCAGTTCGAGCCCACCAGTTGTTCAGTAAGAGGAAGATTAGGCTTTCTGATCCCATAAAGATTTACAGCTTTGGAAACTCTATACAGGGT
Source organism: Chrysochloris asiatica (assembly GCF_000296735.1). Taxonomy (NCBI): domain Eukaryota; kingdom Metazoa; phylum Chordata; class Mammalia; order Afrosoricida; family Chrysochloridae; genus Chrysochloris; species Chrysochloris asiatica. Next base: position 10,978,324 of record NW_006408566.1, read on the forward strand.
CGCTATGAGTCTGAATTGACTCCATGGCACACAAGCATCACCACCATCTTTAACCTGTAAGGAACGTAGATGGTGCAGTGGGTTATACATGGGTCTGTTAACTGCAAGGTTGGTGGTTCAAACCCACCAGCAGCTCTGTGGTAGAAATATGAGGCCATATGCTCCCATATACATTTATATTGTACTCCATAGGGTTTTCAGTGGCTGATTTTTTGGAAGTAGACCATCAGGCCCCTATGTTCTGAGGTGCTTTTGGGTGGATTTGAAACTCCAACCAATCTTTTGGTTAGTAGTCAAGTGTGCTGTTTGCACCACTCAGGGGTCAGCTGTCCCCCCCCCCCCCACCAAAAAAAAAACAAACCCAAAAGAGTTATAGTCTTGAGAACTCCGTAGGAACAGATCTACTCTGTCCTATAGACTTGTTATATGTCTGCATCAACTTAATGGCAGCAGATATTTGGTTTATACTTGATTTTGATGGCAGTGGTGTTTTTGGGTTATACTTCACCTTATATTTGTTAAATTGCAACATAGAGGGCAGTTCTTTATGTTAATCATCAGTCAAGGGAATCAAAAAAGGTGCATTAAGAAGCCAACTTTTTTGAGGTTGTCCAAAGCACTTTTGGTTACTATCCAAGAATGTGGATCTTGGGGGTGAACTAAATGAAAAGTATATTCTTGACAAAGGGTAAGAGCTGTTAAGTTTTCCACCTAAGTGAATAACTATTTTAAAAAAAAGTATAACCAATTGCCAAATGACATGCAAAAAGCTTTTAGTACTGCATTTTTTATTAAGTTGAAACTTGATTTTCTAAAAAGGATCTAAAGTGGCTAAAATGTTACTAAGTATGCATTTCTAAGGAAGGTAATGACTATCTCACATGCCTGGATGGTTCCATGGCTCTCAGTCTTCAGAATATCAGAATCATCTGGAAGGTTCGTTTAAGCACAAGTTGCTGGGGCCCCATCCCCAGTATCTGATGTGATTCCTTTAAGTGGGGCCTGAGAATTGGCATTTCTATAAATTATCAGATGATACTGGACTGCTAGTCTGGGGACCATATTTTGAGAAGTAATGGGATAATTGTCTTTGAAGGTGTATAGCTAGCAATTGCCACTGTGCCAATCTGATTCACAATGACCCCAGGTGTATCTGAGTAGCAGTGCCCCACATAGGGTTGTTAGTGCTGACTGCAGCTAGGAGGACAGGTCCTCTTTACTCAACATTTTATAGACATTTCCTATCGGCACTGACTTGTAGTAGGCATTATGGGAGAGGGATGTTGTGAGTATGATGTTGGTGATTAGGGAATTAAGGATAAAGTCTAAATCACAGTGGTAGGGACTGAGGAGGGGCAACAAGCCTGAAGACTCCTAAGAAGAAAATGGGAAAGTAGGGCAGATTGAGGAATTCAAGTGAGAGGTAGAAACTCAATCTGACACGGATCTCATTGCCATGTGAAGTGATTGCTTTATTGAGTTTGATCCCTGAGGTGGTGACAAGAGCTATACCTAAAACAGATGGATAAAGTCCTGAAGGTTTTATTGTATCCCCTTCTGTATTGAATAGAAGAAATGGACAAGTTCTTTGAACTTTCATAATGATACTCATTTTTCTTGACAGTGTATATTAATCGCCAGATGGGGAACTCTTTCTCTTGGGCAAATATGGTCATAAAGATAAGCTATGGCAATTAAATGGCCACATTTCTTTTTTATCAGTGTGGCTCGAATCTAAGGTAGAGATGATAAGATGTACACAACTTTTTCTTCTTCAGAGTCCTAACTCATGATTTTTGATGTCTAAATTCATATGGAAATAGCAAGGCAGGAAAGGATGGAACTCTAGTTTTAAAAGCAATTTTTACATTCCACTGGCTGTAAAGTGATTGTTCAATATGATAGGGTTTAAAAGTGAAAATCGCCCATATACAGGTGGATGGATGCATATGGTCATGAAATCACTGGAGTTCCTCCCTTGGCCTATAGTCTAAAGAATCTGTTTAAAAGCCATTCAAAACATAAGTTCCATGAAATTGTAGTGAATAGGAATTATGATTTCTCTTTCTAGGAAATGTCACTCATAAAGAGAAATGATATTAAAATCCCCAAATATCTTCATGATAGCAATATTCAAAAAATATTTTATAGTAAACATTTTTTAATAAACAGCAGCATAAAATAATCAGTGTTTAATATCATCTCTGGTGTGTAAAATACAAATGCACATATCCTCAATATAAAATAGCCTTTTTGTTATTACAATTCCATGCTTGTCTATTTAAAATGCCCATAATAACAAATCAAACATCAAGTATACAGTGATTAAATGCATGCATGTGAAAATAAGGAAAGATTAAGTTGGGCAAGATGTCTGAATATTGTCATTATATATTTGAAGAAAAGTCTATATTGACTTAAAGAAAACAAGGAAACAAACCATATATAAAAATGCAGAGATATATTTTCACTTCTGTGATACAAATCAGAAAGAGTTTTGTGCAAAAAAAAAAAAAAGATTTGAAAATAAAGTCATCTTACAAAACATTGTCATCAAACAAAAGATATTTTCAGTTTGTGAAAAAAAATACTATTTTAATACAAAAGGGACTGCGTTATGTAGTATCACAGTGCTATTATAAAATACATTGTTACAAGTGGTTTTGAAATTTAGTTTGTTCATACCTTAATGATTTCTATAATAATAAAATGTTTAAAATAAATGTTGTAGTTCTCTATAAAAAACTAACTTGAGTTATTTTTTAACTATGATTAAGGTTTCCAGAGTAGGTATTTTAATGGCTCATGGAATGCTAATTTCCCTTTAAGGGATTCCTACAAAAGCTCAGATTCACTGAAATTGTGTTTACTTAAAATAATAAATATTCTTGGAAAACAATTGATTGTCGTATGATATACAAAATTGTGGTTTGAAGTTTAATCATTAAACAGTTGCATAGCAACAAAAGGATACAAATATTCTCCTCTATCTAAAGTTAAGAAATGCAATTTCTGAATCAGCTTATTTATGCCACAAAAAATGTCTTAATTTATCTCCCAATAACTCTGGACATAGCCAATTCTTTGAGTTCACAGTACTTGTACATTCTTATTTGTTGTTTGAAGACTCAGTGTTTGAAAAACCTCCACCACATTTTGGTAAACATATCCCCCCCTTGGTTTCCCAACCTAATTATCTTTTTTTAGGAAACTGAAATGTTAGCATGTTTTTAAATATTGCGTTCTCCTCATCAAATATCATGTTCCAGGAATCTGCACATCCTGTAAGTCTCTTATCTGTAAAATAAAAACGAGACTTTGAAACATTTGTTCTTAGAAATAAAGGAGTTGAGTTAAAAACTCAACTTGTTAAAAACAAGTAAAAAATTCCTTTCTATATAGAATTTGAAACCCATAAAAATTCTAACCTTGGTAAAATATGGCTGGCAGGTATATACCAGGACATGCACATTTTGTTCCTCCCTGTAACTGAGGCAAAATTATGTTGCTTCTGTTCATCAACTTAAACAACTCAGTTTGGGGTACTTTTCTTGCAATTCAGTACTTATTTTTAAATTTTCTTAATACTGTAATATTGTTTCAAACTGGAGTTAACAATCTTTGAATACCAACTAACTCTATGTAAATACATTGTCATAATTCTTGAAGCTCGAATAAAATCTGCAGACATTTCTAACACAGAAAATAAAGTGAAAGACACTTTAAAATTAACTAGAAATTAGAATCACAGGGTTTCCTATATACCCAAAGGTCACTGATGGTAAGCAACCCTTCATCTTGGGAAACTCCTAAGCAGGGGGTGGGCAAGGTATAGGTATGATCATCTGTAGTCACATCTCTACTTTACAATGTAATTGGTCCAGGGAAATTCCAGTGGAGGCTGTTGCCATGGAAACCCTTGTTCTTCTAAGGATGCTGAGCTAGCCTGAGGGGTCATTTTCCTTACTGTGCTTCTTCTTTTTTTTTGGGGGGGGGTCTCATTCCTAATGCAGCAAAGTGAACTAATCCACCAACAATCAACTCCCATCATCTACATCTGGCCTTCTTATGGTCCAATGCCCTGTGCTGTTTCCAGGGATTGGTAAGCACATGGTGAAAAAGGAAAATGTGGGACCAGACTTTCTGTTCAGAAGAGGAGGTTCACAAAAAGGCAATGTACCTCCCCCAAAGCCCCATTGTGTAGGCTCCAGGGGATCTGTATACTTGTCGTATGGCTCATTTTCTTCCATCAGGGATATCAAATTTGGACTAGAGTTTCCTTATTTATTCTGCACATGGCTACCATATAAAGATGCATAGAGTCTAAATGGAATCAATATCATTCCTGAATATCTGTCCTGAAGAAAAGACAGCAGGTAGACAAATGTTACGATATATACATTTTGGAGAGAGACCAGTCATGGCAACTGAGGGCAAACACACAGAGGATCACCACTGACTAGCCTTTTTGGTTTGCTCTTTAATCACAAGGTTCATTTTCTCTTTTATGATTTGTAATTTTTGGTACGTGAAACCATAGGTACCAATCCCAATCCCATGTTGTTTGGAGTGTAAATCTCACAATGTCTTTTTTCTTTCTTTCTTTTTCTGGGAGGTGTCTGCCCATCTTGGTAAGACAGAGTTAAACTTCACAGAAGATACCTGTTGTAATGTCTGTTGAACAAGAACCTTACTTCAATAAAAAAATATTTGAATATAAATCTTTGCTATGGCATTCTAGTTTGTCCTGTATACCACAATGACAAAGGTGATGCATTTTACAGTTCTGCAGAAATCATAGATTCGGTGTGTCCATGAATATTGGCATCTCCTAGCAAAGATGATTGCTTTGAGTCTATTTTGTAGGGTTTTTGAGATTTGTTGCCAAAAACGGTTATGCCCATTCCACCGGGATGATTTGGAATAGACATGTGTGGTAATAAAGGAATATTTGCTTCCTGGTTGGATCCTGATGAGGGCAAGCTGGTCACATGACCAGTGCTAGTCGACCCACTGGCACTGCTTGGGGACCGACTTTTCGGAGGAGGGCAGTGCTGAATTACTCTGGGGGGTCCTGCTGGCTGATAGTGGGCAGCTGGGAAGGCTGCATACCCAGGAGGTATTGGGTATCCATTAATGGGGATGAATCGCTGGTTCTGAGGTATGGGTGGGCCAATGAAACCAGCGATCTGGCCCTGTGGCGTAATACCCTGGCTTGGGAACATGTAATTGGGGAATCTGGCATTACTGAGATTACTCACTGGACTGGCACTAAGGGAGGTTGTTTGTGTGGTGGCATTTCCCCCTGAAGGAGTCGTAGAGCTGGTATGACTTGAGAGTCCCTCCCAAGACCGAAGTCGGACATGAATATCTTTAAATCTTGGTCTCCTGGCAGGAATCTCATTCCAGCACTCTGCCATTAGGCTGTACATTCTGGGAGGGCAGTCTTCGGAGCATGGTAAGAGCTGCCGCTTCCTCACCATTTCAATCACTTCCTGGTTGCTAAATCCATAATATGGCTGGAGTCCAAAACTGAAAATCTCCCACAAAACCACCCCAAAGGACCAGATATCGGAATCAGAAGAGAATTTGCCATACATGATGGCTTCAGGGGGCATCCAGCGAATGGGCAGCAAAGACTTGCTTTGTACCCTGTAGTAATCAGCTGAGTATATTTCTCTGGAAAGCCCAAGGTCTGAAATTTTTACATGAAGTTGCTCTCCGATCAAAATATTGCGAGCTGCGAGGTCTTTGTGGACAAAGAAGTGACTAGACAGGTATTCCATGCCAGCTGCAATCTGAATTGCAATATGTAGAAAATCTCCATGATCGAGGCTGGATTTCACAGTCCCATCTTCATCACTGCTACAGCCAACATCAGAATGTGGGGATCGCATGATGAGAAACTCATGGAGATCCCCCTGGTTCATATATTCAAAAAGCATACACACAGGTTGTTCTTGAGTGACAGCCCCAAGAAGGCAGACAATATTGGGGTGGTGTAGTTCAGCCATAAGGGAAGCTTCTTGTTGAAACTCTGTCCATTGCTGGGGGTTGTTATAATCTTTCAAGGTCTTGATAGCAACCAGCTGAGCATGGTCCATGCCTGGGAGATAGAGATGGCCCTTATAGATTTTTCCAAAGGCACATTCGCCCAATTCTTCCATAAAACGTACAGCAGAAAGAGGCAGCTCTTTAGCCTTGCTCTGTATGAAAGAAAAGAAAAGTATGTTTTAAAACATTCCTTGAGGGAAGACAGCTTGGACTCTGATGGAAAAGGTGGGGTGAGGAGATAGAAGACAGTTCTATAAACTAGGTTAAATATCATAGGCCAAGAAGTCTTTTAAAATGTTGGCTGTAACTTAGTAGAGTTATATAGGCAACTTCGTAACTACTCCTCTACTCAAGAGTCCCCTCCATGTTTCTTGCTCTTGTCTAGAGTTTTGCTACCCAAGGTGTGGTCTTCAGACCATCAGATCTGGGCCCACCCCAGATCTAATGAATCAGAATGTGCATTTTACAAGACCATCATGTGATTTTTGGTGCATACTCAGTCTGAGAAGCACTCCTGCAGAGAACCCAACCTAAATTCTATCCTAATCTACCACTTCAACATGAAACCTTGCTACTCCTCTTTAAGATCACTGTCACTTTAGTTATATAGGTTTCCTCATTATTGCCCCAAAATGCGAAGTATATTTTTTCTTAATGCATTTGTTCTTTGAAGGCTCTCCCATTCTAGGGATATTTATTATGACAAAAGTCAGAGAAGCTAAAAGGAAAGACTCGTCTCCAGAGGTGCTCAAAGTAGATGTCTGAAATGTTTTCCATGCATCCTGTTGAATCTTTTCTTTCCAAAAGGCCTGTTTCAGACCCTACTTCCATGAACACTGTATCTCAGTGATCTTTGCCTTCTGGAGTCCACGTCGTTTTTTGTATACAGTCTGAATACCACTGCATACAAACAGCATTATAATGTCTGGCTATAGGGCCATGTGGCCTCCACAATCAGACAATCTGCACAACCAGTTTGAATCCTTCCCTCATCACTTGCCAGGTCTGTGGTAGTGAATATAATATTTAAGCACCGTATGCCTCAATTCCCTCATCTATAAAATGGAATGATAACTGTACTTCTCTCAAAGGGTTACTGTGAACTTGAACAGGTGAACTTTAGTCAGGCACTCAGAACAGAGTCTGGTACATGATGAGAACTGTTTAATCCTCCACTACTACTACCTTGCTGTTGCTTTTCTAGTTATGCATACATGTTGTCCCTTCAATCAGACTGTAAATTTTTGAGGAGAGGCATTGTCCTTCATACCAATTTATATCTGCAGGGTTTCAAAATTGGGTTGTTTGTTCACTGACATTAAAGCTGTCAGGAGATAGCATCTAGTCCATAATGAAAATGAGTATAAAATTGTGACATTTGATCTTGGCAGCACAGTTTTGAAAATTCATCTCAAATCTAGCCTTATTGATTTCTTTTTAAAATCATAAAAGCAATACATGTCTATATGGTTGTTTTGTTGTTGCTATGTGGCTCAATTTGGTTCCAATTTACAGGGTCCCTGTATAGTGTTTCCGAGGAGCAGCTGGTGAGTTTAAACCACTGACTTAGTGGCTCAAACAACCTTGTGGTCCAGTGTTTTATCCCACAGCAAAAGAATCCCAAATTTTAAAATCCTTATTTCTAATAATAAAAATATCTCTGAAAATTCCAATTGTAAATGACAATGTTGCAAATACATCTGGAATTCAGAGTTCTCAGTTGTTGTTAAGTACCATGGAGTCAGTTCCAACTCATAGTGACCCTGCATAGAGTTTCCAACACTGTAAATCTTTACGGGAGCAGAAAGTCTCATCTTCTCCCATGAAACAGCTGATAGTTTCAAACTGCTGACCTTGAGATTAGCAGCCTGATTCATAACCACTACACTACCAGAGCTCCTTAGAGTTCTCAGTACAGAGTGTAAAACAACATTTTGCAAATTAAGGCAAAAAAAATTTTTAAACTCAACCAAGTTAGTTTTATAATGATTAGTTTTGTCCTAGGTTGGTGTTTTCTAAATTAAATCCAAGGGGAAATGCCTATAAACCTAAATGTATGTGTAAATATGCTTGCAGCAAAATCTTTACATGAAAAGACAAAATGAAATCAACAATTTTGGTTTCTTTATCCTTCCATGCAAAGACTATTTTTCCATTATAAAATAGTCATGTTTATTCAATAAGTCTGATCTTACGAGACTGATACATGGAATTGTTTTATAAGAAAGTTAACCTGTGTTTAAAGCAATGGCAATGTAATATTTAAAACTTTCAGTAAATTAAATTTCATTTATTCAGTCCTATTCATTCATTAAAGAGCTTTGGTAGCATAGTGGTTATGAATCGGGCTGCTAACCTCAAGATCATCAGTTCAAAACTAGCAGACATTCCATGAGAGAAAGATGAGGCTTTCTGTTCCTATAAAAATTTACAGCCTCAGAAACCCTATACAGGCTCACTATGAGTTGGAAGGAACTCCATAGCACACCACCACCACCATGCATTCATTAACAATGACTATGCAGATGATACAACCTTGCATGCTGGAAGCGAAGAAGGCTTAAAATACTTACTGATGGCGATCACAGACCACATCCTTCAGTATGAATTATACTTCAATATAAAGAAAACAGAAATCCTCACAATTGGACCAATAAATAAAACCATGATAAATGGAGAAAAGGTTGAAGTTGTCAAAGACTTCATTTCACTTGGATCCACAATTAACACTTGAGCAAGCAGCAGTCAAATGATGTACTGCATTAGGCAAATCTGCTGCACAAGACCTCTTTAAAATTTTCAAGAGCAAAGATGTCAGTTTGAGGACTAAGGTATGCTTGACTCAAGCCATGGCATTTTCAATAGCCTCATATGCATGTGAAAATTAGACAGTAAATAAGGAAGACAATAGAAGAATGGATGCATTTGAATTATCATACTGGAGAATATTAGAATTATCATGGACTGACAGAAAAACAAAAAAATATATGTTGGAAGAAGTACAGCCAGAATGTTTGTTAGAAAACAAGATGGTAGGACTGAGTCTCTTATACTTGGGACAGTTATTTGGAGGGGCCAGTCCCTGGAGAAGAACATCATGTTCGGAAAGTGGAGAGTCAATGAAAAAGAGGAAGGCTCCCAATGAGATGGATTGGCATGGTGGCAGCAGCAATGGGCACAAATATAACAACAATTATGAGGATGATGCATGACTGAGAAGTAGTTCAGTCTGTTGTGTATAGGGTTGCTATGAATTGGAACCAACTCAATGACACCTAACAACAACGACAATTCATTACAGTGTTATTTGTAATAGCAAAAGTTTCGAAGTAATCTAATATATACCTAAATTACTTATTGTTAAGTTCTGTTGAGTTTGTTCCAACTCATACCCACCCTGTATCGTGTTTCCAAGGAATGACTGGTGAGCTTGAACCACTAACCTTGCAGTTAACATCCCAGTACTTATTCTACAGTGTCACACTGGGACTCCTAAAGGAAATTGATAAATTATAGTGAATATTATAATTAAGCAGAATATTATATAGTTATTGAAAATGAGGAAAATTTCTATATACTGATATGGCAAGATCGCCAAAATACTAATGTTAAGTTATAAACAAAAAGCAAAAGAATAGTTAATGTATGCTTCTTTTGTGTAAAATAGAGAAAAAGAATGACTACATTAATATTTGTTTACAAATGCTAAAACAACTGTGAAAGGAAACTCGGGAAACAAACAGCAGTATTTACTGGGGGAAGTGGGAGTCCCTATGTGGTTGTTGTTGTTGTTGTTGTTAAGTGCCGTCGAGTCGGTTCCGACCCATAGCGACCCTGTACAGGGTTTCCGAGGGTGTAAATCCTTACGGGAGTAGAAAGCCTCATCTTTCTCCCGCGGAGCGGCTGGTAGTTTCGAACCGCTGACCTTAAGGTTCGCAGCCCGATTCGTAACCACTACCCTATGGGGTATACACAGTTAATGTACTCAGCTGTTAACCAAAAGGTTGGTTTCGGTGAACAGTTTACTCAGGAGAACTTTGGAAGAAAGGCCTGGTGATCTACTTTTGAACAATAGCCATTGGAAACCCTATAGAGTACAGTTATCTGATACACATGGGATCATCATAAGTTGGAGTGGATTCCCCGGCAACTGGTTTTATTGGGAGGCTGGAAAGTGGGAAGTATGGAGAGTTTGAAATGGGAGGAGGGGGCACAGGTGGAAAAAATTCACTTTTTTTTTTTTACCCATATGGGAATTTATTACCAATTCCCAAAAGTAAATAATTTTTTTTTTTAATTTTAAGGTAAATAATTAAACTTTAAACTTAAAAGCATATCTTTCGGACTGAATTAGGACATTTCTTCTGCAATCACAGGTCCATCTATTAATTTTCTTTTTTCTCATAAGGTCTGGATTCTTTCTGGTAATAATTGTATAGTATAGTGATGACTTGAAAGGTAATCTATTAAATCAATCCAACTTTTTCATCTTGCAACACTTTTAAGATTTTACCTTTGCTGTCAAGAATTACCTAAGGTGAATTTTTTTTTCAATAACAGTGAAATTGGGACTTTCCATTAGGACCGAATTTCCTAATGGTGTAAATGCATTTTTAACTTAAATCCAATTGATCTAATCCCTACCCAAATTATATAGCACGTTGTTGTTGTTGTTAAGCACCATGGAGTCAGTTCCGACTCATAGTGACCCTGTACAGGGTTTCCGAGGCTGTAAATCTTTACGGGAGTAGAAAGCCTCATCTTTCTCCCGCAGAACAGCTGGTAGTTTCGAACTGCCGACCTTGATGTTAGCAGCCTGATTCGTAACCACTACGCTACCAGAGCTCCTTAAATTATATAGCATAGTAGGTATTATTTCCTTTAGACCTAACTAGGATTCCGTGACAGAAAAGGACAAAGTACTAAACTTCTTTTGAGGGAAAATGGAAACTAGGGTGTAAAAGCAGTGACTATTAGACAATTATAAAGAGGAGTTAGGAATTCCCTTACCTCCTGCTGACTACCCCATAGGCAAAGCAAGAAACAAAACAAAAACAGTTACCACTGAATCAACCCAAACTCCTGCTAGCACACTGTGTTCCATAGGATTTTCAGTGGGCTTTTGTTGTTGTTATTTTGTTTGGTTTTGGTTTTGGAAGTGGATCACCAGTTCTTTCTTCTGAAGTGTCTCTGGGTGGACTCAAACCTCCACCATCTTGCAGCTGAGCTTATTAAGTGTTTTTTCTACCCAGGGACTCAAAGCCATAGGAAATGTGGTATAATTCAAACTAATCTTTGGATTTATAAAAACCCGTGTTTGCAACTTGGCTGTGTCACACTCTGTTAATGACATTAAATGCTGTACATTTGGTTCTGACTCACAGCAACCCAATGTATAACAGAACAAATTATTCTGCGACATCCTCACAATGAGCTTGAGCTCCTTGTTGCAGCCACTCTATCAGTCCATTTTGTTGAGGCTCTTCCTCTTTTTTTTGCTGATGCTTTACTTACCAAAAAGGTGGTGTAGGATAAGCACTGGATTGCTAACCACAAGGTGGGGAGTTCAAACCCACAAGCCATTCCATGGGAGAAAGATGAGGGTTTTTGCTCCTGTAAAGATTTAGAGCCCTAGAAACTGTATACAGGGTTGCTATGAAATGGAATTGATTCAGCAGCAGTAGGCTTGGTTCGACCTTGCCAAGTATGATGTCTTTTTCCAGTGATTGGTCCCTTCTGATAACATGTCCAGAGTATGTAAGACCAAGTCTCATCATCTCCACTTCTAAGGGGCATTACGGCTGTACTTTTTCCAAAATAGATTCATTCTTCTAGCAGTCTGTGGTATATTAAGATGTATTGCCAACACTATAATCCAAAGGCATCCATTCTATATAGCCTTCTTTATTCACTGTTCAGATTGTTCATGCACTGAGGGAACTGAAAATACCATGGCTTGGGTCAGGTGCACCTTAGTTCTCAAAATGAAATCTTTGCTTTTGAACACTTTCAAGAGGTCTTTTGCTGTTCCCTTGGGCATTGATTATGGATATAAGTAAAATAAAATGCTTGACAACTTCAGTATGTTCTTCGTTTATCATGTAGTTGCTTATTGGTCTGATTGTGAGGATTCTGTTTTATGTTGAAGTATATAATCCATACTGAAGAATATTCTTTGATTTTTATCTGTAAGTGCTTCAAGTCTTCTTTGCTTTTAGCAAGCAAGGTTGTGTCAGGTGCATATCACTGTTTGCTAACAAGTCTTCCTCCAATCATGATGCTATATTGTTCTTCAAACAGTCCAGTTTCTTGGATTATTTGCTCAGCACCCAGATTGAATAAGTTTGGTGAATGGATAAACCCTGATGTACACCTTTCCTGATTTTAAACCATGAAGTATCCCCTTGTTCTGTTGAAATGACTGCTTCTTGAACAGAGCACAGTTAAGTGGTCTAGAATTCCCACTCTTTGCAATGTTATACATAGTTTGTTATGATCCACACAGTCAAATGTCTTAGACAGTGGAATGCCTTTAATAGCATTTAATATCAATAAAGCACTTACTATGTGCAAGACACTGTTGTAAGTATTTAACAAATCTTAACTCATTTAATCCACTGTGGTATGTGTCCTCTATATTAGAAGGCTGACCTTAGCTGAGTTAACTTTTCTGACAAGTTTCCGTTCCCAAATCCCTGAAACAATATCTAGCTTGCATAGTTGTTGTAGGGATTAAATGCAACCATGTATGTATGTAATTTTCACCTAATAAGTGCTCATTAAATCATTTTTATTATCCCTATTATAGAAATTATACAGGAAATGGAATAAATACAAGCAACTGAAAGACATTTATAGTCTTAAGTAGTTCTTGAGTGTCTCCTATAATACTGTCTAATTTTTTAAAATGTGTCAAGTTTCCTCCTGTTAATCATTTTCTGTTCTCCTGCAGTTGTTAAAAAGAAATCCTTAAAAAATGACAGTCTGTTTTGGGGACTAAGGTTAGGTGAGAATTTGAGAGGCCTGCGGTCTCAGTCTTCTGGGAAGTACACAGATGAAGGTGGAGGGAGAAAGCATCCTGTGGCAGAATGGATGGGGGAAGGGCGAGCAGGCCAAATCTGTGGGGGCTGGAAGAGAAGTTGGGGTGGACAGCACCTTGGTGTAGGCCTGACCCATGGCCCTGGGGCTGAGCAGCTAGGAAGTCCTACTGCAGTCTCCTACCCTGAGGTAAGCAGATTTGCTCTCTTGTGTTTGCTTTTGGAAGAAGAACTATTACTCTTTCCATTTATTTTACAAATGTTGAAAGAGGCTTAGACCAAGTATCAAGAACATCCCGGACAGCCAAAAAGAACTGCACTTGGATCTGCAATGCCTTCTGTTTGGGGCGACACCATTCCATGCGAAACCAAAGAAGTTCATTGGCCAGCAAAATCCCAGGCTGACACGGAACGTCTCTGGAGGCTCCGCTTGAGGCCCGATACCTAGCAGGGCTAGGAGGTCACCTTCCAGTGTATGGTTACGCTGTGCAACTAAAATGGCACTTTCTCCCTGTTCATACACCTTTTCAACCTGAAGTGTGTCGTATCATGTCTCACCAATACCTGGCCAGCCATATAGTATTCAGTCCCAACTCTCCTCCAGCTGACAGATGGGAGGACTTGTCCATTAGAGCCCGTCAAAGCAACATATGTTGGGGTTTGCTTTGCAAAAGAGCACTAAAAGCATCCAATATGGCAGGTTTCACAAAACCGCTCCTTCTTCAAACACCTGTGCAAGCAGGCACAGAAATGGCCAGGGGAAAAAAAAAAAAGTCTAACTTCACGGAGCTCAGTTCCAGGGGAACAATTTGCAGAGTGATTTGCATTTTTAAAATGCTCAAGTTACTTGGTACAAATAAGTCTTAACTATAGACTCATTTTCAAATTTTACATAAATCCTGAACTAGTTAAAAAATCATAAAAGCCCTTAAAGAAGCAGCCAGTAGACTGAACAGTGACGGCAGGAAATTAGCTGTATTGTTGAGGAACAGATGGTTTATATTATACAAACCCTTTAGGCTAAACTTGTTTAGGTCTGGCATATTGTAAATTATATTTTAGTAATGAAAGTGAAATGACCTTTGCCTGACCTCAAGTTGGGTTCGTCTGTTTGAACCAATGTAGTGGAAAACTATGAAAGAAAATGAAGTCATAAAGTTTTGGCAGTTCAATTTTGGCTCATTTTAAGTTAAGGGGTTATAAATCTGTTTAGTTTTTGTTTGACAAGTATTTGTCATACAGGGATGTACAAAATGTAAAGAAGTGTAAAATACACATGAGGCACAGTGCCAAAGTAAACCAAGTACAAAGAGAAAATGGAATGGATAGGGTCCCCGGTTCCTATCTCTTTATCACTCCCTCCATTAGTTGAATGACAAGATTGGTTCTATGCTGTAAGGCAATTAAGTACCTTAAAACTGAAACAGGCTTTCAGTTTAAATGTTAACATTTTTACCTCTCAAAGTAAACACACGTCTGCCCCAGTTCAGTTTTTAAAACTGTATCATTTGGGAAGGCAGGATAAAAATCAAAATTGATACCCTGATACACTGTTTGAATTGCGCTTCTTAGAAAGTTTTGATAAGCAACTGTATTCGTGTTTAAGTGAGCTCTTCACTGAAGGAAAATGAAGATTATTTTAGATGGGAATCATTTTGGGGAGAGGGAGATAAGGGACTGATATTGTTGTTGCTGATGTTGTTGTTAAGACCACTGTCAAAACTGCTGATACAGAGACTGGGCTGATGTTGCAGACTTCTTTGACCTGAGTGATGAAATGGAAATGGGGCGTGTGACCTTCTTAGATCTGTTAACTTTAGATACGAAAGCAATGAACTCTGGGTAGAGTTAAAAAAAAACAACAACCAACTGTAATTATGTAGGTGGCAGATGAAAAAGGAAGACATACTCTGGGACTTTATCTCCTTTCCCCTTAGGTGATAATGTAGTTGCAATGACTCCTCCAGGTGATACAACTTACCTACTAACCTGCCATTTCCTGCTCACTTTACAGAAATGATTACCACAGGAAATGAGGCAGGGCTTTTGTGAGGGCCACAACATCTGTATGCATCATGGGCCTTACTTACTCTGTGTCATTTTACCTCTAACCTGAACAAGGTATGGTTGTTCTACCTTTGAGTCCAACTTGAAGTTGTTGTTAAGTGTTGTCAAGTCAATTCCGACTCATAGCAATAGGGTTTCTGAGGAGCAGCTGGTAGGTTTGAACTGCTGACCTTGTGGCTCACAGTCTAATACTGATTCTACAGCATCACACATATGAATTAAAAACAGAGGTAAGGTAGAGGGAATCAGAACCCTGGGTGTCTTTCTGGGAGAGGAAAGTGACTTCAACAGGAGGTATTTTAAAAAGACTGAAGTTCATATTCATATAATCAATCTCAAATCTCTCCCTGCAGTCTTTGCAACCCTGTCACTGAAGGATGCCTCCTTTACCATGCCCTAATGTCCTAAGTCCTGGTGTGGGCAAAGTTGTTTAAATTGCAAGGTCGGTGTTTGAAGCTCACCAGCTGCTCCTTGGAAACCCTCTACAGGGTCACTGTGCATCGGAATCGACTTGACGGCACTTAACAACAACAATAAAGTCCCAAGCCATTATCCATCTATCAGTTTGTCACACTGTGGTGTCTTTCATGGTGCTGTGATTCTGGAAGCCATGCCAATGGTATTTCAAATACTAGCAGGGTCACCCATGGTGGACAGGTGGACAGGTTTCAGCAGAGAATTTAGATCAAGGATGGGGAATGTCCAGTCCATGGGCCACATAAGGCCATTGAAATAATTTGGTCTGACCCTGTCAAGGCAACCATTGGTGGGACTCGAACGTCAATCAATCTAGGAACTTTTTTCAAAGCAACATAAATGTATATTAAATGATGTTTTAAATATCCAAATAGCCCTTGGTAGAAAAAAGTTTCCCCACCCTTGATCTAGACAAAGAGAGATTAGGAAGAACGGCCTGGTAATCAGTTTTCAAAAAATTGCCAATGAAAAGCCTATGGATCACAGTAGACTACTGTTTGAAATGTTGTTGTTGTTGTTGTTGTTGTTGTTGTTGTTGTTGTTAAGTGCCATCGAGTCGGGTCCGACCCATAGCGACCCTGTACAGGGTTTCCAAGGGTGTAAATCTTTACAGGAGTAGAAAGCCTCATCTTTCTCCCGTGGAGCGGCTGGTAGTTTCAAACCGCTGACCTTAAGGTTCACAGCCCGATTCGTAACCACTACGCTACCAGAGCTCCTGGAAAATAACCTCTTCAGGTTGGAAGGCACTCAACATTCATGGTGGCAGCAGCAATGAACTCAAACATGCCAACCACCATGACAAACTAGATCACGCTTCATTTTGTCATACATAGGGTCTCCATGAGTCAGAGTTGAGTTGATGATAATAAACAACATTCCAAGATTGACAGCTGTCCTTTTGGTAGGCTGCTTCCCTGTTACAAGTTCCCTTGGCTATTCATATGAAGCAGATTCTAGTAGGACACAAGTGTTTGCAGGTGAAGACAGCTTCCACCTAGGGTTATTTGTTCTTAATACCATCAGCAGTGATGATAACATAGATCTAGGCCCTACTGAAATGAGAAGGGCATTTTTGGCAATCCAATGACATTACCAAGTCCCCTTTCTCTCTGGAAACATAGTTTTCACTGAAATGACTTAACTGCTCTCCAAATCTCAAGTACAGATCAGCATTGGCTACAAGAACGTGAGCATCAGAATCCCCGGGGAGCACTTACAACACTGATGGCTAGGTCCCACCTACAGAGGTTCTGATTCAGTAGAACTCTGATGAGGCCTGAGATGTTGCATTTCTGAGCAGCTCCCAGATGGTGTAGATGCTCTTGGCCTAGAGGCCTCACTGTGAGAAATACTGGGATAACTAAGTATAGCTTTCTGGATCAAACAATGACTCAGTGATCTGAGGCCCTGCTCTCTGCATACTAAGCAACCACAGTGTATCTGAAAAACCTGATTAAGCAATGCTGATTTACACTGGCAGAGGAAATGAGAAAAATCCACTCACTCTATGAGGCTACTGTCTTACTGAGATTCAAGGCTCTGACATAGAAATCTGTGAATCTTGGGCCATGTCATCACTTGCGCTCTATTTTCATGTGTAGCCAATAGTTTGTGATATATTTTAATAGCTGGTTGCTTACATCAGTCAACAGATGTTGTTGTTGTTATGTGCCATGGAGTCGGTTCTGACTCATAGCGACCCTGTACTGGATTTCTGAGGCTGTAAATCTTTACAGGAGCAGAAAGCCTCATCTTTCTCCTGCAGAACAGCTGGTAGTTTCAAACTGCTGACCTTGAGGCTCACAGCCCAGTTTGTAACCACTACGCTACCAGAGCTCCTTCAGTCAAAAGATACTATGTATCAAATAGTATACATACTAAATAGTGTATATGGAACCACAAGAGAATCCTACACAGCTCCTAATCTAGATGAGTTGTAATCTGAGTTTAATAATAGCTACCCGGTGTTGAATATCTGTGATATGTCAGACACTGGCTCACAATAATGGCTGCAATCATTTTTTGAGTGCTTATGCGTTAGGCTGTAAGCACTGTACACATATTAAGTCATTTTACCCTCACAATAACTTCAGGAGATTGGTAGCTATGATTATGATCCCCACTTACAGATGGAAAGACTGAGTAACAGGTCCCATAAAAGGCAGGTGCTAAATTCAGCTACATTCCCTTGCCTGCTCTCTGCTAAGTGCTTCTCCACATCAGCTCATTTAATCTTCCTCTGAATCCTGTGTGGCACATACTATCATTTTCCCAATTTATGGATCAGAAAGAAAAAGGAAAAAGAAAGAATTCAGTAGTTTTCCTAAAGGAGCACAACTATTCAGTGTGTTTAGACGATGCCAAAATTCAAATCCAAGAATGTCTGACTCCCAAGTTGAAACATTTTTCTGGAAAGAGGAGGCCTGTTTATCATGAGCTCCTCAAAGGGTTCCATGGTAGAGAAATGATGTCTGCTCAGGGTGTCAGAGCTCTACTGTCTTTGCGCTAGGCCTTGTTGTTGCTGTTAAGTGCTGTCGAGTTGGTTCTGACTCATAGAGACCAGGTATAGGGTTTCTGAGACTGTAAATCTTTGCAGGAGCAGAAAGCCTCATCTTTCTCCTGCAGAGTGGCTTGAACCACAGACCTTATGGTTTGCAGTCCAGTGTTTATCCTACAGAGTAAGGCACAGTGCTCCCTTACTCTGGCTGATACTCTGCTGTCCCCTTTAGTAGTCTGGGATCAGTGAACAAAACATCTTAGCAGCAGCCTTTGCTTGAGTTGGGCGAAGTGCCCTGGAAAGCCTATGAATGTGAGATTTCTTTGTATCAGGATTTGGCTGTTGACATCAATCTGCTTGACTCCAAAGCCGATTTTCCTTTCTTGTGTGTTTTACTGTTTCTTAGGTAAACAGTATTAACATTGTGAAACAATTGACTTCACTTTTAAATGGAAATGATTACATGTTAAAAGTTTAAAGGCCACAGCTATTTTATTTGGGGGTTATGGACAGTTTTAAAGACTACAGCAGAACTAAGTGCCTTGTGGCATATGCAGTCAAATAGTAGAGTGAATTCCAACCAACATTTTGCTCAGAGTTCAGCTGTACTTCTTTGGAAGTGATCTAACTTCAGAAGCAGTTCTTCTCTCTAGAACGTAACTTTTTGATCATTAGTTTGAATGTTTGGTGGTGTCCAGGGTTGACTCTGAGGTGGCAATAGCTTATGTCAGTGGGAGAGGAGATAAATACAACACATGCCAGTAATTTTAACGTCAGGTTGAGTCACCCTAACTAAACCTATGAATTGGGCTTGTAGGTTATAGTCCTATTGTGCATGAAGGCATTTGAGTGAAATGGTGAAGCACTTGGGCTGCAGACCTAGGAAGATGTGGGGTTGAGCTTTGGCTCTGCTGCTGACTAGCTTGTGTGACTGGGCAAACGCTTAACCTTCAAGCCTCAATTTTCTCACCTCAAAAACCAGGCTCAAATTAGTACCCAGTTCATGGGGTTGCTGTAAAGGTTCACCCATTCATAATATCATTTGTAATATATCCATTTATAACATTCTTCTTACCCAGAAGTATAGATTTGAACTAAGTGAAGCTATATACTATCAGATCTTCTTCATTTCAATGAATTTTATCCAGGTTGTGTGCAAGGTTTAGGGCAGGGATTTTCGCTAAGAGGAATGGATACAAGGAATGATTTCCTTGCCTCTAGTCCTAGTGTGGCGCTGTAGGCTAATGGGTCAGACTGCAAAGTCTTTTGAACTGCAAGCTCGGTGGTTCAAGCTCACCAGCTGCTCCTTGAAAACCCTATACAGGGTCGCTATGGGTCAGAATTGACTCAATGGCACTTAACAACAACAGCAACCTCACCTTAGTTAATGCTTGTGAGACTGGGCAAACTACAGATTGCTGAATTGTCCAACTCCCTCCTCAGTCCATATCACCTAATGTACAGAATTTAGTGTCTAGTTAAAATATTTGTAGTTGTTCATCCCAACACTGGCATCCTGGTGTGGCTCTGCAGGATAAGCACTGAACTCCAGTGATGTTATGAATAACCACAAATCTTTTCATCTCAGAAAAATACTAAGAAACAGTGTAGCTGTAAATGTAACTTAGGCCAAAATAATACAGAACCTTGGGTGCCAGGATGAAGATTTTTTAACTTGAAATTGATCTCTCCAGGTCTGGGAATCTTTGGACTCAGGTGAAGAATAAAGTATGTCAAGGGATGAAATCAGCATGAAAGAAAGAAAAAGAAAAAGAGAAGTGACAACCTTTGAGGATGCTCCCAGTTAGGGAATTAGAAGAAGCAGTGATGGAAACAGGGGAAGAAGGTAGGAAGAAAGCCAAGGGCAAAAGTATTTCAAGAAGGTGGTTAAGTATATCAAGTGCTCCAGAGAATTTAAAGAGGATGAAGACTTCGAAAAAAGCACTCAAATAAATGATACCATGGTGGCTTTGAAGAGGGTCATGTCAGTAGAATGGTGAGCTCAGAAGCTTTGGAAGAAAATTACCTGTAGGAATAAGTGAAAAAGTTACTGAAGACATTTTTAGTACCACATGTGGTGACATTTAATAAGAACAGTGGCTTATGAAAGGTAATCGAACCCAGTAGGTCTTTTTAGATGGAAACTGACAAAGGGGAGGGACTCAGATTATATCCTATGAATATAATGTCATGAATTGCTTAGAAGTAAAGAAACAGAGAAACTGGCAAGAGATGAGGGTAAATTGAGAAATATGATATAGCCACCAGCTTCAAAAAGCTAGGCAAATCCTGCTTTCTTCCAAAGCTTTTGTTTTCTTTCTCATATCAGTCAGGACTTGCAGCCCATTCAATCGTGAGCTGCATTAGGCTGCTCTACCCTTCCTTGCTCCTCATTCTCAAAAGCCTCCACTAACTAAGATCTCTGCATGCCTAATACCCAGAGAGGTGAACCATGGTGAGCCAAAAGGAAGTAGGGAGCCCGGAAGCACTGGCTGAATTTCTTAGTCCCCTTCCTACTCTCTGGGGTGAACACTCCGTCCTTTGCCAAAGTACGATTAAAGGCTGCTCTGTTTTTCAGATCCATGACAATTGGAAAAAGTGGGGAAGAAGGGGGAGAAAAAGAAAAGGAAAAGAAACAGAAAAAGAAAAAAAGAGTTTCCAGGCTTTTCTGAGTAGGGTAGAAAACAAAACAAAATACTCAGATTGTAAGTTTGAAATGCAACAGAAAAATCTTATTGTAGGCATCAAGAGAGTAGTCATCGGACTCCTGGTGTGGTGCTTTAAGATCAGCAGTGGACTTTGAACCATAAGGTCAGCAGTTAAAACCCACTAGGTGCTCTTTGGAAACACTATACAGGGTCTCTGTGAGTCGGAACTGACTTGACGGCACTTAAGAAGTGTACTCATCAGTAGATTGTAGAGATGGAAAAGAGAAGAGCTTATTTGATCCAAGTGAATGGCTAGAAATCTTTTACTGAATGAAATAAAAGGAAAATAAACAAAAACCAGTACTTTATATAACCACCACTCATCTGTCAGTGAGTCTTATATGTTTGCTCTGACACTGGAAGTTATGTCACCAGTATTTTAAACACCAGCAGGGTCACCAAACCTGATGGACTGGTTTCAGCAGCACTTCTAGACTAAAACAGACTAGGAAGAAAGACCTGGTAATATGCTTCTTAAAAAGCAGTCCAGAGAAATCCTTATGAAAAGCAGTGAAGCATTAGCTAATATCGTGCTAGAAGATGAGCCTATTGGGCTGGATGGCACTCAAAATACTCCTGAGGAAATGCTGCCTCTGCAAAGGAGAATTAATGTTAATAATATGGATGAAGTAAACACTTTCAGGGTCTTCATTTACTGATGTGGCATGATTCAAGAAGAGAATATACAGCTGCAAACGTCCACTAAGAATCACAAGGTAGAATGTATGAACTATGAATTTAGGAAAATTGGAAGCTGTTAAAAATGCAATGGAAAGCAAAAGATTGGTATCTTAGGCATCATTAAGCTAAAATGAAGTGGCATTTGGCTGTTTTGAGTCAGACAATCATGTGGTGTATTCTACTGGATGTACAAATTGAGGACTAGGCATTTGAAGGCAAAATAACATTTCAAGATCTATCCTGAAGTACAACCATACCTGTTGTATAATATCCATATGCCTATCAGGAACAGCAGTTACTGTGACTATTATTCACATCTATCCACCAGCCACTACGGCCAAAAAGGAAGAACTGAAGATATTTACCAACTTCTGTAGTCTGAAATTGATCAAACATACCATCAAGATGCATTGATAATTACTGCTGATTGGAATGGAAACAAGAATTATCAGTAGTTCGAAAATAAAGAAACAAAGGAAGGAGACCGCATGGTAGAATTTTGCAAGACCAATGACGTACTCATTGAAAAAATCTTTTTTCAACAACATAAATGACAACATGCATAGAATTCATCGGATGGAATAACAGGAATCAAATAGACTACATCAGTGAAAAGAGATGATGGAGAAGCTCAGTGTCATCAATCAGAACAAGTTCAGAGCAATTGCTCTAAATAAGTTCGAGTTCAAGTTGAAGAAAATTAAAAACAAGTCCACAGGAGCCAGAGTATGACCTTGAATATATCCCACCTGAATCTATAGACCATCTCATGAATACATTTGATGTACTGAACACTAATGACTGAAGGTCGGATGAGTTGTGTGATGATATCAAGGACATCATACATGAAGAAAGCAAAGGTCATTGAAAAAAAAAAAAACAAGGAAGAAAGAAAAGACCAAAAGAGATTATCTGCAGAGCCTCTTAAACTTGCTCTTGAAGGTAGAGTAGCTAAATTCAAAGTAAGAAATGATGATATAACGGAACTGAACAGAAAATTTCAAAGGGCATCTAGAGAAAACAAAGTATTATAATGTAATGTGCAAAGACCTGGAGTTAGAAAACCAAAAAGGAAGAACACACTCAGCATTTTCAAGCCTCGAGGTGTAATACTGAAAACTTTCTATGGGCAAAATATTGAACAATATGTAGACTACATTGAAAGAAGATAGAAGGAGGAAAACATAACCAATGCCCATGGAAGCAGCAGTCAAGAAATCAGGTGATGTATTGCATTGGGCAAATGTGCCACAAAATACCTTTTAAAAGTGTTAATAAGCAAAGATACCACCTTGAGGTTATCTTTGTACCTGACCCAAGCCAAGGTCTTTTCAATTGTCGCATATGCATGTGAAAACTGGACAATGAATAAGGAAGACCAAAGAAGAAATTATGCCTTTGAATTGTGGCACTGGGGAAGAATATTGAGTATACGTTGGACGGCCAGAGAAAAAAACAAATCTATCTTGGAAGAAGTACATCCAGAATGCTCTTTAGAAGCCAGGATGGTGAGATTTCATCTCATGTACTTTGGACATGTTATCAGGAAGGACTAAGCCCTGAGAAAACCATCATGCTTGGCAAAGTAGAGGGTCAGAGAAAGACAGGAAGACTCTTAACCAGATGATTGCAACAATGTGCTCAAACATAGCAACAATGGTGGGGATGGTGCAGGGTTGTGTTCATGCTGCGGTGCACAGGATCACTATGAGTCAGAACCAACTTGATGGTAACAACAGTCTATGAATACAGTTTATTTCTTTCTGTGGACAGCTAAGGAAACTGAAATACACAAAGACTAAATAAATGGCTTCTTAGGGTCACAGGACAGTTAGAGGTGGAGTCAAGGAGAACATCTCCACCTCCTAACTGTTCATAGCTTTGCTTCAGGATGCCTCTCTGGTTTACTCAATGCCATGAAGGGCAGTAGTTCTAGTTCTTTAAAATGAGTTCATCTTGTGGAGGTCTTCACATGTGTCCTTTTCCCACAGTTTAAAACAAAACGAAGGCTTCATCAAGTTTTCACTTCCTACTGCACCATCCACTCTCTGGGGTCTCATGCTAGGTCCTGTCAGTCAGTCTGTCTGCTGCTGCCTGTTGTCCTCTCTGAAGAGTATCAGTTTCTAATCTCCCAGAGGAGCCTCTTCTTCCTAATCCAAATACTCGGGGGAATTCTAGCAGCTCAGCAAGTGAAGAGAGATGGAAACAGATAGTTTTAACCCTGCAGGGAAAATTCATTTGGGTAAATAAGAACTAACCATAGTAGTGTATTTAACTTCTCAATTGGCCAAAGAGAAATACGAATAAGGCCGGGGGAAGACCTAATTCCATCCTTCATTTGTTTTCTGATGGAACTTCCAAATTATCCTTTTGATTTTACTTTGGTAAGGTTTTTTCCTTTTCTTTTTGTGTGTCCCTTCCTTTTAGATTTTATAGGTACATGTAATATTTATGTGTAAGTGACCTTTCAAAGCAGTTTTAGAGATTGACTGGTTTACATTTAGGAATTTTCTTTAAGGACTGCAAAGTCCTTTGTGCTGTTTCCAGGAAAGGCACTCAGTAAGAACCAAAACAAACAACTGAATAACTCAAATGTGATCGGAGCCAAATCTCTTAGGAGAATTAGAGAAAAAAAAGAAAAAAGTTAACATTTGTTTTTGTTGTTTCCTTTCCCTCCCTAACACAGTTCAATATGCCTGAGCCATTCCTATTTCTATTCTGCTTCAGAGCGTGCTTATGAGCTGTCTAAAGATAAATGCTAAGTTCTTTGTTTTGGCAACCTTGACACTGGGAGATTTTGCTAAACATGCTTTGGTGATGATCCAGAAATAAAGAAAAAACAAACAAACAAACAATGATATACTTCACCAAATCTCTGGTGAATTTTCTTTTTTCACATTTGTCTCTTTGACCCGGGCTTCATACCATATAGGGAATTTAACCTCTTAGTGCTTTGTCTCAAGCCCCGGTTACGATTCAGCCCACAAAGCCCAAACTGAATCATGTTTAATTCTATTTTTTGTTTCATGAAAAAAGCCACTATAGGGTCAGCAAGTAGTCTATTTAGAATGGAAAAATCCTGCTTTCAAATTTTCTCTATTACTAGCTAATTAACTTTGGGTAACTTATTTACACATGTTAGGAGTCCCTGGGTTACTATAAATGGTTAACATGTCAATTGCTAATTAAAATGTTAGAGATTTGAGTCTACCCAGTGGTGTGCTGCTGTGGGTTAATGCGCTGGACTGAAAAGTCATTTGAATCTCAAGGTGAGTGGTTCAAGCTCACCAGTCACTCCTTGGAAACCCTATACAGGGCCGCTATGGGTCGGAATTGACTTGACGGTATCCAACAATAATAAAAGAGGTACCGCGTAAGAAAGGCCTGGTAATCGACTTCTGAAAAATTGGCCATTAAAAATTCTGTGGAGCACAGTTCTGCTCTGCTACACATGGGTCACCGTGAGTCAGAAAGAACTCTTTGGCAGCTGTTTGTTTGTTTTAATTCAATCTTTTAGGGTCTCAGTCTCCCTGACTGTACAACGCTGATAATAATAACCATAAGGATTAAATGAGATAATGATGTAAAAGCTCCTGATGTAGTTCTTGCTAATATGTATTGCTAATATGTACTCATTTTATCTAGTTAAGCTCTAGAGATCTTTAAGTCAAAGAGTATATAAACCCCAAGGTATCATGCCTGTTGGCCAGTATGCATTACAAAACAAATCTTTGAGTTGCAGATTGAGGCCAATTTACAGAAGCAAAAGATGATTTTCCTGAATGGAAATGACCCTTCCCATGGTTTCTACCACAGCAATGGAGAGTCCAGCTCTCCTGGGAGGTAGTTGCTACACAGCATGATTGCTACAATGAAATTGATTTGGATCTTTCTTACATCAGGTCATGGGCATCTTTAAGGCTTCTCAACACTTAATAATTGGAGTAACAGAGAGAGAATCACATGGAATAATGGATATTGCACTAGAAACTTGAGGTCATGGGTAAAGGCAGCAACTATGCAAACAGTTGCAAACAGTAAATATACTTCATGAATATACATTGATATTAACTCTCCTATTTTCTTCTACTATGAC
Organism: Chrysochloris asiatica; assembly: GCF_000296735.1. Lineage (NCBI taxonomy): Eukaryota > Metazoa > Chordata > Mammalia > Afrosoricida > Chrysochloridae > Chrysochloris > Chrysochloris asiatica. Next base: position 11,003,941 of record NW_006408566.1, read on the forward strand.
TTTTCTGGTGGCCTATTCTTCCCTGTTTATCCACCTGGCCTATACCGGACTTTCTCAAATATTATCTGTCCAACACTGGTATTGATATGGCTAATACTTCCAACTCCTGTAAATGCTTTACCCATGTTAACAAACCAATGGGTCAGTGTTCTTATTTATCCTCATTTTACAGATGAGGAAACTGAGATAGAGAGAGGTCAAGGACATTGTCCAAGACCATAGGACAATCCTAGGCAGTCAAGTTTATTTAATTCTATCATAGCTTCTCCAAAGGTGTGAAGTTGAAAAAACAAAAAGGTATCCTTGTCATTCTCAAGATGTCTAATAACTCAAAGTACATGCTATGTACTTTAGCTGAAGTATCATAAGATCTATATAAGGGAGCAAGCAGGGAAACGAAAGTAGATACCCCCACCCTGGTAAAGATATACTGCTCAATAATCAAATGGCCTTTGTGGAATTTCCAAACACAGGTCATGCTGGGGCAGTGGGAAACCTTGCTTGCTCCCTCCCAGGTTCTACCCTTCCACATCTTGCCTAGCTTCTTCCATACAAATTCCCACAATGATCTCTTTCCCCAAGCCCAGCTTCACCTGGAGAAAGGGCTCATAGTCAAAAGTAAGTAAACCTTGGACCAGCCTTCAGGTACCACCTAGACCCTGGACAGCTCTATACTCTGGGATCCAATAGAGTAAGAAATACACAGGCTCCAGCATTCAAGGGGAACCAACTTCACATTTGACTCTACCAGTTATGAATATTTAACTTTGGGTAATTCACCTAACTTTTAAAACCCTAAGTGTTCTGAAGTCTACTCCTTTGTAGCTTTGTAGCTTTTATAAGAATGAAATGTAATATATAATGTACAAAGCAGTAAGTTAAGATGCCAAGGGTTGAATTCCTACTTCCATCTCTGTCCCTCAAGCTACTTCCTGTGTGAACTCAAGGTGCTTCCAGGCCTTGGCTCTTTTTCTGGCAATAATTCACACTTAGTAAGAGACAGTGGTTTTGCTGAGACAGAATATTTTCAAAAGAATATTTAACATTTAAGATAGTCCAAAATCTCACCAAAAGATGATTTTTAGCAAAATGTTCATATTTTCAAGACCTTTGAAGTAAAGAATTCTACATAACAGAGCAAAATAAAATAAAACAAGGGCTATGTTACAATACCAACTATATTACTCAATTTGAACCACTGACCTTGTGGTTCACATTGACCTTGTGGTTCAGTGCTTATCCTACAGGCCCACACCAGGACTCCTCATTAAAGGAGTGTCATCAAGTTGGTTCTGACTCATAAGGACCCTGTATAGCATTTCCAAGGAGCAGCTGGTAGGTTTGAACTGTTGACTTCTTGGTTTGTAGTCCAGTACTGATTCTGCAGTACCACACCAGGATTCCTCAAAGATTGTTGTTGGATGCCGTTGAGTCAGTTTCGATTTATAGTGATCCTGTATAGGGTTTCTGAAGAGCAGCTGGTGGGTTTGAACTACTGACCTTGCAACTGAAACAGATCTTTCGGTCCAGTGCATTATCCTGAAGCAACACACCAGAGCCTTGTAAATCCCATGGGGGCAATATGCTGTGTCCTATGTGGCACTGTGGGTTAATGTGCTGAACTGTAAAGTAGGTTTGAACTGCAAGGTCGGCAGTTCAAGCTCACCAGTCGCTCCTCGGAAACCCTACAGAGGGTCGCTATGGGTCAGAACCGACTCGATGGCACTTAACAACAAGACCAATAGGGTTGCTATGTGTCAGAATAGACTTGACAGTATGAGACTTTCAAAAAAGAATTACATTAAAAAATGATACATTTTTTTGTGTTGTTGTTGTTGTTTTTTTCTGGCCACTAAACCAAAGAGAAGATAAATATTTTCTGAATGAATGAATGAGTGTTCCTATGGAGTTATAACAAGAAGAAAAAAGCTTCTGGATGCAAGACTCCTAAATTACTTAAATGAATCTTTGCTGAGAAGCCTGTAATTGAAGTGTTGGCTCTCCTGAGAGAACTCCTATGTTGTATTTCAGCTCAAAGCTGTAGTATGTGTGCTCCATTGAAGGTATAGCCTGGTGACTCTGGGTTCTTGCTTGGTCCTCAAGAAACCTAAGTGATGGAAAGTGATGAGGAAAGATTAAAGACAATGGGTTGATTTAGCCCAGAGATAAGAGGGCTAACTAGGGTATGAAACCGGATGAAAAGACTGCAGGCACCACAGGAGAGTGAGAATCACATTTCTCTTCAAATGTGGATCAAGAGCCAAAGATAAGGTGATTTAGGTTAGGTGAGAAAAGGAGTTTTTGACAGTGAGGTTAGTAAGCAATGCCTGTCTTGTCTCTCTCTATCTCACTATCTTTCTCTCTCAGTTTGGTTGAAAAAATATGGATTTTCCTTCTTTGTAAATTCTGAGTCCTATGAGACCAGTGCAGATGATCTCCTAGAGCCCAGTAACCCTATGGGAAGATGTAGAATGGCGGCCACAAGAGGAAAAGGACATAGTGATGAAAATATGTGTAGCAGTCTGGGACAAAGTTCGAGATATGGTTAGCCTATGTGTTTGCAGAAAAAAGGAGTCCTGGTGTGACACTGGACTGCTAACCGCAAGGTAGGGATTTCAAACCCACCAGTTGTTTCTTGGAAACCTTATACAGTGTCCCTATAAGCTGGATCAGACTCCACAGCACTTAACAACAACAACAGTGCTATAAAACCCTAGAGCTAGGTGATTTGATTTCTAAGACTGCTTTGTTTTTAACTTGAAGACCATAGAGTAAATGCAATTATGTGAATTTTACCTTGGGCTTATATGCACTGAGCATTGACATCTCTACGTTTTGACCTCTGACATGCTTCGGTTGTCTCTGGACTGGTGGTGATGACGATTTCTGGCTATTGCGGCAGACACAAATGAAAAAGAAGAGCAAAGCAATGGCCAGGGGAATAGCAACACTTGGCACCAGGATGTACAGGATTTCCATTTTATTCTTCTCTTTGGAATCCTTTGAATCTGGGTACAAAAACAAAAAAAGAGCAAACGTTATATTCATTAAAATAACACATATAATATTACATACGCTAAAATGACCTTCTCTTTTGCTATACACACAAATCCACCGTGAGAAAAAAAGAATCCTTTGCTGATTAAAATTTGTTTCCATCAAACCTTCAGCATAATTTATTGAGGTTATGAAGTTTAAAGTTCAAACGTTTAAAAATTGCAAGGGGATGTTATGGAGACTTTGGATATATGTGAGTCCACCTCTGATAATTGCTTCTCTAGGTGCAGACCTGCATTTCTCTAACACCTTAAAAGTCAAATGCCATGTAATTGAACTGTATATATCAAAGCCATGAATGCAGACTATAGTGCTCTTGTTCCATTGGCTAACAGCCCAGATCAACCACTAAAATGTGGTGTTCCAGAAATCGTGCCCTGGTCTTGGCCAGTTTAGATTTACAGGACCAGTGCCACATCTTACAGGATTGACATCACTAAAGAGTTCTGACCTCAGTGTCTGCAAAATCGCTAGCCTAAGTATACGCAACTTGGAGTCAGGACACGTTTGATCTCAGATAAGCTGTGTGGACTTGAACAAGTCATTTACCTCTCTGTGCTTCATTTTTCTCCTCTCATCTATAAAAGTGGTATCACTGTTCTGAATGATGTCTGTAGCTCCTCCCTCACATCAGCACCTATAACTTGGTACTTTCTTGAAAACCCATAACTATTCTGAAGTGGCTTCATATAAAGTCAATAATTACAAGTACAAACACCTTGAACTAGATTTAAAAATCTTATATAACTGTTTGAAGAAGAATGCATTAAGAAAATCCAAACTGTAAAAATCAGGTTGAAACAAAATTCACATATGGCTATTTGCTTGACAAGAGAATGAATGATACATCAATACAACCATCCTTTCACTTGTTAATGCATTCAATTAAAAAAAAATAATAATGATTGAAGCATAGTCTGAAGAGGGGAAATAACATTAAGATACTTGACTGTCTTATGAATATTGGTTTCCCTTGCCTTCTATTGTAAAATAGACACTTGAGTGGGATAGAAAGGAATGTTGGAAATATGATTACAGAAAGCTTATAAGCCCATCATCAGCCTATAACTGATTGGAATACTTAAGAGAAGGGGTTCTAGAACTTGCCCAGTGAAATAGCCCTCTTGAGGAGGCTTTGCAGTGTGTAGGACCTTAGGTGGAATCCTGAGCCCCATCCAGAACCTTCTAAGGTATGACATTCCTACTAGAAAGGACAAGCAGACCAGCCTGGAACAGCTAGAGCGACAGAAAATACATCTTCAAAGAAAGATCAGCAGGAAAAATCCAAAACAAAAATGGCAGTATGATTAGCTACTACAAGAACAAGCAAGTTGTTCACTGGGGAGTCATCAAGTCAAGCTATCAAGTTCCTTCAGGACAAACCCTGCTCTAAGACTGAAACTCAAAGGGAACACATGTGCAGGCACGTAAGCTTGCTGGGGACCACATTGGTCTACTGGTAGGTGGAAGAGGGGGAAAGGCAGCAATGAAGAAATGGGCTGAGTTAACCACGGTCCAAAAGGAGTTCTGGTAGCGTAGTGGTTACGAATTGGGCTGCGAACCTTAAAGTCAGCGGTTCGAAACTACCAGCAGCTCCGCGGGAGAAAGATGAGGCTTTCTACTCCCATAAAGATTTACACCCTTGGAAACCCTGTACAGGGTCGCTATGGGTCGGAACTGACTCGACGGCACTTAACAACAACAACAACAACGGTCCATAGACTCCTGTTGACCTGGAGAGAGAGCAGAGGAAGGGCTGGTTGGTCCAAAGTGTGGTGAGATCTGGGGATTCCTGAGCCCATGGACAAGGATATAACCATGGAGAGCTAGAGCTGAGAGCGAAGCATCCAGCTGATATGAAGTGAAGGGAGGTGTACAAAAATGCCCAAACTTGCAGACAGTGCCCATTTGACCTAGCCTCAATGGCTTGATAATCAGAACTCGACTAGAGGAAGATTAAAAAAAAAAAGCAATTTTTGATAAAGGAAAACAAGTGTAAACTTGACCTATACTTCTGGGTGTAGTAACTCAAAATACCAACTGAGCAGGAAGGAGTCTTCACATCAAGTATCAATCCTATCCCCTCTGTATACAGGGTAGATAATTATGGACAGGCAACTTACACATTGTCTTCCTAAAATGAGACTATAAAGGCAAGAAGTGACTGGCTTACAAGTTTTCAAGAGGGAGTTTAGTTTCAGAGTGTGTGGGAGAAGATAGAATAGTTTTCTTGTCTAGACGGGTCCGATGAAAAGAGATGGGAATAAGATTCTTATGATTCAATAGTAATTGTTATCCTGACTAACTGCGACTGTCACCACTGTAAAGGTAGACATTTTGTAACAAAAACGGGGGAGTAGTTAATCTTACAGTAGAGAAACAGAGGACCCTAGGACCATAAAGGGAGAAGAGCATAAGTGGAATGTGGGCTAATGCGTCAGACTGCAAAGTCATTTGAACTGCAAGATGGGGGTTCAAGCTCACTAGCTACTTCTTGGAAACCCTATACAGGGTTGTTATAGGTCAGAATTGACTCAATGGCACTTAACAACAATCCAGAGAAGCAACACCACCAGAGATGGAGGCAGAGATGAGGACATGGAGAGAGAGAGCAGCTGAGGACTCATGGAAAGAGAAGGACTGGGTGCTGGTGGCCAGGAGGCAGGTTTTCAGAATATGCTCTTCGGTTGTTTAAATTATATATTCCTGAGTGTTTTTATGTAAATCCTGCCCTCCCCCCCCCCAAAAAAAAAAACACACCAAAAAACCAAAACCAAAACCAGAGGGAATGGAAGCTAATACTGTTGTTGAATGATGATGCACAGAGGAGATTGTAATCATTGCAACGAAACGATGGCATAAAGCTGATGTTCTCCCATGTAAACTATCACTCAGTTCACAATAAAAACTTAAAAAAAAACCAAAAAAACGGACTATGTGCCAAGTAAAGAGTCCTGGTGTCACAGTGATTAAAGTACTCCATTGTGAACTAAGAGGCTGGCAGTTCAAACTCACCAGCTGCTCCACAGGAGAAAAATGTGGCATTCTATTTCTGTAAAGATTTACAGCCTTGGAAGCCTTCTGGGACACTTCTACTCTCTTCTAGAGGGTTACTATGAGCTGGAATAAACTCATCAGCAGTGGATTTTTGGTTGGTTAGGTGTTATTAACTTGATTTCACACATAGAGAAATTGATGTTGAGAAAGGATTATTGAAGACTTATATAAGAAGGTGGAAAGGTACACTAAAAGCTAGTGTTTGGAATATGCAGTGCGTTAACCTTCAGAAGAGTTTGGGGAAGAATAAAATCGGCTTACTGTATACAATACAAGGAATAAACATTTTAATATTTATTGTTTTGTTTTGACAGAAAATCATGCTAATGATTATTGTTACTATATGAACCCGGTAGTATTCTTAGCATTTTTCCTTATTTTATCCTCACACCCAATCCCATGAAACAGGCATCATTCTTATCACTATTTTTGTAGATGAGGAAGCTGAGGGACAGAAGGAATAACTAACTTGCCAAGGACAAACAGCTAGGGAGTAAACAGCTTCAATATCTACCTGATTGATCTTGACTCAGAGTTCCCATTCTATGTTATACTGCTAGTAATTTGAGAATGGAGTCTCTGGATGGCACAAATGGTTAACACACGTGACTGCTAACCAAAAGTTTAATGGTTTGAGTCTACCCAAAGTTGTCTCAGAAGAAAGACCTGGCTATTTACTTCAGAAAAATTGAAGTGGAAAACCTTATGAAGCACACTCGCATTCTGATATATACAGGATTGCCATGTGTTGTAATCAACTCTACTTTGGCAACTGGTTTGGTTTGAGAAGGGCTGTTGCTTTGCATCTATTTTCTTGGGCTAGTGTTTCTCCTGTTTCATGGAGGTTGGGCAGATGAAGTAAATGAAAAATAAGAGAATAACACTGAAGCTTCACCAGATATACTATATACTGCCTTTGAGCTTACTACGTCATACATTGTAATCGGAAACCGTACAACCTAATGTAAACTGTAAACATACAGCTGGAGGCCATTCTAATCATTGTTAGCCACTGGGACTTGCATGCTTTAGTAATGACTGTGGCTACATTATGTTTGTGGCAATAGATATAAAGAAATCACATGTGTGCAAGAATGTCTACCACTCTCTATATAGACATACACACACAGTAAAACAAGGCGGTGCCTTTTAGAGGCAGAAACCTCTAAATCCTGCCTATGTTAATATCTATATAACCAGAGTTCGGGTGTGGTGCTGTAGGAGAAAGCCCTGGACCACAAGTTCTGTTTGAACTGTAAGGTCGGTGGTTCAAACCCATCATGTGCTCCTTGGAAGCCCTACACAGGGTTGCTATGAGTCAGAACCGACTTGACAGCATGTAACAACAATATACAAGCTTCAATAGGTACTCTCTGTACAAACTCCTCTGTAAAATAGGAATGGTCCTACCTACTTCATAAAATTGTGGTCAAGAATAAAGGAAGCAGCATGGAAATGATTGTAAAGAACAAATGAAGTACTTGAAACAGTGCAGTCTAGTATTACATTTCCTTTTTGTTGGAGGGAATTCAGGGGTAAATATATTGGGCTAGAAATTCAAAACAGCTTTAGCAAGAAACTTGACCTCTTTGACCTCAGTTTACTCATTTATTGAACAGAAACAATAATTCCTGCTTTACCTGTCTTTAAGGAACCCTGGTAGCACAGTGGTTTGAATGCTCATCTGTTAACCGCATTGTCAGCAGTTTGATCCTACCAGCCATCTGATTTGACTCAATTGCATTGGGTGGATAGATTACCTATCTTATTTCGTCCACATAACAATCAAATGAGATAATGTTTATGAAAGAACCTTAAAAATTTGAAAACAGGCACAAGGTGGTTGGATGCTATCATTATTCTTAGTAGGTATAAGACTTTTCACATTTCTGAGTACCCTAAGGGGTGGGGTGGGTCTCTGGTGTTATTCTTGCATCTTCAGTGGAATCATTATGATACCAAGTAATGATTACAAAAGGAATGGGGTTAATTTAGTGCTAATGTAATACTAGTCATTTTTCCAGCCTAGATTTTTAGCAACAAGAGAAAGGATGACTCTCTCCTGTCGAGCAAACAAAGAAGTCTATTCATTCTGTATCAGATGATTCACAGAACACCTTTTATTGTAAACGGGAGGCCTGGGACAAATTCCCTTGTAGGTTTGCAGAAGAACAAACTTCAAAAAGTTAAATCCTTTAGACATCATCAAACTTGGTTCCTTCTGACTACACAGAGGATATGCAAATGAGCACAAGGGGCTCAATGGCTTCTTGCCAAGTAGAATGATCAAGTGGAACAATGTCTGGTCATGTTGGAAGTGACAGGAAACAAATTCAGGCCTCTCATATGTCTATGATACAATGAGTTTGCTACTCCACATAGCTTGCTGGATTTGGCTAGAAGGTAATTCAGTTTCAGGCTCAAAAGACCTTACATAAAAAAGATTCCATTGAACAACTGATCTTACTAATGGAATATCAGCAAACTAACATTTTCTGAGTCCCTTTTAAGTTTCTTGTTCTAACTCCATACTTTGATGTTATTACCTAGATTTTACACATAGAGAAACTGAAAATGAAAAAGGATAAATAACTTGCCAAAGCTAAAATGTAGTTGAGTATGGGTTAAAATGCAAGCTGCTTGACTTTAATGTTTCCATGCTTTTTAAACAACTCTGGTGTGGTGCTGTAGGATCAGCAATGGTAACTAACTGCAAGATTGGCAGTTCAAACCCACTGGCAGCTCTTAGAAACCCTATACTGGGTCACTATGAGTTGGAACTGGCTGGATGTCACAAAACAACACAACAACAATTAATAAAAATGCCTCTGAAATAGTGTGTGGAATTTGTTTTTATCACTATTAGGAGTACATACCATTAAAAAATATCACTTTAGAACAAGGGACATTATTTTTTGTATTCACTTTAAGGGTTATAGACACCTCCACTGCATTGCAAGGAAAACTGGCTAAAAATTGGGATTGTGAAGATTTTTTTAAACTTTCAAATAACTTTTTAAATTAAATGCACATATTAGTTATGCAAAGTTAAATACTTGGGATATTTTAAACCAACAATTTAGTCTGGATCACATGACTGAGTTCCCTTTTAAAATCAACAATTCAGTATCACAGCCCACATCTGACATTCCTATTTTATTTTTACAGTGATATTCAATACTTTGATTAGTAATTAAATATAATGGAGAAAATACTCTTTTCTTATCCTGAGGCTTAAAGCAAGGTAAACATGGTTTCTTATTCAAGAGGTACTTTCAGAAAGTAAAATGTCATTTGGGATAACACTTTGAGTTTAAATAAGAAAACTCTTAGAACTTATGTAGGGTAAGGATGGGAAGACATCATGAGGACCGGAGGAATTTAAAAAGTTTAAATTATGATTTGTCTGAAGAATTTTTAAACAGAAAGGAAAGAATACAGATGAGAATCACTATCATTTGTGATTTGAAAACTACTAAAAAAGGTGGATTTATAGCAGATATAGGAGCTCTGGTAGAGTAGTGGTTACAAAACAGGCTGCTAATCTCACAGCCAGCAGTTCCGCAGGAGAAAGATGAGGCTTTCTGCTCCCGTAAAGATTTATAGCCTCGGAAACCCATGCAGGGTCGCTATAGGTCAGAATCGACTTGATGGCACTTAACAACAACATAGCAGATATGGTCTTGCATCAGTGATATTTAAACTTGTGCCTGAAAATTAAAGATAAAGGGTAGTGATTGGGCCTTCAGAATGCTGGTATGGCACTGTGGGTTAATGTGCTGGACTGCAAAGTCATCTGAACTGCAAGGTCAGCAATTCAAACTCACCAGCTGCTCCTTGGGAACCCTATACAGGGTCACTATGGGTTGGAAAGGACTCGGTGACACTTAACAACAACAACATCAGTCAGGCCTTTAATTGGCATGCTTATTCCAGGCATTTAGTCTCTTGATTTGGTGGTAAGGATACTAAGTACATAATTTACTGCCTTGTGTATTCTCAAATGAATTCTTTAAAAAGATCTGGAATAAGCCATATACAAAGAATAGGGAAATGTCTTGACTCCAATAAGTTAGATGCAGTAACTCACTAGCAAGCACTTGAGTGAAACTGTATTAATTAAAGTCCACATGAGCTCCCTAAAAGGTTTCATAAACTCTCAGGGCCTCATTTTGCTCCTCTATGAAAGGAGTCTGTTAGTTTGTGATACTATGGGCACTCATGTGTTACTATGATGCTGGAAGCTGTGGCAATAGCATTTCAAATACCAGCAGGGTCTGAAAAGGCCTCAGTAGAGCTTCCAAACTATGACAGACTAGGAAGAAAGACCTGGCAATCTACTGCTAAAACAAACTAGCTAGTGAAAATCATACAGATATCAGCAAAACACTGATCTAAGGCTGGAAGATGGGCTCTTCAAGTTGGAAGGCACTCAAAATGTAACTGGGGAAGAGGTGTCTCCTTAAAGTCAACCTGAATGACATGGATGGAGGAACCTTTCAGGACATTCATTTCATTTCATTTCCAAATCCAAATCCAAATGGAATACATAAAGATCCAAATCACATTAGTGAGCTGAAATTAACTGGCATTGACCATTTTGGTTCAGAAAAGCATACTGCCTATCTACTACGCTGGGAAAAACGAATTGAAGAGGAATGGTGTCACACTCATCATTAAAAAGAGCATTTCAGGATCTATCCTGAAGTACAGCACTACAGTATTCAGTATCTATATGCCTATAAGGACAGGCAGTTAATAAGACTATGATTTAAACTTATGTACCAACAACTAAAGCCAAAGATGAAGAAATTAAAGATTGTTTTTAAACCAACTTTTGTAGTCTGAAATTGATTAAACATGTAATCAAGGTGCATTGATCTGATAATTACTAGTTATTGGAATAAGAAAGTAAGAAACAAGGAAGCTGTATTAGCAGTTGGAAAATATGACGTTGGTGACAGAAAAGATGTTAGAGACATCATGAAAAGGCTTTGCATGTTTAACGACCTATTCATTGCCAATACCTTTTTTCAAAAATAGCAGCTATACACATGGACCTCACTGGATGTAATACACAGGAATCAAATCAATTACATCTGTGAAAATGATCAGTATCTCCAGTCAGAACAAGGCCAGAGGCCAGCTGTAGAACAGCCATCAATTTCATATGCAAGTTCAATTTGAAGCTAAATATATTAAAACAAATCTACAAGAGTCAAAGTATGTATGACCTTGAGAATATCCTACCTGAATTTAGAGGCCTTCTGAAGGCTATATTTGATGTCTGAACACTAATGAACAAAGACCACATGAATTTGGGGATGACATCAAGGACATTATACATGAAGAAAGCAAAAGGTCATTCATTAAAATAATGGGGAAAAAGGAAAAGACAAATAGATGTCAGAAGAGACTTAACATTTGCCTTGGATGTAAAGTGAGTGGAAGAAATAATAAAGTTGAACAACTGAACAGAAGATTCCAAAAGGCAGTAAGAGAAGACAAAGTATTAAAAAGAATTGTGCAAAGGCCAGTAGTTAGAAAACCCAAACCGAAGAATACGTTTAGCATATCTCAAACTGAAAGAATTGAAGGAAAAAAAATTCAAGCCTCAAGTTTCAATATTGAAGGATTGTCTGTGGGCAAAATAGTGATTGACAAAAGAAGCATCAAAAGAAGAAAGAAGGAAAACAGAGTCTCTGTATCAAAAAGAATTGTTCAGCGTCCAACTCTTTCTGACGGTAGCATATGATCAGGAACCTTTGGTACTGAAGGAAGAAGTCTAAACTACACTGAAGGCATTAGCACAAAATAAGGCTCCAGGATTTGATTAAATTACGATGATTTAGCAAATGAATACAGAACACTGGGTGCACTCACTTTTCTATGCCAGCAAATTTGGAAGACAGTTATCTGGCCAATTAACTAGAAGAGAATCCATATTTGTACTTATTCCAATATTGAACAATATCAATAATATCATACATAAGTACAATTTTGTTGAAGATAATTCCAAAATGGTTATAGCAGGACATTGACAGGGTACTAAACATTCAAGCCAGATTCAGAAGCAGATGTGGAAAGAAGGATCTCATTACTGACATCAGATTGATCTTGGCTGAAAGTAGAGAATACTAGAAAGATGTCTACCCAGACTATACAAAGGCATTAGACTATATGGACCATAATAAATTATGTATAACATGGCAAGGAATAGAACATACAGAACACTTAATTGTGCTCATGCAAAACCTGTGCATAGACCAAGAGGCAGTTGCTTGGGCAGAACAAGGGAGTACCATGTGATTTAAAATTGGGAAAGGTGCCTGTCAGAGTTGTACCCTTTCACCATACTTATTCAGTCTGTATGCTGATGAAATAATCTGAGAAGTGGATTGCATGAAGAAGAACAAAGCTTTAGGATTGGAGAAGATTCATTAACAACCTGCTATTTACAGATGACACAATTTTGCTTGTTGCAAGTGCAAAGGACTTGAAACATTCATTAATGAAGCACTTACAACCTTTCATTTGGATTACATTTCAACATAAAGAAAACAAAAATCTTACAAATGAACCAACAAGCAACATCATGAAAAATGGAGACAAAATTGTTATTTTCAATTGCCGCATATGCATGTGATGGCTAACCAATAAGTAAGGAAGACCAAAGGAAAATGATGCCTTTAAATTATGGTGTTGATGATGAACATACCATGGAGTGCCAGAAGAATGTTGTGCAAATCAGAAGTATAGCCAGAATGCTCCTTAGATGCAAGGATGGAGAGACCTCACCTCATGTACTTTGGACTTGTCAGGAGGGACCAATCCCCTGGATAAGGACATGATTTTTAATAAAACAGAAGGTCATTAAAAAAAAAAAAAAAAAAAAAAAAGGGAAGACCCTCAGTGAGATGGACTGCCACGATGGCTGCAGCAGTGGTCTCGAATGAAACAATGATTGTTAGAATGTCGCAGGATAGGGTAGTGTTTGATTGTGTTTTACATGGGGTTGCTCGCTGTAAGTTAGAACAGCCTTGATGGCACATAACAACAAAAACCTTAAAAGAAAAGAGGTGGGCTAATCTCCCAAGATGGAGGGCTGCAGAATGATACTGTCAAATGGGTTTTTAATTCAATAAATGCTTGTGCTCTAAGAATAGTAATCAGCAAGTCAACATCAAATTGTAGTGGATTATGCTTTAAGGAGCTCTGGTAGCATAGTGGTTACAAATCGGGCTGCAAACTGCAAGGTCAGCAGTTCGAAACTACCAGCTGTTTTGTGGGAGAAAGATGAGGCTTTCTGCTCCTGTAAAGATTTACAGCCTCGGAAACCCTGTACAGGGTTGCTATGGGTGGGAACCGACTCCACAGCACATAACAACAATGCTTGAAGGAAGGAGCTCTGGTAGTGTGGTGGGTACGAGTCAGGCTGCCATCCTCAAGGTCAGCAGTTCAAAACTACAAGCCAATCTGCAGAAGAAAGATGAGGCTTTCTGCTCCTGTAAAGATTTACAGAGTCAGAAACCCTATACAGGGTTGCTGTGAGTCAGAACTGACTCCACAGCACACTACCACCACCACCACCATGCTTGAAGGAAGACTCCTGTTGTGGTGTTGTAGGATAAGCACCAGATTGCTAACCACAATGTTGGTGGTTCAAGCCCACCAACTGCTCCTCGGAAATCCTATACAGGTTGCTATGCATTGGAACCAACTCGTTGGCACTTAACAGCTACAACAATACTTGAAGGAACCTGGCTGTTCAAAACTTTTTGAACAATTACTTGATGATATGTTTATTAAACCTGAAGACTGCCTGAATCTAGGGAAGATGTCTCACTTATAAATAAAATTAAAAGATTGTAAACATAGTTTAAGAAAATGATTCCAACAGTTGAAATAATAATAATAATAATAAAAAGGTAAACTTGCAACTAGCTTAAAGTTCTTCCTTGGATTAAGCAAGTCTACTAAATAATTGTTGAGGTGACCAACCAAACAACAAAAGGGATTAACATATTAACTTTAAGTGGAGACTTGAAGGTTCAATTAAGCCCAGCAACAAAATGATGAAATTGCTAAAAAAAAAAATTCACACGTGGCACTAAAAGCAACAAACTACTTTCTACTGGTCATGCTGGGTAATGACCAAGAACATCATGGTCCTCTTATATCTGCTCCTATTGTAACACGTGGAAAGCATTCTTTATTTTAAGAGTCACCTTTGAAAGAAGGGTTCTGAAGTAATAAGAAGCATCCAAGGGAAGAGGAGGAGGGGTTCAGGGAGCTAGAGTTTCTTTAGACTAAAGAAAAAAATCAAATGAAGTATATAATGTTGTTGTTGTTAAGTGTTGTCCAGTCGGTTCTGGCTCATAGTGATTCTGTAGTCAGAGAAGCAACTGGTGAGCTTGAACCATAGACCTTGTGGCCCAAACTGACCTTGTGGTCTAGTGCCTATGCCACAGCACCACATCAGGACTCTGAAATATGTTGTGGTTACATAACATGGAATTGGTTCCAACTCATAGCGACCTTGTACAAGGTTTCCAAGGCTGTAAATCTTTACAGGAGCAGAAAGCCTCATTTTTCTCCCGCAGCACAGCTGGTAGTTTCGAACTGCTGTCCTTGAGATTAGCAGCCCGATTTGTAACCACTTCACTACCAAAGCTCCTTGAAATATATAATAGTTGTCTTCAAATTTGGAAGATAAATTATACTAGAGGTTACAAACTGAATCTAGTACACACACTTGTTCATTATTAGTCTTTCTGGGTTTTAAAAAAATATATTATTATTTGTTTGTAAAATGTTAAATTAGTGGCCAACAGTTTTTAAAAAATCAGATTTCTCATACAAGTTTTGATTTATGGACGAGATGGAGGACTGGGTAATAATATTGTTATATGGGTTTGTAATTCAACAAATAAGTCCTGGTGTGGCACTGTAGGATAAGCACTGGACCACAAGGTCTGCTGTTCAAACCCACCAACCGCTCCTCAGAAACCCTATACAGGGTCACTATGAGTTGGAACTTTAACAACACATAAGACTCGATGGCACTTAACAACAAAAACAACATGCTCTGTGGATTAAGGTAATCAACTGCTTGCTCTCCTGATCTAGAGATGATAATGCCTCCCACTGCGGCTAGCCAGTCCTGCATCATTCCTTGCTGGTTTTCCCTAGCTCTGGGGACAATAAAAAAAACTTTTGAGAGAAAATGACTCCATGTCTTAACTGTTTATGGAACATGACTTTGCTATGAGTTTTGTATCACCATTGTTCTTTTACTTTGTTGAAAATTTATACAGACTGGAGACTAAAGTACATCTTGAAAATCTCTGTAGCATAAAAATAACTCTTCCAGAAAGCTTCAAACTATACAAAGCAATGTTCTATTCCTTCCTTCTTTTCCCCTCCCCACCCTCCAATGCCCTGTAATGTTCAATTTTGGTTTGAAGAAATGGCTGAAAGACAAATTGCCTTACAACAGGTCATCTTTGAAATATGGGAGAAGGCTGCTGACAGAGTGAGTTAAAAACTGCAGTGTTCACAATCTGGAAAACATCTGCCTTGCTCCAGACTGTAAACCACCACGCTGTAGAAAACGGTTTGTGACAGAGCAGAACCCAAGGCGGGTGTTTGTAAGGTTATGGGACAAGTCAAGGCTATTCAGGCACAGAACTGGGCAACATGCCCTTTGGCAAATTTTTGTAAGTAAATGACTTAAAAGGAAATACAAAAGTAACAGGTCAGGTATGAAACCTGGAAATGGAGCCAAATGCGTCCCTGTTTTTCTTACCAATGAGTACTCTTTTGTGGGACTGGTTTTAGATGGAAAACAATACTACTCCTTGGAAGTTCTGGTTGTTTGAGAGAGAAAGAGAAACTCTTAGAGGTGAATAAAATATGCTAGCAAGATTGGAGGAGAAATGCTCCCTCAGGACTTCATTCATAGTACAATAAAGGCTTAATAAGGGGCTGGCGCAATTAGGATTCTACTCCCCCCTCCCCAATAAATGGGCATCTCAGTTAATGGGGGAAGGAGAAATAATGTAAATTGTATGATTGAATACAGCCAAAGTAGAATGGCCAAGTTGACATTTCCTATCGATTTCCCCCCAGAGCTGCTTATACAAACAATGATAAGGGTTACAGTGAAATGGCGAACCTGGCAGGTGTACCAAGGTAGCAATTGGAGAGAACATCGGCAAAATATTATTTATTTATTTATTTCATTTAGTTTCCCACCCAAACTATGGTTTTTGGTTTGGAAGGTGGCTATGCAGTGAATGAAGGTTTATAGGCAGGGTCTCCATGAAGACCACTGACTCTGAGGACTGAGGCTGCTGGGAAGGAAGGAGAGATGAAACTGAACTGGAAAAGGACAAGCACTGTAAGGCATCCTTGCCTGGAGAGTGCTGCTGGAGGAGCACAACCTATATGTACTGAGTCTCTAAGTGGAGGACCTGGGAACACTCAGGAAACCTGTATGTGTGCCTAGGGCCTCCCTCCCTACATTCCTGGAGCTGCACATAAGAAAATCAGCACCCCAAAAACCCAATACACTAAGGAAGATCAAGGGAATGAGAAAAATGTTTATTCCCCTGAAATTCTCTTGCAGTTGTGAAAGGGTGGACAGAGGACTGGATCTAGACTCCTGAGGACTTGCTTTGAATCTTGATGGTCACAGAATAAACAATCCTGCCTCCTCAGCTTCTCAACCCATAAAAGAAAAATGCTCCCTTTTTCCTGTGGTTACTGTGAGAATTAAATTAACTCACACATCTATTGTTGTTGTTAAGTGCCTGACTCATTGCGACCCTGTATAGAGTTTCTGAGGAGCAGCTGGTGGGCTTGGACTGCCAACTTTGTGCTTTGTAGTCCAGCACTGACCCCACAGCTGACTCACATGTCTATGGATCATCAATTCAATCCTAGGTCAGATGCTGGTGGAATGAAGTTCACTAAACAAAAATGAGCCATCGTGGAAATGCAAAGCAGCATTTGGAATCCTGGCATGGTGCTTCAGGATCAGCACTGGACTGCTATCGGCAAGATCAGCAGTTCAAACCCACCAGCTGCTCCTTGCAAACCTACTACAGGGTCACTATAAGTTGGGACTAACTAAACAGAACAACAACATAGGAACACTGGTGGTACAGTGCTTAAATTGCTTGGCTGTTAACTGAAAAGTTAGAGGTTCAAATTCATCAGTCACTTCTATAAAGGTTACAGTCTCAGAAGCCCTCTGGGACAGTTCTACTCCGACGACAGTGGGTTTGGTTTGGTTGTGTAATAGCACTCAGATGATGGTCTGATTCTTCCACCAGATAGATGTAAGCAAGAGCAGGGCATGGACTGACCTCAATTGTTCACAAAAGTTTGAAACAGTAGAAACACAATACTTAACTTTAATGAGTGACGGAATAAATAGCTAACCAGTCTAATTATCAGGTGGAGTGCTGGTGGCACTGTAGGAAAAGCAGTTGACTGGCAATCACAAGGTCGGCAGTTCAAATCCACCAGCCACTCTGTGAGAGAGAGATGAGGTTTTCTGCTCCCATAAAGATTTAGAGCACTTAACAATAACAATGGTTAGGTGCCTGGGACCAGAAGGAAAAAACAGGAAGGAGGGTGAGAGGTCAGGCCTTCTTCTTTTCCTTTCAGCATCTCCAGGCACTGCCTGGGTATATCCACAGCAGGCATCTTAGGCTGTGTTTAATTTTATCTTCTTGTCCTAGAGTGAAAGTTCACAGATAAAACAATCTGTGCCAGATTGTTCTCAAATGCCTTCATTCTAGAAAGGTCAGCAAATGCTTACATTCTGTATTGAATTAGGCCTGTACGTCTTTTTATTTTTTTTTTTAAACCTTACTTAGCTGAAACTAAAACAAAAGTTATCAGTGGGAAAATGAGAAACCTCATGGAGATTTAGAAATCTCCTTAACTTAGACTTAACTGAAGACTGCAGAAACATTTTCATGAGACTCAATCCTATTTGAGAAGGAAAGAGGAAGAGAGTTGTTTCAAATCGGCCACACATTTGCAACATCTCATTGTAAGATGAAACGTTAATCTCAATATCTATTATCTATCGATCGATGGATTGATTGATAGATCTAATCATCCAGACTGCTTCGTAGAGCAACAAGACTTTGTCTTATGTACATTGGCATGTTATCAGGAGGGTCTAGTCCCTGGAGAAGGGCATCATGCTTGATAAAGTGAGGGTCAGCAGAAAGTAGGAAGACCCTCTATGAGATGGATTGAACAGTGGCAACAAACATAGGAATGTATTGAGAGGATGGCTGAGAATTGGACAGTGATTTGTGCTTTATGCATAGGGTCACTATTAGTTGGAAATGACTTGATGGTACCTAACAATAACATCTAACTATCTATTTATCTAGCTAGCTAGCTACCAAGACATACACACACACATATATACAGAATTCATAGGTTTGAGTCTTTGGTCTACTTCTCTTTTACACTATGATTTGGACTAGTTACGTAACCTTTCAAAGTCTATTTTCTTTCTTGTCTGTAAAATGAGTCTAAGAAAACCCTATTCAATAGGTTAACTACCTTACATGAGATGTTGCTTTCACGTGATGGTGAGTCATTTCTGACTCACAGTGACCATGATAGAGTTTCCAAGGCTATACATCTTTGCAGGAACAGAAAGCTTCCTCTTTCTCCTGAGGAGAAGCTGGTGGACTCAAACCACCGACCTTGTAGTTTTCAGTCCAGTGCTTATCCTACAGAACCAAAGCCTAAAAAAACTCAGCACAGTTTTTGGCTCACTGCTAGCACTCAGTAAATGGCACTGTTGTTTAATATTATCGCTATTCTGTATCCCGTAGGAGAGTGTTCCTCAAATCCCACACGATTGACATTTGGACTGGATAATTCTTTGCATGAGTTGCTTAGTGCATTGTAGGGTGTTTGGCAGCCTCCCTGATCTCTACCCACTAGATACACATAGCATCTACCCCCACCCATATCTGTTTTGACAACCAAAATTCTCCAGACATTGTCAAATGTAGAACAAAGAGCAGTGGTCAAAGAGATAGGAGACTGGTTCCTATGAACTCATTTGTGATCTTGGACAAGTCTGTACTTCTCTGAGCCTTAGTTTTCTCATATGATAAATGATGGTGAAAATGTGAAAATTCCTATCTTGTTTATCTTTCATGGATTTTATGGGGATGAAATGTAGGGGGGAAACCAAATGCTCTAAGAAGTGCTATCAAGTCAGGTTCTGGGATGGTTTTGTCAGAAGGTGGACTGTTGAGTGGTGATTATGATTATCAGAACAGCAGCTAATGCCGACCTGCTCCCTTCCCCGACCCGCTTGCTGGGGACCCACCCGCCTCTCAGCAGCTTCTTATTGATCATATGTCCAGGAGCCACCGCTGCTTTAATGAATGTGTTTGTGTCTTGGCTTGAAGAATTAAAGAGGAACTGTTTCCTTTCAAGATGAAATTAAAATGTTCTTACTCCATGTGGTGAAAACTGCCTGTCACGTCTAGATTTAACTTTCATCTCAATATACCCTCCATGTGACCAGAATTAACTGGCCCTCAGAACTACAACTATGTCCTCTACAGATTTCTATTCAGAAAGATACATTCTGAATGATTCTGACATGCCATACTGACTCATACTCTAATAGTATACTGAATAGGACTACGGTGGATTTCTTCATCTACAAGGAAACATTCTTTGGTGTCATGACATATTATGGGAATCCGTATGGTGAAGCCCATAGTTGGGGCCTAGTGTCTTTCCTGTATTTATCTCTGAAAACTTTTAGTGGGGCTAGTCAAGTACCTAGGGAAGGAACATGAGCTCTGTAGTTTGGTCAGAGCTGTGCTCAGATAGATGAAGGTTCAAAGTCTTACTCTGTCAGTGTGTGATGGAGACAACTCATTTGGCTCTTCTGCATCTCAGTGGGTATTCATAAGACCTCTATACAGTTTGGTTATGAGCTATAAATAGAGCACTAAGCATCGTGTGGGCTCTTAGTAGGTGTTTAATAAATGTAAGTCATTTCTCTCTCTGTAATCTGAAAGGCCTTTAGTGGTTTTCTTTCTTCCCTCTGAATGTGTGATTGCTTCAGGAAAAGTACTGAAATAAAAACCTATACTTTTTAGATATAATCTATATTCTTTACTTAAACCAATGGAGTCCTGATGTGGCATTGTAGGGTAAGTGCAGGGCAAGGTGTTTCTTCTGGAAGAAAAATTCAAAGGAATTCATATGGTCTCTTTATAAACACACATCGGTATTCTGAGACAGTACAATGAAGGCGCAAGAAGTTGAGCTTTGGAATCACACAAGATTTGCTATGTTGTGGGTGACCAGGGGCTTTCTCAGCCTCAGTTTCATCATCAGCAAAACAGGATTAGTGATACCTGTCACAGTATGCAGATGAGTCTAGGCAAGGCATGTGGAAACACAGAGCACTGAGACCGGCACATAGAACACAGCAAATGTTGTTTTAAGCTTGGCTCTTGTGAAGCTCCTTAACCTCACCCAGACAAGAGATTGGGAAATGAAGTAAACACTTACTTTTTATCTTTATTCCTCCCTTCCTAATGTTGAATATATGGAGCTCTGGTAGCATAGTGGTTATGAATTGGGCTGCTAATCTCACGGTCAGCAGTTGGAAATTACCAGCTGTTCTGCGGGAGAAAGATGAGGCGTTCTGCTCCCATAAAGATTTACAGTCTCGGAAACCCTATGCAGGGTCACTATGAGTTGGAACTGACTCCATGGTACATAACAACAAAAACAACAACAATGTTGAAAATAACTTGGAAAAACTCACCAACTCTGAATTACAAGACATAAAAAAAAAAAAATACAGGACAATTTGCTATTGTGTAGGAAAGTCATTTTGTAGGAAAACACAATATAAAAACAGGTAACACATAAAAATAAAAGTATAACATAATAGTTTTCCAAGTTTTCATCCCTAAGGGTTTCTTTTCATAATTTTACTACTTTCCCCAGTATGTTTTCGCCTCTCGTCTTTTTTGTTCCATGACATCTGGACTAATCTGTATTGTATCATTAGATGCAGCACTAGAATTAACTCAACTCTTTTGTTGTAGTTCAATAGAACCATGGACCATATTCTATTCTGCGTTCAAGTTCACCACCTCATGGTTGGCTCTCAATCAATAGAGATGAACAGACAGCAAACATTCCTCTTTATATGTTGATTATAATGTTGTTGTTAAGTGCCATCGAGTCTGTTCCAACCCATAGCAACCCTGTATAGGGTTTCCGAGGAGCGACTGGTGAGCTTGAACTGCTGACCTTGTGGTTCAAACTGACTTTGTTGTCCAGCACATTTTATTATATTAGTTGAGCACTTAATATATTTCAGGGAATTAGGGATTTATTTTTAGATATTTCTTCATTTATTCTCACAATAAACCTGAGGTTTATATTATTCCATTTTACTGATTAGAAAAATAAGGTTAGGCAGGATTAAGAAATTTACCTGATAGCACACGACTAGTTCATTGAAGATCTGGGATTCAAACTCAAATAATTTGACATAGAACCTATGACCTTAATCACTGTGATAAACTGCTTTCACTCTGAACTACATATTTGTAGTTTCCCTGTTATTGCTTTTAAACAGATTCATTATACTTTCTCTTAGAAGAGAGAGTATTGCTTAGTGGTTTAGAAAGCAAGACGACCTGAGTTCTAGATGCAATTCAGCCATTGACACTTGGATGTCCTTGGGCAAGTTTTATTATTTTTATTAAGTTTTCGTTTCCTGGTCCATAATATGAGGATAATAGAGACTGGATATAAGAATTAAATGAGGTAACCTCGGCAACCTAAGACAGAGCCATTGCCATGCTGCAATGAGTTTCGATGACAGGTAAGACGGAGCAATTCGCACTGACCGCCTAAGACAGGCAGCGTCCCTTAAACAAATAATAAATAAGGGGGAATCTGATGCAGACCATGCAGACCTGGTCAGGAGTTCAAGTCCCTGTGGGCCCAAGCGTTGCAGACCATCCAAACCATAGGCTCTGAGGATCAGACTTTAGCCACCTAGCAGACATAGCAAACTGTCCCTCATCTGATTATTCAGTTACGCTTGTTAGTAATTGCATACATGAGCCCTGAATATCCACAGATAAATGTAAAAACCTTCCCTAAAAGCCGAGACTGTAAATTCCAAAAAGGCAAAGTTTCCCCCCCACCCCACCCCCCAAAAAAACGCTAAAGAGGATAGAGAGAAACACTGTTAACTGATGATGTATGGAGGGGATTATAATCAATGTAATGAAACAAGTCATATGAATGGTCGAATGTGAAACTGATGATGTGCCCTGAAAACTTTCACTCAAACCACAATAAAAACCTTAAAAAAAAAAAGAATTAAATGAGGTAACGGAGGCAAGTTGTCTCATATGCGACCTGCCATGTAATTGTCACTCAATAAAACAACTGCGGCATTAGGACTAGACTTTACCTACATTGATTGGCCACTCAGTTTAAAGTAAACTAATTGTCATCACCTAACACTTCCTCCTTTCTCATCCACATCTCATCAACGAGACATGTTCTATGTGCCTTCAGGACTGGGCTGCCCACTTTCTAAGCCTGGCTTCCCATTCATCTCATGGTCTTAAATGGCCATCTATATGCTATCATTTGCCAACTGTTTATCTCTAACCAAGACCTCATCCTTTAACTCCAGACTCTAATATCCAACCGCCTCTTCAGTGTCTCCTTTCGGATTTCTGAAATCAAAAATCTACTGACATCAAGTTGATTTTGACTTGACAGCGACTCTATAGAACAGAGGAGAATGCCTTCTTACAGTTTCTGGGATTGTAAATGTTTCTAGGAGCAGAAATCTGTCTTTTCTCCCTGCACACTGCTTATCCACTGTGCCACCAGGTCTCCTTGGATTTCTAAAAGACCCCTCAAATTTAGCATGAACAAAAACAAACTCCTGACTCTAGTTTCCATCACACTTGTTCCTCCTATAGTTTTCTCCATCTCAATAAAAGGCTGCTCTTGATCCTAACTTTGTTTTATAGCTCACATCTGATCCATCAGTAGTCTGATCATTACGGTCTATTCTCAACTCAGTAGCCGAACTGACTTTTTAAAAATATAAGTCAGATCATATCACTCTTCTATTCAAAACGTCTAATGCCTCCCTATCTCAGGAAGGTTTAAAGCTTAATTCCTACAGTAGCCTACAAGCCACTACATCATTTGGCTCCATTATTCTCTGATTGCATCTTGTATCACTCTTTCTCCTCATTTTACTTCAGCTGTAAAGGCCTGTTTGCTCTTTGTTTGATGTGCTAAGCCTACTTCTACTTCAGGGTCCCTGCTACAGTCCTGTGCCTGGATGAGTATTTGACACATGGTAGGTACTCAGCTGGGCTGCTAACCTCAAGGTCAGTAGTAGTTCAAATCTACCTGACACTCCACGGGAGAATGAGGAGGCTTTCAACTCTTGTAAAGATTTACAGTCTTCGAAACCCTGCATAGGGTCACTGTGAGTTGGAACCAACTCGCTGGCACACCACTACCACCACCACCACCACCAGTTACTCAGGAATTAATGGAATACGAATTGAAATGTTTCAACAAACTGATGCAGCACTAGAAGTGCTCACTGGTCTTTGCCAAGAAATCTGGAACACAGATTCTTGACCAAGGATCTAGAAGAGATCCAATCCAAACAAAGGTGACCTAGCTAAATATGGAAATTACTGGACAATATCATTAATATCAAAGAGCTGGTGTGGCGCTGTAGGATAAGCACTGGACTGCAGGGTTGGTTTGAACTGCAAAGTCAGTGGTTCAAACTTGCCAGCAGCTCATTGGAAACCCGATACAGGGTTGCTATGAGTCAGAACTGACTGGATGGCACTTAACAACAACAATCAATATCACGTAAGAAGGTAACAAACAAGCTAACAACAATATCTAACCTAAAGACACCGTTTGAGATGAAACAAACACCATTAATCCTGTTTCTTCCCTTTAATTCTCTTAAGAAAAGTGCAGTGGGATAGGAGATCTTTGAAAGCTGATTAAACACAGTGGAGACAAAGCCTTGCTATTTACCACATGCTGGGATGTCACAGAGGTCTGACTTAAAGTTTTCATCCAAGGTAAAGCACCACGGGGCCTCCTTCTGATTTCCTGGGTTGCGGCAATAGGAATGTCCCCCATTCAGCTCTGGGAAGCGCAGTGCGGTAAAGGTGTGCGTATGGGGGTACTGGGAATTCCATGGTTGACACTGTCGCCCCGATTTAGTCACGCTGACAGTACCCCGGTAGTCCACACCTGTGCTGTTGTAACACTTGTGATCTGAAAAACAGAAAATGAAAGCCCAAATGGGGAGAAAGAAGCAGAGGTAGACTCTGGAGTTCCCAGCCAGCAGTTTTTTGGAGGGGAGGACCTGCAATTAGCCTCTTGGCCAAACCACTTTGCTGTCAGGGGCCAAGCAGGGCAGAACTTCCCTGCCTGCTGGGCTCTCACCCAGGGCTGTCCAGCAGCTGCATTCTTGGGAGGATTTAAAGCTTATGCTTCAGGAACCAAACCATTCCTCCACAAGTATTTCTTAATATTGGATGCAGAAGAAATTGGAACTGGGCTGGGACCTGGGGGCACACGGGTAATTTTCTAGTAAATGGTTCAAGGAAGGTACAAGCCAAACTTTTCCCTCCATTTCTGATTGTTGATCTTAGTTATAAATCATGTGATAAAGGAATCTATCTGGTGATTCACAGAACTTGTTTATTAGGAGCATGCATTATGGACTGCCAGAAGAACAAACAAATCTGTTTTGGAAAACGTATAGTTAGAATGCTCCTGAGAAGCCAGGATGGTGAGACTTCATCTTTCATACTTCTGATATTTTCAGGAAGATCCAGTCCCTGAAGAAGGACCATCATGCTCGGTAAAGTGGAGGGTCAGCAAATAAGAGGAATACCCCCCAACCAGAGAAATTGGCAGAGAGAAGGTAGCAATGGACTCAAGTCCATAGGTTACAACAATAGTAATGATGGTGCAGGAGAGAGCAGTGCTTTGTTATGTTGTGCACAGGGTCACTATGAGCTGGAGCTCCCTTGACGACACCTAACCCCATCATGGGCTTCTCATAGGACAAAGGGTCATCTCTGTGCTGGTGGACTGGATACCCTAGAGAATCATAAGAGCTGTAATCTGAAAGTGGTGTAGAAGCTCTTGAGTTCAAATAAACAGAATGATTTTGGGCGGAGTAAAAAGGTTATAGTAATGATACTAATAAGGATGATATTGGGTAATATTTACTGAGCATTTACCATGTGCTAAGGAGTCTTGGTGTCGTGCTGTGGGTTAATGCGCCAGACTGCAAAGCCGTTTGAACTGCAAAGTCGGCGGTTCAAGCTCACTAGCTGCTCCTCCGAAACCCTATACAGAGTTGCTATGGGTCGCAAACTACTTGATGACACTTAACAACAACAACAAGGAATCCTGGTGTGGTTTTGTGGGTTAATGTATCAGACTGCCAAGCTGTTTGAACTGTAAGGTTGGTGGTTCAAGCTCACCAGCTGCTCACTGGAAACCATATATAGGGTCGCTATGGGTAGGAATTGACTCAAAAGCACTTAACATCTTTACTACCACTCGTCTGTCAGTTTGTCGTACTGTGGTGGCTTGTGAGTTGTTGTGATTCTGGAAGCTATGGCACTGATATTTTAAATATCAGCAGGGTCACCCATGGTGGACAGGTTTCAAATGAGCTTCGAGATGAAGACAGACTAGGAAGAAGGAGTGATGAACTACTTCCAAATATTCAGTCACTGAAAACCTTATGAATAGCAGAGAAACACTATCAGATATAGTGCTTGAAAATGAGCCCCTCAGGTTGGAAGGCACTCAAAATACAACTGGGGAAGAGTTGTCTCCTCAAAGTAGAGGAGAACGTGATGACTCGAACGGAGTAAAGCCCATGAGAGTAAAGCCCTCAGGACCTTCATTTGTTGATGGGTATGACTCAAAATGAAGACAAACAGCTGTAAACATCCATTAATAATTGGAACATGGATTGTATGAAGTATGAATCTGGGAAAATTGGAAATTGTCAAAAATGAAATGGAACGCATAAACATTGATATATTAAGCATTAATGAGTTGAAATGGACTGGTATTGGCCATTTTGAATCTGACAACCACATGGTTTACTATGTAGGGAATGACAAATTGAAGAGGAATGGCATTGCATTCATTGTCAAAAAGAACATATTCAGATCAGTCATGAGGTACAACGCTGTCTGTTATAGGATAATATCCATGTGCCTACAGGGAAGCCCAGTTAATACCACTATACAAATTTATGTACCAACCACTAAAGCCAGTGAGGATGAAATAGAAGAATTTTACCAACTTCTTCAATCTGAAATCTATCAAACATGCAATCAAGATGTATTGCTCATTACTGGTGATTGGAATGGAAAGGTTGGGAGCAAAGAGGAATGATCAGTAGTTGGAAAA
>NW_006408566.1:11030704-11031367 GCF_000296735.1 Chrysochloris asiatica
AGATCAGTCATGAGGTACAATGCTGTCTGTGATAGGATAATATCCATGTGCCTTCAGAGAAGACCAAGGAGCTCTGGTAGCGTAGTGGTTACGAATCAGGCTGCTAACATCAAGGTCTGCAGTTCAAAACTACCAGCGGTTTGCAGGAGAAAGATGAAGCAGTCTGCTCCTGTAAAGATTTACAGCCTTGGAACCCCTGTGTAGGGTCACTATGAGTCGAACCAACTTCACGGTACTTAACAACAACAAAAACAACGGGGTAGACCAGTTAATACCACTATTATTCAAATTTATGCAGCAATCACTGTACATGGACCAAGAGGCAGTTGTTCGAACAGAACATGGAAACACTGAATGGTGTAAAATTAAGAACTGTGTGTGACAGGGTTGTATTCTTTCATCATACTTATTTAACCTGTATGCTGAGCAAATATTCCAAGAAGTTGGGTTATATGAAGAAAAATGTGGCATCAGGATTGGAGGAAGACTCATTAACAACCTGCGATATGCAAATGATACAGCCTTGCTTGTTGAAAGTAAAGAGAACTTAAAATACTTACTGATTAAGATCAAAGACCCAGCCTTCAGTATGGATTGCATCTCAATGTAAAGAAAACAAAAATCCTCACCACTGGACCAATAAACAACATTCTTATCAATGGA
>NW_006408566.1:11031467-11052694 GCF_000296735.1 Chrysochloris asiatica
TGGAAAGAGACGATGGAAAAGCTCCATATCATCAGTGAAGACAAGGCCAGGGGCAGACTGTGGAACAGATCATCAATTGCTCATATGCAAATTCAAACTGAAGCTGAAGAAAATGAAAACAAGTCTATGAGAGCCAAAATATGACCTTTTACAGTATTGTCTTCAAGAAGGAGTTCTTAGGTGGTGCAAATGGGCTGGTACTTGGCTGTTAAGCCAAAATGTTGGAGGTGTGAGTCCACCCAGAGTTACCTTAAAAGAAAGGGCTGGCAATTTACACTTGAGAAATCAGTCAATAAAACCCTGATGGAGTTCTAGTCTACTCTTGACACACCATGGGATCACCATGAGTCAGAAACGACTCTACAACAGCTGATTTACTGGTTGGTCTTCATGAAGTTCTTTGAAAGTAGGGACTATGTTTAATCTACCATTGCACACTCAGCAAACTGGGAAGTCAGGTGACTGCCAATGCAGATTACTTTGGGCTAAGTTCCAGTTCCCACTGTGCCATGGGGTTGCTGGACCCAGGGCAGAACAGACAGTGAGGGGATACCACTTACTTTTATTTATAGGATCTGCCATGGGAATTCCAATCCGGATGCAGTTTGCAGCTTCTGGGCTCTCTGGCTGGGGGAGATCTTCACAGTTTGGCAGTTTCAGCCTCATCAGAATCATGGGATTCGATCTTGCAAAAATGTACTCTGTTTGACACAGGACGTTTTCAAGGATTTCACATTCATCGCGACACAAGTCACGAGGCTTTGGGACCGATGAGGTTTCATCACAGTATGGGAAGGCGTAGTGGCACAGGGAAGGAATGGCAAACTGAGAGCACTTATCAGATAAGTGGCTGGAGGTGCCAATCATGGTGAAGGCAGCTGAAAAACAAACACAATTACTGACTCCAAGGGGCCAGGGTTTATCTTCTCTGGTTATCTAGTCAACAGATATCAGATATAAACACACACTGAGCAGAATCTGCTATGCTCAAACAGTCAAAGAGAAGGAGATTCATTTCAGATGTCTAAGCAGCTACCTTTCACTGGCTTGAAAAAAATCATTGTGACTACAAAGTTATAAAAACAAGATTATATTACATATGTTCCATTTCCTAATAAAAAGAATTAATTAGGTTAAAGTACAATATATTTTTCATTTTTACTACAAAGAAACAGAACTTTGTGTTTCATCCAGTACTTTTGATTAGTTTTGTGAAGCTTCTAAAACATTTGACAGCTGCAGGGCTGAGCTTGTCTTAGGTGGTGGCTGTGCCTGTGCCTGTGTCTGAAACAGCACTTAGTTCTATGACTTGCTGGATGACTTTGGGTAACTTGCTTAATTTCTTTATGGTTTGAATGCTTCTTCTCCATCTTCTGAAAAACCAGGCTACTTACCTGGTAGTTCTTGCAGAGGACATCCCAACTGTCTCAGTGACAATCACAGAATGCTATTGGATCTGTAGACCCATGGCCTAATTTCTTACCCAATAGAAATCTATGTTCAAAAGGAAGACCTCCAATGACAAGGAGCTTATATTTCACTAGGCAGTCTAGGAGGTTGCTGAAATACTGTTTCCCAAAGTTTGTCACTCAGAGCTTTACTTCTGTAGAACATAAACAGTGTTAGGAGAAATTAGTCTAAACAAGTTTGGGAGATGCTGGGCTAGACAAATTTAAATGGATTTTTTTTTTTTAAGTGCAATAGTTTATAGTCAACTGATGTTCACTAAAAATCTTCATGAGATTATTCCAATTTGATTTATCATATATTTCGATCAGAACCTCCCATTTTGTGTGTGATATTTAATTAATAGCCTATTACAAATGCTCTGAGATGAGGCTGACTTGTGCTTTTAACATCTCCCCCCCATCACTATTGCCTCCTTCTGCTCTCTGGAATTTCATAGAATCATTTTTCCTCTTGAAAGCCTTAGGGCTGTACATCTTCCTATGGATCACCCTCCTCCTCCAAGTTCTTTCAAATTCCCCTTAAGGCATGGTTTCTGGATTTTCTGTTGTTCCATGTGCCCGCTTTGTGCTTATTCTTGACTCTCTTAAATCCTATGGTTTCCAGATAAATGAAATGATACTCCATTACATTTAAATTTTACATAAACATTTGGAACATTGTTGTTTTTGTGACATGCCATCCATTTGGTTTTAACGCATAGCAACCCTGTATAGGGTTTCCAGGGAACAGATGGTGGGTTTGAACTACTGACCTCGTAGTTTGCAGTCCAGTGCTGACATAGCATGACACCAGGGTAGCTAGATAAATGAAAAGAGGCTCAAAAAAAAAAAAAGTGTTTAACTTAAATTTCTACTTAACTGGGTAATTTCATTGGCTAAATCCAGCAACTCTAGTAAAACCTTATGAAGGGAATGTCAATAGATTTCAAAGAGGTGCCTGGTGCAGAGTCATAATAATTATAGTAATGATAGAGGTACACAGAGGTCCACCTCTATCATTGTACGTATTATTGCTCTATAACCTCCACCAACAGTATATAAAGTGGGCTACAGGACTGGACCAGAAAGTGCTATAATATTACGTTTCAATGAAAAAGAAAGCCACTTCCCAATTATAAAACAGTTGTTGTTGTTGTTGTTGAGTGCCATCGAGTCGGGTCCGACCCATAGCGACCCTGTACAGGGTTTCCGCGGGTGTAAATCTTTACGGGAGTAGAAAGCCTCATCTTTCTCTCGCGGAGCGGCTGGTAGTTTCGAACCGCTGACCTTAAGGTTCGCAGCCCGATTCGTAACCACTACGCTACCAGAGTTCCTTTATATAAAACAGTAGGAAGGGTCAAATATAGAAAGATTGTTGCTAATTGCTGTTGAGCCGGTTCCCATTCATAGAGACCCTATATAGGGTTTCTGAGAAGTGACTATTGAATTTGAACCGCTGACCTTGTGGTTCAAACTGCCCTTGTGGTCCAGTGCATTATGCCATAGCACCACAAGCAAGAAAAGATTTAGGATCATCATGCTTCATCATTCATTTCACAGATGAAGAAAGAGATATTCATAGAGGATGAGTGATTTCTCCAAAGTCACAATAATGGTAGTTCTGGGATTAGCATTCAGCTAGACCCTAAATCCATTCCCTTTCAATCTTAGAGCATGTTATTTCCCAATAGTAAGCTCTGTGAGGGCAGAGACAGACCTGGCTTATTCACCATTTCATCATACCCCCGTGCTCAGCGCAGTTCCTGGTACAATGAAAGCACTTAATAATATTTATTGAGTGTTTGAATGGATGTGAGATTTCTCAAAGCTTCTTTTGCCTCTAAGAGCAACCTCCAATAAATTATTTTAATGTAAATTCCAGAGAACAGAGAGCATGTCTTATGCTTCTTAATGCTACTGCTTCCAGGCCTCAGACTTAAGTCTAATGCTTTGTCAAGAGAAGGGCTCAAAAACCTATTGGTGAGAAAAATAGTTATTTAAGGAAGAAGCACAATTTCAGTAGTGTTATTTACCTGTGATCTGATTTTCTATTTCCCCTTGCATGTGCAAAGACTCCATATAGACTGTACGGTTGCCAATAAATCTTGCACATGCAATCCCTCTGTATGGCTGACAGAATCCATCTTCTTCATACTCATCTCTAAAAACAAAGCACAGATACTATTATTAGGGCTGCAGCACATGCGTACGATCGCTCTGGAGGTACGATGCCCTAAATAACCACGAGGGGGCGCAGTTGATCACGGTATCCTAAAGCCGGGCCTAAGGAATCCAGTTCTAGCTCAGTTCCATCCATCAACTAAAACATCTGTTGGTCACATTGGTCAAGTTTCCTGCACTCCCAGAAAATCATCCTAAAGCTCAGAAATCATCCTAAAATTTTGGAGAAAACACTTTTATTTTCGCAGCTGGTGGTGGGCTGGGAGATGATGTAGTTATAGGAGTAGAAAGGAAATGAATTGGAAATCTGGGCACATGTTCTACAGTTGTTGTTTTTAAGCAGAGATTATTTCTGCTTCATTTGCTACAAGGTATAGGTTCATGGTCCACAAGATCCACTTCAACTGACATGTTAATTAGGGGGAGAAGGAAAGAAACCAGAGGACACCCCAAGTGTATGGCTCTTCCTCTCTTAGGAAACTACCCTGCAGAAACAGGGCAAGAATTGAATTTGAAATAAATCACTAAAGCCAAGGAAATCCAGAGAAAAAGCAAAACTTCTCAAAAGCAGACCACAGCCAAAAAAAAAAAAAAAAGGCTGCCAACCAACCTCCATCCTGGATACTGACTGCCCCTCTGCTAGCCTGGTTGGAATCATTCTTTCTCTTTGGTTTCTTCGAAGTTGAACTATCCCAGAGCAAAAATCAGGACAACAAAATGCTCTTCATGCAGTTAAGAAATCAACACTGCAGCCAAAGACTTCTTTATAATTTTAACGAAAGCAAAGATGTCACTTTAGTGACTCAGGCGTTTCTGACACAAGCCATGGTCTTTTCAAAATCCTCATATGTATGAAAAAACTTGACAAGGAAAAAGGAACCCTGAAAAAGAACCGGCACATTCGAATTGGGATGTTGATGAACCAGAAGAATGAACAAATAGTCTTGGAGGAAGAAGTCACATGACTTCTTAGAAGTGAGGACGATGAGACTTTGGCTTACTTACTTTAGACATGTCCTCTGGAGGGACCAATCGCTGGAGAAGGACATCATGCTTGCTAAAGCAGAGGGTCAGCAAATAAAGAGGGTGACCTTCAATGAGATAGACTGGCACAGTGCCTACAACAATGGCCTCAAATGTACCAAAGATTGTGAGGACAGTTCAGGACAAGGGAACATTTGTTCTGTTTCTATATAAGGTGTCTATGAATTGAAGCAGATGCATCCATACCTAACAACAAAGACAAGTTGTGTGACCCCTTTGAGCCATGATTTTCTAACGATAAGATGGAAATGAGAATTGACTCTTCTACCCCATAAATAAGGAAACCTGGTGGTGTCGTGGACTATGTGTTGGGCAGCTAACTGCAAGACCAGCAGTTCGAACCTACCAGATGCTCCGCAGGAGAAAGATGAGGTTTTCTGTTCCCATATTCAGAGACTCAGCAACCCTATGTAGTGTTGCTATGTGTCAGAACTGACTCAACAGCACACAACACTAACCACCACCCCATAAATGAATGGAGTCCTGGTTTGGCGCTGTAGGATAAGCACTGGATTGCTAACCACAAGGTCGGCAGTTCACACCCACCAGCCACACTTTGGAAACTCTATACAGGGTTGCTATGAGTCAGAACCGACTAGATGGCGCTTAACAACAATAACAACAACCCGGTAAACGAAAGTCCCTGGATGGTGCGAATGGTTAAGCACTCCACTAAGCTCAGAAAGACAGGCTGTTCAGACCCACCCAGAGGCATCTTAGATGACTAGTCTGCCAGTCTACTTGTAAAAGGTCACAGCTTGTAAAAGGTCACAGCCTTGACAACCCTCCAGAATGCTTCTACTCTGATCACATGGGGTCACCATGACTTGGTGACAACTTACAACCTAAGTGAAAATCATGAAGATCTCATCATATAATGTAAAAGATATGCATTTTTTAATGCTACTAAGAAGTAACATGATTACTATTCAGGTGTTTACAATTACCAAAGAGGCCATTTGTTTGAAGAAGCTATTTACTGAGCCCCTCATTTGTCACACAGACTCAACTTAGTGCTACGGGCCTGAACTTCCTCAACGGGCTTTACTGTGGGAGTCTAGAAAGCACTGCAGAGCAGGAAAGCAGGTGAGCAATACCTGGTGGGCCTGATGATTCAGAGACACTAGTTTTCTGCTACTTTCTCCTTCTCATCAGCTAAAACAGTCATTTTAAGTGGAGAATGGGGAAACTATCTCCGGTTTAGTCCCGAAAATAGTTTGTACTACTGCAAAGCTCTTTTTAAAAATGTAACCTTTCAGTACACACATGAATGAATATATCATATAACCGGCATAAAGACATTGAAATTTTAATGCAAAATCCTGCAAGCATTCCACATGTTTACTTTCATAAATCCTAGAGTGATGCTGAAGTCTTTTTGGCTTCAATTTTACTTGGGTTGTAAAATTAACCCAACTTTTATTGGGTAACTAATACCATAAACCTATGGGGAGAAAGAAGGTTCTCGGATGACTTAGCCTTGGATCTTGGAAACCTAAACAGAGGTGAGGATATACTCAACTCCACCCCCCACGATTACAGATGATACCTTTCTATCCCTAGGCATTAGCAGAGCCCTGGATTTTTAAGGTGTCATTATGAGAACACTTCTTCCTCCCTTGTGTTAAACTCTCAAGGCCTCAATTTATATCTGTTGGGAGGCCAAAACTCTGGAATTATCCCCAGATATAAATCCCCACCCTCCTGGCAGGTCCCATATTTTATGTGTGAGGCTTAGGTTAAATTCTTACCACCTTTCCAGTTCAAGACACTAAAAGGACCCTTTGAATACTCCCCCACCTCCCTCAGAATAAAATGGAATATAATTCCTTTGCTGCACATATCTTATCAAGGGCTTACACCTGCAGGTGTATTGAATTTTTGACTGAGCCCAGAATGTCTGCTCTTCTGGCCAGCTTCCTGGGGACAGATACAAAAAATAAAAAATGTGTATGAGTATACCCACATAAACAATGTGACATCATCCACTGGGGACTAGTTATTGACCTTGGCTGCTTATTACAATCTCTGCAGGAAGCTTTCCAAAATACTGATGCCCAGGCTCCACCCTAGACCTATTCAATCAATCTAAGAATAAGGTTTAGGCGCTTTTGCTATTTTGAAAATCCCAGGTGATTTCAATGTCATTGAGACCCACAGAAGTAGACAAACACACATGCATTAAGCATTTACACCTCTGTGCGGGGAACTATATGCTAAGTACTGTCCTCAGAGCCACCTCATAGAAAGCTTTGTCATCCTTATTTTACAGAGGGAGAAACTAAAGTTCAGAGAAATGCAATAACTGGCTTGAATTCACAGAGCCAGTTACATAGTGGTGGTGGTGGTGGTTATGTGCCATGGAGTTGGTTCTGACACATAGTGACCCTGTATAGGGTGTCTGAGGCTGTAATCTTTATGGAAGCAGAAAGCCTCATCTTTTTTCCTCAGAACTGCTGGTAGTTTTGAACTGCTGACCTTGAGTTTAGCAGCCCGACTCGTAGCCACTATGCTATCAGAGATCCTTAGTTACATAGTTGTTGTTGTTAGGTGCCATTGAGTCAGTACTGACACATAGCGACCTCATGCACAGCAGAACAAAACACTGTCCAATCTTGGGCCAACCTCACTACTGTTGCCACGCTTGAGTCCATCGATGCTGCCACTTGGCCAATCCATCTTGTTGGGGGTCTTCTTTTTCTCTGACCCTCTAGGGGATCTAAATTTAAAGTTCACTCAGGCCACTACAACATGTTGCTAGATGTATAATTAAGTTTGGTTTTTCCAGTGCTGCTTTTCATTAAATCAGCCTCATTATCATAAGAAACTATCTTATGAGTCCTTAATCTATGCCACCACGACTTGTCTGTCAGTTTGTCATACTGTGGTGGCTTGTGAGTTGCTGTGATTCTGAAAGCTATGCCATCAGTATTTTAGATGCCAGCAGGGTCACCCACGGTGGACAGGTTTCAGATGAGCTTCCAGACAAAGACTAGGAAGAAGGAGTGATGAACTACTTCCAAATATTTAGTCACTGAAAACCTTATGAATAGCAGAGAAACACTGTCAGATATAGTGCCAGAAAATGAGCCCCTCAGGTTGGAAGGCACTCAAAATGTGACTGAGGAAGAGCTGCCTCCTCAAAGTAGAGGTGACCATGATGATGCGAACGAAGTAAAGCCTATGAGAGTAAAGACCACAGGACCTTCATTTGCTGATGGGGCACAACTCAAAATGAAGAGAAACAGCTGTAAACATCCATTAATAATCAGAACATGAAATGTACGAAGTATGAAACTGGGAAAATTGGAAGTTGCCAAAAATGAAATGGAACATGTAAACATCGATATCTTAGGCATGAGTGAGATGAAATGGACTGGTATTGGCTATTTTAAATCTGACAACCACATGGTTTACTATTTGAGAATGACAAATTGAAAAGGAATGGTTTTGCATTCATCATCAAAAAGAACATATTAAGATCAGTCATGAGGTACAATGCTGTCTGTGATAGGATAATATCCATGTGCCTTCAGAGAAGACCAAGGAGCTCTGGTAGCGTAGTGGTTACGAATCAGGCTGCTAACATCAAGGTCTGCAGTTCAAAACTACCAGCGGTTTGCAGGAGAAAGATGAAGCAGTCTGCTCCTGTAAAGATTTACAGCCTTGGAACCCCTGTGTAGGGTCACTATGAGTCGAACCAACTTCACGGTACTTAACAACAACAAAAACAACGGGGTAGACCAGTTAATACCACTATTATTCAAATTTATGCAGCAATCACTGTACATGGACCAAGAGGCAGTTGTTCGAACAGAACATGGAAACACTGAATGGTGTAAAATTAAGAACTGTGTGTGACAGGGTTGTATTCTTTCATCATACTTATTTAACCTGTATGCTGAGCAAATATTCCAAGAAGTTGGGTTATATGAAGAAAAATGTGGCATCAGGATTGGAGGAAGACTCATTAACAACCTGCGATATGCAAATGATACAGCCTTGCTTGTTGAAAGTAAAGAGAACTTAAAATACTTACTGATTAAGATCAAAGACCCAGCCTTCAGTATGGATTGCATCTCAATGTAAATAAAACAAAAATCTTCACCATTGGACCAATAAACAACATTCTTATCAATGGAGAAAATCTGAAGTTGTCAAGGACTTCATTCTTCTTGGATCAACTATCAACACTCATGGAAGCAGCAGTCAAGAAATCAAATGATGTATTGCATTAGGCAAATCTGCTGCACAAGACCTTTTTAAAGTATTGAAGAGCAGAGATGTCAGCTTGAGGACTAAAGTGCACCTGATCCAAGCCATGGTAATTTCAGTAACCTCATATGCATGTGAAAGCTGGAAAGTGAATAAGAAAGTCCATAGAAGAATTGATGCTTTTGAGTTATGGTGTTGGAAGAGAATATTGAAAGTACCATGGACTGCCAAAAGAACCAATAGATCTGTGTTGGAAGAAGTGCAGACAGAGTGCTCCTTGGAGGCCAGGATGGCCTAACTTCGTCTCTCATACTTTGGACATATTGTCATGAAGGACCAGTCACTGGAGAAGGATATCATGTTTGGTAAGGTGGAGGGTCAGAGAAAAAGAGGAAGACCCCCAGTGAGATGGACTGGCAAAGTGGCTGCATCAATGGGCTAAAGCTTGGCAACAATTGTGAGGTTGGCCCAGGACCGGGCAGTATTTCGTTCTGCTGTGCGTAGGGTTGCTATGAGTCTGTACTGACTTGATGGCCCTAACAACAACTCCTCTATGCCAAGCCTGTTCAATGTCACTGACATATAAAATAGACTTTAAATCATCTGCTCCTCACAACAACAACAAAATAAAGAAGGTGCATGCCTAATTGTTCCCATTATACAGATGAGAAGACTGCATGCCAGGAAGAGGAAATCATTTTCCAAAATCCAACAGCACATAGAAGAGCTAGATTTTCCCCATACCACACAGCACATAAAAGAGCTAGCTTTGCCACATACCACATAACACATTGTTGTTGTTAAGTGCTGTTGAGTCGGTTCTGACCCATAGCGACCCTGTATAGGGTTTCCAAGGAGCAGCTTGTGAGCTTGAACCACTGACCTTGCAGTTTAAATGACTTTGCAGTCTGGAGCATTAACCCACAGCGCCACACTAGGACTCCACATAGCACACAGAAGAGCTAAATTTGTCCCATACCACACAACATATAGAAGAACTATATTTTCTCCATACCATACTACACAGCTTCCTTTGAACCAATCACAGGGTCTTTCTGCTCTGAAGATGCTTTAGTGTGAGATGTGTGACAAAAGAGGAGCTATGATTGTGCAGTAAGTGGTTCGAACCTACCAGTTGCTCTGTGGGAGAAAGATGAGACAGCCTGCTGCAGTAAAGATGAAAAGCCTCAGAAACCCTCGGGAGCACTTTCACCCTGTCCTACGTGTCACTATGATTCAGAATCAACTGGGTGGCACTGGGCTTTGTGGGGTGGCAAAAGGTTTTCTTTTAAACACAAAGTCACAATTCTTTTTTGTTTTTCTCCTAACTTTGGCTGGAGGGGAAGAAATGTTCCTCTAGCATTAATCAGCTCTATGTTTTTCTACAACTCACACTTCTTTCATCATTGATGTCCTTCTGCCTCACACTGCATTCAGCAAATTAAAAGCAGGAAGTGATGAGACAGCAAGAATGGAAGGGTACTTGCAAGAAGCATGCATGAGGCTGCCTCTTATGGAGAAGAAAAGCGCATTGTAAAAATGCAA
The DNA here is from genome assembly GCF_000296735.1 of Chrysochloris asiatica. Classification (NCBI taxonomy): domain Eukaryota; kingdom Metazoa; phylum Chordata; class Mammalia; order Afrosoricida; family Chrysochloridae; genus Chrysochloris; species Chrysochloris asiatica. The sequence goes on from NW_006408566.1 coordinate 11,041,901, forward strand.
AGAAAATTGCTCGTCCATCACTGCAGTGGGCACCAGCTACCTCTCTGTGATGTTTGGATGGGAACTCATGTTTCTCATAAAGGTAATTTAGTTAGTACAGTGGCTAGCCTCTAAATCCTCTACATTCCTCTTAGGTGGCTGGGAAGAGCAAATGCAGTTGCCCTCCACAATGTTCTCCTCATCCCCCAGGGCCAGGAGACTATGCTAAAATGGGATAAGCCAATAGCAAAACAGCATGGCAGCAGTAGGTGTATCTATCTACAAACCACCATCAGTCAAGGAAAGGGACACACTGTTATGCAAAGCCTCTGCCACTGTGAATCACAGCCCAAGGGAACCTGACAATCACAGTGGGAGTCAGAACAGCAACAGATAGGGTAACTCAGTGAGCAAACAAGAGTATTCTTGGAAAATTAAAACAGCACACTGCAGAGTGTGGGTTAAGGAAAGCCCAAGATGTAGCTTCTGGGGAGGGGAAGAGAGCAGAAAGGATTGATGGGGGGAGAGAGGGGTGAAAAGATCCAGAATACCTCAAAGAGCTGCCAAAGTGGAGTTGTACCAAGTTTGGACCCTGTGAGGCTCACAACGTTTCTTTTTAAAGAAATTCAGGGTTTCTGAAGCTTGGCTCAAATTTGAGGAAGACAACAAAGCCAACTCAATGGTTGTCATAGACAAGTGAATTAAAAAGAAACCCTAAACATTAGTGGGGAAACTGGTAAAAGGTGAATATAGTCTGTAGATTAGTTAATAGTATTGTTTTGGTTCCGACTCATCACGACCCTGTACAGGGTTTCGGAGGAGCAGCTGGTGGGTTTGAACTGCCAACAGACCTTGTGGTTCAGTGCTAACCCTACAGCAGCCCCACCAGAACTCCAATAATATATTGTATCAATGTTAATTTCTTCCTTTTGAGAACTGTACTATGTTTAAGCAAGATGATCACTTTAAAGGAAATTCTTTCTTAGTACTTTTACTGCATTTTCAATGTACAAAAATATTACAAAATGAAAAGTCAGAAAATAAAGAAAGTCTTGGGTGGATGTGGTCTTATGGTGTATGAGTGGGCTCTGAAAAGTTCTATCATCTTTTAATTCAATTTTTCCATGAACTTTTTGAAGTCACCTTGTATAGACAGAACAGGATGTCAAGAAAATTCTCAGATAATTTCACTGAATCATTATAACTGTATAGAAGTCCCTCATGGCCTTTTCCTGGGTGACTGATTTCCTACCATTTTAACAATTCACATTTTTGTTTTAGGCTGACCTGCTTTCATGGGAGAGCTGATATATTTGGTCAGGAAGATTCTAGCATGGATTGATTTGTATTACTGTGGTGGGCACTTCATTTTTAAAGGGTTGTGAGTGGAAGAGGAATATGGGGAACTAATATCCTTGACTGTACATTATGTTCAGTGAGATGACAACAAGGCAGACACAGATGTAAGAGGCGATCCGAAGGTGGCCTGGACACATGCACTTGTAGCTTCACTCCTAGAAGGTAGTGTATGGGGGTCATGAATAGAGGGCTCTCCCTCCTCTGATCTTTCCTTCACTCTATCCCCAGAGTGATGGTTCCAAAACTTGGTCAGGGCATTTCCTGCCCCAAAGCCATCATGATTCCCACATCATATCAATCTTCTGGGTTTAGTATACAAGATCCTTCATAAGCTGCTCCTTGTCAATGTTTTCAGCCTACATTCTGCTGTCAGGCTTAGGAACCTGGTGATTCTCACTGCACTATCTAGCTTGCTAGTCCCGTTGACCTGGACATGCACTTGGATGTTTGAAGCCTGAAATGCGGTCCATCCTCATTTACCCCTGGTAAATGGATTCTCATATTCAGAATCCAGGTGTTCCTTACTGCCTCTGGTGCTCCGCACACCACTCTCATCACTTACGGCTTCAGATTGTGTTTATCTGTCCTATGCCTAGCTCACCATTCTTCAGAGGTAATGACTGTGACTTGTTCAGGTCCTTGGGCCTAGCAGAGTGTACAAATCAATAAACACCCGTGGGACAAAGAAGAGGGTGCTGACAAGAGCTGTACCCCCTCCAGATCACCAGAGGTAGAAAATAAGGTTCATTGCCTGACTGACCAACTGAAGTGTCCTAGATGTGAAGACTGTCATGAGCTCATGGACAGGGACCCTTCTCCATTCCAGAAACATCTTCCAAACTGGAAACCACTTTCTTAATCAGAATTTATCTGAGGGCATGGGCAGGGTCCTAGATTTCATCAGCTGAACTGACTTTGGCTGATGCGTTCCCCTTTGGAGTAATCAATCAGTTACCCTTGAGTTGACTCTAACTCATGGCCCTTTGTGTGTCAAAGTAGAACTGTGCCCCCTAGGGCTTTCAATGCTGACTTTTGGGGAAGTAGATTTCCAGACCTTTCTTCTGAGGTATCTCTGGTTAGACTCAAACCTCCAACCTTTTGGTTAGCAGCCACAGTAACCCTTTGTAGCATCCAGGGGTTCCTTTGGGATAATGCCCAGTTTATGGGCCTCTCCTTGGAGGGAAATGTGAATGTAGGTACACTTTGCAAACCCAGAAAATCTAACAGAAATGCAGGAGACAAGATACAGGGGCCTGGGGAATCAGCCAATGAGTAGAACTTCAAGTCTCACAGTCAAGGAGCTATTTTGAAGGTAGGAGTATTGTTGGTTTCCACAATGACTAATCTGAAATATTGGCGATTTACATCATATTGGCAGGATTCTTTGTTTTCATGGTTCCTCAACAGGAATGACAGGGAGAGAGATCTCAAAGCCCACAGTGTGGCAGCCTCATTCTGGTAGACCGTAGTGAATGAAATAATCACACACTTCTGAATTTATCCCACTTTGTTGTTGTTGTTAGGTGCCATTGACTTGGTACCGACTCATAGTGACCCCATGCATAACAGAACGAAACACTGCCTGGTCCTGGACCAACCTCACAATTATTGCCATGCTTGAGCCAACTGATGCTGCCATTTTGCCAATCCATCTTGCTGGGAGTCTTTCTCTTTTTCTCTGACCCTCCATCTTACCAAACTCACACAGCTCTATTTGGAAGCACAGTGATCAAAGTCACACAAGAGCCTCCCCCCAAACTAGGCACCACAGTGCTCAAAGAGAGGTAGTGCCCCTTGGTGTGATTCAGTGAGCATTTAGTCAAGTGTGGCTTATTGTCTTTCCTACAGGGGAGCAATTACTCTTACCCAACACAAAAAGAACTACCCAGTGCCTTCTCAAAAGACAACTGGATGGGAACCAAAATCAAATCTGTTGCAGTTGAGTGGATTCCTCGTCTCAGCGCCCCACGTGTTACAGAGTAGAATGGCTCCAAAGGATTTTCTTGACTGTAATCTTTATAGAAGCACATTATACTTTCTACTACAGTACCACTGGTTTTGTTCAAATGGCCAACCCCAAATGCAAACTGTTTTTTATCCACCTAGGGACTTAATTGGAGTATCCCTTTTCAAAAATCTGTAAAGCAGGTCCTCCATCTGGTTAAAAGCATAACCATGGCAGGTTTGGAAATCCTTTTTCCTGGGGCTGACAGTAGTAACCTCAGGGTGCAAGTAAAGTCTTCTGACTCAGGTATGGTTCATCCTTGGGAAAATCAAAGCTCTGTCTTTTAATTAAAAGAGGGTATATATGATAAAACTAAGGGCCCAAAAGGAGGATGCAGGATTACTCCAATACGGATAAAAGATCAGAGACACTTTAAAATTAAGTAACAATCTGATATGGAATAAAAAATGACCACCCACCCCAAAATGTATCCTTTCTCTTTCTGAGAAGACTTTGAGTCATACTTGGTGGAAGTGCCAACTCGGAGGAGAGGTAATAATTTAAGTCTTATCAGCTTTACCTGTACACACCTTGGAGTAAAAGGTCCTCGGAAAAGGGGTAAAAGGACAGGTCTAGGCGAAGATGCAGGAAGAGTTGGTAAGAGGGGCATGTGCTGGAATGGGACCTCTTAGGAGCACCACAAGCTAACTTTGCCTTAGGCTAGCTGTGGTTAAGAGAGTTCAGGTTAAATATGTGATCCCAAAGTTATCTCACAAAATCTGTTTTCTAAAGACCAGTCTGAGACTGGGCATCAAAGAAGGTAATGTGTTAAAATACTTGACCTTTCAGGTCAACTTTCAAAGTGAGCCAATCAAGTCTTGTCAACCCAGAGGGCAAAGACTCACAGAGAAGACCTAGATCTCGAAGGTTGAGAATTCAGCTAACCCTCATTTCCCTTCTTCTCTTGTTGGAATGCCTTTTTAACTACGGGCAATTTTCAGGTGATTGTGCCAAATATCACGTGCTGTTTCCCACACCTGGACACTAACAACTGTTAATGTTTAATTTGTGACATTTATTTCAATAGAAAGAGTTCCTTACTCTTTCCCTCACTGATTTTTTGCCTTAAAAATTAAATTACATTTTTATACATTAAAAAAAAAATTTCTTGGCTATGAACCATTAAAACAAACAGATGAATAACGTTCTGTCATAGTTTCCAGACCAGCACATAATAGTTACTTGTGTCCAAGTTAGAAACGAGAAGGTATTGGCTTTGCTTCATACGGATGTTTGGAAACACGAGGGTTGCATTTCACTTTGGAAAGAAGCAGAATTACCAAGTCTTGTATCTCACAAATGTAATTTGAGGGAAAATTACGCGTGTAATATATTTTATTCCTGTTTAAACATACATTCGGAATGAGAGGTCTGCAACATCACAGTAATATAGAGGATCACTAACAAGAAGTACTAGTGACTTTCACCCTCTTCAATTTACTGAGGTTTCGTGGTAGGGTGGTATCGCACCTTCCAGGATGGCATTGTGTGTTTCACTTTTCCTTCTGTGAAGGGTCTACTTTGCCTCTCTGGTTAGACAAGCTGGGAATACATAGGTAAGGCTTGGAGCCCCCAAGTTCTCAACATAAATCCTTTGCATGTTCTTGGCAGCTCTCCAAATATCAAGCATTCAAACTACCTCCTAAATTTGCCTATTGAGATTAATGGACTTTAGAATAATGTGAAATTCACACATACCAATCTGGTCTAATTTTCTACCACAAATGTTACTAGGATGGCTTTGATTTTTCTCTTCCCTTAAAAGGCTTTGGTCATAGTCTGAAAACAAAACAAAAAAACCCAGAAGGTTTGTGCAAAGAGTGGTAAATGGAATTTAGGGACTTCTTACGAGGGTTTTAATTTCATTTTACAGCTCATAAGTAGGGTGAAACCTAACCCTTAGTCCTTGCTTTTCTGTTGTATCTCAGTTTATGTTGACCATTTATTTTGCTGATGGTGGTTATATAAGACTACTAACTTCTTTAAAAAGCAATGGTGAATTGAAGCCTTTCCTCAATCCCCAAATCAAAATAGGGCAATACACAGATGCCGATGTCAAATACAGAGCAATACACATTTAAAAAATTGTAGTAGGAGCAGAAATTAACATTAAGATAAATATCTATTTGTGATGCAACAAATGGAAATATTGTAAGTAGACAAGGTAGATGAGTTAGACAAGGGGCTTCTGGGATACAGTGGTGAAATCCAATGGTAGGAGAAATAAGGAACACGAGTGGGGTTAACTTGCATAGGAAAGTATAGAGCTGAGGAAGGGAGGCATTTAGATGCAAAAGATGTATCTCCGTTCACCTGGACTTTCAAGTCTAAAGGGGAAGAAATCCATGTGTGATAAATACAATCCCGGCTCCCCTTCTCTTCCTCCCTCCTCTTTCTTTCCAACCAACAGGTTTGTTGAAGCCCACTGCTGAGTATAAAAGAAGGGTTCTTGAAGGCTGGGAAAGCTTCTGGAGTGGAGAATGTTTACAAGATGAATATAACTCAGTGGTTGACGGATTAAATAGTATTCTAGCTTCAGTAAGTGAGGCCAGAGCCAGAGTGGGGCTCTAATGAGGTGGAAAGGGTACCTGAGAGGCCCCAGGTTAGAGCTTAAGAACTGAGGTGTATGGTAGTGCTGTATGTGTGTGGGGGAGTGCTGAGAGGGGGCAGTGAGCGCTTAAAGAGGCTTGGTAGTCAATTATACAATTACATTTGGATTCAGTTACCAGTTGGAGCTTTTTCTACCTTATAATTTGTTCCCTCACATTGTTCTGAAGATTGTTGTTGTTAAGTGCATGTGTGTAAACTCTGTGAACATGCTGCAGACAGAAATGGATATGACTTATAAAGTCAAAGAGAGCCAACAAAAAGGCCAGGACTAAGCCTTTAAGAACAGAAGTTTGATTAAACTGCCACATCTATCCCACTGACTGATCCTTACACTGCTTACGGTGGATGGGCCCCTTTGCTCCATACTGCAGTCCACCTGTTGACTGAACACAGAAGCCCACTCCTCTTGCTTATTCATGGACATTGCTCTGGTAATTCTCCCTTGTCTCATCTACATCACCATTTTTTCTTTTCCATCTCTACTGGATCGTTCCCATGGATATACCAATGTTCTATGATATCTCCCACAGTTCAGCAATTTCTCTTTAGCCCTGTTCCTGTTCAGTTACCTTTATATTTTCCTCTCCCTTTTATAGCAATACCTCTCAAATTGTTTTCTCCAGTTTTGACAATCACTCCTGGACCCACTCCAATGAGGCCTTTGCCCTGCCATTATATTGAAAGAACTCTCGTCAAGGTCAATGGTATCCAAGTTACTAAGTCCAGTAGTGAACTTGCAGTTCTTATCTCTACTGGCTTATCAGCAACATTTACACAGCTGTCACTCCTTCTTGAAATACTTTTTTTTTCAGTTAACTCTTCTCTTATTTCATTGGCTGTGCCTTCTTCATTTCCTTTGCTAGTTCAAGATTTCCATTCACTGAGAACCACAGGCTCAGTCCTCAGAGTATTTTCTCTCTACCTGTTCTTTACTTGATTTTCCAGTCCTGGCTTTAAATTATTATCTCTTTGATGAATGACTCCCAAAACCTTATCTTCAGACCAAATCATTCTCTGAACTTCAGCTTCCATACCTCCGCCTGAATACCTAAAGGGATCTTAAACTCAACATGCATAAAATTGAACTTCTTGTTTTTAGGTGCCATTAAGTTGCTTCCGACTCACATCAACCCGATTTACAACAGAGCATAAACATAGTGATTCTCACAATTGTTCCTATGTTTGAGCTCATTGTTGTAGACACTGTGTGAATTTATCTTGTTGAGGGTTCTCCTATTATTTTGATGACTTTCTACAGAATGTTCTTCTTCATGGACTGGTCTATCCTGAAATGTCCAAAGTGTGAGACAATGTCTCACTTCCCTTTCTTCTAAGGAACATTCTGGCTGGAATTCTTCCAAGGCAGATTTGTCCATTCTTCTGGTAGTTCATAGCATACTCAATATTCTTCACCAATGCCATAATTTAAAGGCATTAAATCTTCTTTGGAATTCTTTATTTATTGTCTAGCTCTCACATGCATATGAGGAGACTGAAAATACAATGGCTTGGGTCAGGCACACAAAGTGACATTTTTTGCTTTTAAAACAAAGAAATCTTTAGCAGCAGATTTACCCAATGCAATATGCTGTTTGATATCCTGACTACAATTTCCAGGGGCATTGACTGCAGATTCATATTACATAAGATCCTAAGCAACTTTAATTCTTTCTCCAGTTATCATGATGTTGCTTATTGGAAGAAATGAAGACAGTTGAGGACTCTAGTTTCATGGGAACAGGGGGACTGAGAGCTGGCGGCCAGGAGGCAAGCTTGCAGAATGTGCCCTTTGGTGGTGTAAATTATTATATATGCCTGAGTGTTTTAAAAAAACAAAAACGAGCTAAAATGAATAGATAGAAATGCTGTTAACTGATGGTACATGGAGAGGATTATAACCATTGTAATGAAACAAAGTATATGACTTGTTGAGTGTAAAACTGATGATCTGCCCTGTATACTTTCACTCAATTCACAATAAGACCTTAAGAAAACAACAAAAAAAGAAAGAAATGAAGAGATGAGGAAAACTGCAGCCTTTAAGAGTAGCAACATTTTAACTTGAAATAGAATTAGCTTCCATTGCGAGTTTTGAATTTGTCATCTCTCTTCCCTCCTGGTCCAGATCTCCTCAGCTGACTTACCACAATATTCCCTGAACTGGGGACCCCTGCCTCCAATCTTGTGTTCTTCCGATCCATTCTTCATAAGGCTATCAAAGGGCCATCTAAAATGGACATTTGTGTACTTAGCCCCAGGCTCAAGCTTTTCACAAACCACCCTGCCATTCCTAGGCAGGTACCCAGTAAATACTTGTTATTTAGATGTGGCATTGTAGGATAAGCACTAGACGGCTAACCACAAAGTTGGCAGTTCAAGCCCACCAGCCACTCATCAGAAACTCTACAAAGGGACACTATGTGTCAGAACCAACTCAAAGGCAACAACAAACAACATACAATTGGAAAACCGCAAACTTCTTATCTAATTTTGTTTTCAAATTAAAATGTTTTCTTCCTCTTTTATTCTTCATTTGGGAGCATGGTAGTTCCATGCAATAAGCACTGGACTGTGAACCTCAGGGTGTGCTGTCTGAGCCCACCGGCTGATCTGCAGGAGAAAGAAGAAGCTTTCTGCTCCCACGAAGATTTTAAAGTCTTAAGGGTTGCTATGAGTCAGAACTGACTCAAAGGCACTTAACAATAATTCTTCATTTACCTCCACCTAACTTCATGAGTTGGGAGTGCAGTGGCTCTGTAGGATAAGCACTGGACTTCAAACCACAGGGTCGGTAGTTCAAGCCCACCAGTCACTCCACAAGAAGCAAGCTGAGGTTTTCTGCTCCTCCCGCAAAGATTTACAACCTTGGAAACCCAATACAAGGTTAATATGAGTTGGAACCAACTCTGTGGCACTTAACAATAACAAACACCTTCAGGATTTTACTATATGATCTACAATATTCTACACCTTGAGAGAGATACAAAAGAAGTGACTTACAACTTTTAGCTATGGATACCATTTCTAATGATACCTAGATGCTTACAATAGTGGCCCAAACTAGAAACAAAAAAAGGAGGGAGCAACGGATACAACTATATTCCTACTATGTGTCAGGAAGCCCCCAAGGCAGGCAGCGCTAGCCTGACTTCATAGATGACGCTCTCCCTTCAAATTTCCTGCTATTTCCACTACCAGAAATAGGACTACTATAGAGCTAGTTAAAATATATATAATAATATTATCTATGTTATTGTTGTTGTTAATTGCCATCGAGTCAGTTCTGAGTCATAGCAACCCTATATAGGGTTTCCAAGGAGCAGCTGGTGAGCTTGAATTGCTGACCCTGCAGTTCAAAATGGCTTTGCAGTCCAGCGTATTAACCCACAGTGCCACACCAGGACTCCAACGCTCTCTACACTGCATACTATATAGTGAAAACGGCAACACGAAATTGGAGCAATATTGCTGCTATTTAAAATAGTTCTATGTACATATAGAAGGAAAATGAGTTTAGACAGAAATAGTCGGTTTTGTTTTTATTTGTCCTTAAAACAGTTCAAGGGTTTAATAATGAGACAGTAGTTCTATTAATATATTGTGAAGACAAGCTTGAGAAATGGAAATAGATTGTGCTGTACATTGCTCAGACTTGACAAAAGGAAAGAAATTTCATAAGCAGTTTGTTGTTGTTAAGTGCCATCGAGTTGGTTCCGACTCAAAGAAAGCCTGGATAGGATTTCTGAGGAGCAGATGGTGGGTTTGAACTGCTGATCTTGTGGTTCTCAGTCCAGTGCTGATCCTACAGTATCACACCAGGACTCCTCATAAGCAGTAATTGGAGGTTTCTTTGGAGGAAGGAGAGAGAGAGACAAAGATCTGGGGGCAGAGGGAAAAAGGATGAAAAGAAAAGATCTTTCCTTGGTAGTCTGGCTTGATACAGTTTCTCTCCATCCAGCAAAGGCTATCCCCACTTCCCAGATACTGACAGAAAAACTTCTGGTCAACTAAGTTTCAGGTTTCTCTAGAGACTAAACATGGCATTGCTGAGTGGAAAAGTCAATGAGCTGGAGATCAGAAGCCCAGGGTCCTTGGTCCCATATTGAATGCCAAAGAGCTTTATTTCGATATGACCTTGGTCAGGTCACACCCCTCTTTTTGGCCTCAGTTACTCCATTTGTATAATATGAAAGTCAAACTATATTAGACGTTAATGTTCTTTTCAATTCTACCCTTTTACAATTATTCTGGTTAAAGTCTCCTCAACCATCGAGTTAGTGAGAATAGCCTCCTGACTGATCTTTCTGTCTCCATTCTTGGCCCTGTGTGATGGCTAACGTTGCATGTCAACATGGCTAGCCATGAGTATCGGTGGTTTGGCAATTGTGTAGTGATGTAGTAATCTTTGATTTTGTGATATGATGTAATTAGTCATCTCCATAAGGTAATCTTAGGTGATCAGCCAATCAGTTTTAAGGGGAGTTTCCTTGGGGTGTGGCCTGCATTCAATATAAAGATATTCTGGCAAAGTTCATTGACTGTTCTGCTTACTCCTGATCCTGAATCTGGCTTGTCATCATCTGACCTCTTATTCTTGAGACTTGTACCAACCACCTTCTGTATTGTTGGTCAAATTTGGGATTCATCACCCTCCATCGCCTGTGACCCAGCAGCCTGCCAACTTGCCTGCTGATCTTGGGCTCATTAGTTTCTGCAGCTACGAGAATTGGGAGAAGCCTTCAGTCTGACGTCTGACCCTCAGACCTGGAACTTTCCAGCCTCTACAGTTGTGTGAGCGATTCCTTGAGGTACAACTCTCTCTCTCTCTCTCTCTCTCTCTC
>NW_006408566.1:11053348-11104721 GCF_000296735.1 Chrysochloris asiatica
GGAGAAAGAAGAGGCTTTCTGCTCCCACAAAGATTTACAGCCTCGGAAACCCTGTTCAAGGTTGCTATGGGTTGGAACCGACTGGAGGATAGGCACTGGACTGCTAACCATAAGGTTGGCAGTTCAAACCCACCAGTCCCTCCTCAGAAACTCTATGCAGGGTTACTATCAGTTGTAACTGACTCCATGGCTCTTAACAACAACAACATGTAAATTTCACTGGTTTTGCGTCTCTGAGAGCCCAGTTGAAGACACCCTATAAATTGACCTTTTATACTGCTGTAGAATGATCTACCTATAAGGTAAATCAGACCATGTCTTGCTTACAACCATCTGATGACTGCACTATATCCTGTCTACTGGCTAAAATCCAAGGACATTAACAGAGATCACCGTCTTCAATGGCTAGCCTGATCCACTTCTTCAGCACCGTCTCAAACCCCCCAAAAAACATACCCACTGCCACTGAAGTGATTCCAACTCATATCGACTCTGCATAGGGTTTCTGAGGTTGTGAATCTTTATGGGAGCAGAAAGGTTGGTAGTTCTCCTGTGGAGCAGCTGGTGGGTTTGAACTTCTGACTTTGAGGTTAGTAGTGCAGTGCTTATCTTACAGAGACACTGGAGCTCCTTCTTTGGACTTTCGGTTCTAGTATTAAAGAACACCTTGCAGTTTCTGAACATATGACACCATTGCTTTCGTCTCCAGGTTGTTACTTTCTAGGCAATCTTTCTTCACCTGTTTGCTGCCCTTCCTCCTTCTCATTCAAGTACAGTCTAGTCTCCTTTAAGATGCTTTCCTGGAATCCTCAGGCTGATCCATGAGATTTGCTTTCTCTAGCATCCTGCACATACTTCATGATACTATGTGGTTCTATGCATTGTTGAAATGTTTGTTTCTCTACCAGGTAGGAACTTCTAGAAATGCTACAACTGCTCTAAATTTTCTCAATAGTCTTCACCCACCTTCAATTTCTCACCCAGAAGAGCCTAGTACATATAATCCAGTTCAAAGAACGCACCCAAGAAATGCTTATGAAACTACAATGGATGCTTTTCAGCTGTAACTCCAGACATCTGCCAGACTCCAATACTACCAACCTTCGTAAGTCCTCCTTCAAAGACAATTCGCAAAGATGAACCAAGGCAGGTTTCATTTCTACTTCTGAAGTGCACTTTGCTTGCTTCCCAAGAGCCCCACAGCCTCCAGTTTTTTAGTTCAGAGCTGGCAGGTCAAAGGCAGGCACTCAACTCCCAACTCACTCCCACTGATTTCTTCAACCAGAAACAAAAAAGCTTCACAGTCCCTGGGCTCCAGGTTGCTGTTATACAAGGATTGTGGAACAGAATCACATCTGACTCCAAGAGGGCTTTCCCCCCTCCTTTTTTGTTCTTAAAAGCATTACTAAACACCCCTCACCTATCAACTCCTGGCTTTGTAGTCATTTCCAGTTGGAATGTTTTTAGGTTGAAAAAAGACAGGTTTGTAAAAAGACATAAACATCTTTGGTGAGAGGTGACATATGTTTTCTCCAGCTGAAAGCAAGGCACTTCTGTGGAATCCGCAGTTTTGGGACACTGCATAAAATACGTCTCTTAGGTAATTAATCTCCTGGCAGGCTTTGAGTGAAGCAATTACCCCAGGTTTTTCTTTGTCATTGTTCGAAAGTTTAACAGTGCATCTATCTGCTTTATTCATGTCTGCAAAGTCAAGGACTGCCTCAGAGCCCCTGTAGCAAACATATGTAGAAATGCTTAGTGTTCACACATTTGATTTAAATATTGACAAATTTTTTCATTAGAACATTAAACCCTTAGCTTTATTCATCTTAAATGCTTTCCAGGATAGTGTCTTCCCCCATTAGAGTGACTCCCAGTAACTCAATACAAATTTTGCAAGTGGGAGAACCATGGAACATGGTACTGTATTGTGCTCAATTCTGTGGTGGGGCAGCTGTAACTGGTTATGAACCAGTGCTGGAAATAGTATTTAGAGCTTTCTTGGCAGATTTCTTACATCGTTATTCAATATGAACTGCAAATCATATGCTCATAATTATGAAAATGTCAGGAAACTCCTAGTGTTCATGCTTTGTTTGACAAAGCTATTTTAGGGTAATGTTGGAAGACAGAGGCATCCAACATTTGGGATGTAGAAGAAAGAATACCCTCCCCCACCAGCAGTTTTTGAGAAGTTGGTAATTTGGTCCTATATGACAAGAGATCAACTCTCAACTGATGGACGGGCATTTTACACAGTCCTGATTAGTACAGGATGTGTGTCACGGCTACTAGAAAGGTCTAGAAGGATATGCAAGAAACTTGTTCATGTCTTGCTCAGTTTTGGATCAACTGAGCTTCAGATGAGGGTCAGCAAACTGTTTGACTCTTAATCCTAGCAACAGCTGTGCAATGCCCCTCAGGGACTGGAGCAAGAAGAAAGCAGAGCCTAGAGAGGACTAAGCAGAAAGTAAAGAGGCAGGAAAGAGAGAGAGAAAGAAGGAACTGCTAAACAAAGGCAAATGAGAGATTAATACAGTATTTTAGAGAAAAGATTAAAGTTGTCAAGGACTTCATTCTTCTTGGATCAACTATCAACACTCATGGAAGCAGCAGTCAAGAAATCAAACGATGTATTGCATTAGGCAAAGATGCTGCACAAGACCTTTTTAAAGTGTTAAAAAGCAAACATATCAACTTGAGGACTAAGGTGCACCTGACCCAAGTCACGGTGTTTTCAATAACCTAATTATCAATATGCATGTGAAAGTTGGACAGTGAATAAGGAAGACCATAGAAGAATTGATGCATTTGAGTTATGATGTTGGAGAAGAATATTGAAAGTGCCATGGGCTGCCAAAAGAACCAACAGATCTGTGTTGAAAGAAGTGCAGCCAGAATACTCCTTGGAGACCAGGATGGCCAAACTCCATCTCTCAGACTTCAGACATATTGTAAGGAGGCACCAGTCTCTGGAGAAGGATGTCATGTTTGGTAAACTTGAAAGTCAGAGAAAAAGAGGAAGACCCCTAGCGAGATGGATTGGCAAAGTGGCAGCATCAATAGGCTCAAGTGTGGCAACAATTGTGAGGTTGGCCCATGACTGGGCAGTGTTTTGTTCTCTTATGCATAGGGTCACTATGAGTCGGTACCGACTCGATGGCACCTAACAACAACAACAATATGTGTCTTGTTATTGCTGTTAAGTGCCGTCAAGATGGTTCTGATTCATAACAACCCAGGATAGAGTTTCTGAGGACTGGCAGTTGGATCTGAACCATCGACCTTGCGATTCTCAATTCTACAGTGCCACACCAGGACCTCATAATACATGTACCATAATAAATTTATATAACGGTTCAACCTAGACATTATAAATCTAAATTTATTAGATTTTCACTACATTCTTGAGAAATACGCAAGGACATTTTTATTCTTCCACACTTGAGAAAAAAAAAAAGACTTGTGGAAAGTGTAAGCTCAAAGAGAATTAAAATTACCTACATCCTGAACCTACAGATAATCCCTGTTTAACATGTAACATATATTTTATGTAACCATTGAAACATATAAATGGATTATTTTTATAAATTGGAATGATATTTGACATACTTTTTAATGCAGTAAATATTTTCTATATCATTAAATATTTTTCTAAAACATGCTTTTTAGAGACTGCAAATAAACATTTAGTTTGTATCTAATATTTCATTATTTTAAAACAATGTTGTGATGAACATCCTTGCATATGAACCTTTACATTAATTGTGAGTCAAAAATTATCCATACTCTGGCTGTAGAATTTATTTTAATCAACTTTTAGAAAAGACAAATACATCATTTTTTTTGACATAATCTTCTTACTTTTCAATACGTTTTGCCCATCTGTCAACAGCTTTCAGAGTCTCTTATTAAAATGTGTTTTTGGTTGAGTTGCCAGCCATGAATGCACCACTGTTTTCACTTCTTCACCAGAGGTGAGTCTTCATCCTTGAAGGGATGCTTTCAGGGGACCACACAGGTGAAAATCCGATGGAACAAGATCAGGATTATAGGAATTTTTAATACCTCAAAAGGAAGTTTTTTGCAGAGTGTCAACACTGTGGGCAGAGGTGTGTGGACGTTCATTATCATGCAAGATCATAAAGCCCTTAGATAGCTGTCTTCTGAATTTAATCTGAAGTTTAGACTTCAGCTCTTCAGTGAGCATCTCGTTGTAAGGAACACTGATGATTGCTAAGCTTTTTTTCTGATAGTGTTCCAATACTGGCCCTTGAGAATCCCGGAAAACTGTAAGCATCAAATTTTCCAGCTCATGGTTGACTTTTGAATTTTTACTTGATTGGCGATTGAGGATGTTTCCATTCCATAGTCTGCCATTATTCTCAGACTCGTAGTGATGAATCCATGTCTCATCACCAGTAATAATGTTTTTAAGAAAACTTTGGCCTTCCTTTGAGTATTGGTCTAAATTTTATTTGTAGATGTCCAAATGCTTCTGTTTATACTTTTCCATGAGTTGTTCCAGTACCCATCTTGCACAAACTTTTGGAAACCCAAATCTATTGTGGATTATTTCATAGGCATATCAATGGCTGATTCGCAAATGATTTGCCACATAACCCACTGTCACTGATCTATTCAACAGAATCATTTCACATGCACGCTCAATGTTGTCATCAGCAGTGGACAAGGATGGACATTTTTTTAACTGGAGTGCTGATAATTTTTGACTCACCCTCATACATCTGTGGTTATTTATCTGGGCTAAAAGCTGTAAGTGAAATTATTTTCTAGGTCAGAAGTGTGCACAATTAAAGGCTTTTTACATATATTGCTCTTATAAACACACTGTTACAATTTATTATATTGTGGCACTGTAGGATACACACTGGAGTGCAATGTTGATTTGAAACACAACGTCAGCAGTTTAAACTCACCAGCTGCTCCTCGGAAACCCTATAAAGAGTCACTATCATAGCATAGTGATTACAAATTGGGCTACTAACCTCAAGGTCAGCAGTTCAAAACTACCAGCTGTTCCGTGGTGAAGAGAAATAAAATCATGTCACAAGAAGAATGGTTGAGGAAGTTAGAGGTATAATCCTGAAAAGGAGATTCTAGGGGCATGAGAACATGCTTCAAATACTTGAAGGGCAACCTCTGTGCTCTCTGCTAGGCAGGTGTGATTCTGGAGTTCCTTATTCATTTGGACTCAAGTAATCCTGGTATGGCATTGTAGGTTAAGTGCTGGACCACAAGGTCAGTTTGAACTTCAATGTCAGCAGTTCAAACTCACTAGCCGCTCCACGGAAACCTTATACAGGATCACTATGAGTCCGAACCAACTCAACAGCACTTAACAATAACAAAAATATTCTGGAAAATAGTAATCGGTCAGTTAATAGATATATATTAATAATCTTCTTGGTGCCAGGCACTGTTCTCGTCCTTGGGGATACAACAGTGAATAAGACAGGGCCCTTGCCTTGAAGATGTATACATTCTAAAGGTACCCACTACATGGCTGTTGAAGGCTGACTGGAGAAAAGATTCTAATTATCAAAATTGGTGCAGTGAGGAGGTATTTGGATTGAAGAAATAAATCAAATCCTTTGGAAATGTCTAAAAAAAACCTGACAATGCCTGGAAGTTGAGAACTGAACAGCTCAGGAGTAAAGGCCAATTGAGCCCTAGTTTGGCACTGCAGGTAATGCACTGGATCACAAAGTCAGTTTGAACTGCAAAGTGGGTCAAACCCATCAGCCATTCCTCGGGAACCCAATGCAGGGTCGCTATGAGTCAGAACCAACTCGATGGCACTTAACAACAGCAACAACAAAAGGCTAATTAATTAGGTCCCTCTTCGCCATTCTCACATCACCAAATTACATCTCTAATAATAACTCTAGGAGTCCTTGAGTGGTGAAAAATTGTTAACACACTTAACTGAGAGACTGGATGGTTCAGTCTACTCAGAGGCACCTAGGAAGAAAGGCCTAGTGATTGACTTACTCCCAAAATATCAGCCATTGAGAACTCCACAGAGTACAATTCTACTCCAAAATACATGGTAGAACTACGTAAGTCAGAGTCATGTGGAAGCAAATGGTTAATTACAGTTGCACATGATTAATCTACATTGATGGCTCCCCATTGCTTCTAAGATAAAGTGCAAATTCCATAATCTGATTCAAAATGTAGCTCACAGATTGGAGTCTGTTTTTGTTTCCAGCCTCATCCTCTGCTGTCTGCACAAATAGAGGAACATCAAATAAAAAAGGTCCTGCTTGTAATCAGTTACATACAGGCTTCTTTAGTTCAGCAGCATTTATTGAGTAACGTGTGGTAGCTGGCCCAAGTCCTGGGCTCACAACACTCACAAAGATTACCAGAGGGAAATAGCTAACCATGTCGGGAGGGTTTCTCACTGGGGAGATCTTCCTCAACAGGAGACAGTGTCAGGAGGAAATGGCAGGGAGGGATGCAACAGCAGATCTGAATTCACTCTGTAGACAATGAATACTTTCTATGTGTCAGGCATTATTCTAACTCTGGGGCTCAGTGGCATACCAAGGACAGAGCTGGGGGCAATCTGCTTTGGCGCAGACAAGTCTCCTTTTCTACCATTGTTGTTGTTATGTGCTGTACAGTTGTTCAGACTCATAGCGACCCTGTCTAGGGTTTCTGAGAAGCAGCTGGTGGGTTTAAACCGTGGGCTTTTGGTTAGCAGACCAGTGCTTATCATATAGCTCAACAGCAGGACTCCTTATTACCATTTGCATTGTTATTGTTGTTAAATGCTGTTGAATCAGCTCCTATTCATAGCGACCCAGTATAGGGTTTCTGAGGACAAGCTGATGGGTTGAAACCACTGACCTTGTGGTTAACAGTCCAGTGTTTATCCTCTAGTGGCACACCAGGAGTTCTATTTCCATTCGTTCTTGTTAAGTGCCATCGAGTTGGTTCCGACTCATAGTGACCCTGTATAGGGTTTTTGAGGAGTGGCTGGTGAGTTTGAACTGCTGATTTTATGGTTCAAACCAACTGTGCAGTTGAGTGGCTATCCTACAGCACCATACCAGAGCTCCTTTTATGCTTCATGTAATTCAAACAATGTCAATATAAAAGATTTCTCTCTTCTAGGGTGGGTGTTCCCTTGCCTGACTCTTGGTACATCATGGCTGGTGATACAACAGTGAACAAAACATCCCCAAATCTCTGCCTTTAAGGAGCTTACATTTCAGTGGGGGAGGGCAGTAGAGACTTCTAGTTGTCCACCACCAGTGTCTGTGCTTCTCTTCCAACTTTAAATGTAGAACTCCGATCTTAGTTGTCCAAGGGCTCATACCATGCAGAGACCAGAGCTAGTTGTTATCTAAGGGCTCATAACATCCCAAGGCCATGTGATTATATTCTGGCCTAAGAGATGTGAGCAGAAGTGAAGTGTGCATTACTTCTGCAAATTTTCCACATGTGTGACCCTGCTGGCAGTTGACATACAGGTGGCCTGTGGCGGCTAACAGATAGGTCGGTGGTTCAAACCTACCATTGACTCCAGAGCAGAAAAGATCTAGCAATCTGTTTCTGTAAAGATTACAGCCTAGAAAACTCTATGGGGGCAATTCCCCTCTGTCATATAGGGTCACTATATGTTGGAGTCAATTTGATGTCATACAACAACTTTCAATTTAAGCCACTACTGTATGATACACTGACAAGGTGGTGGCTATGGGTTTTAGAGATTTTCAATTATTGTAATCATCCTGTAACCTCTTTAAAGACCCAGAAAGGGCAAGTCCCTATAGCTAGGGCACAGCTACCTCTTTGAAAAACACTGAGAAGCACCAAAATCTTTGCCTCTAAAAAGACCATGTCATTTCCCAATGAGACCTCCACAAGGTATGAATTTTCACGCTTAAAGGCTTGCCTTTACTTTAAGAGGGTTTGTTTCCAAAGGAACTTTGTTAAACTAAGGGATATTTGAGAAACTATAAGCCAGTATTCAAAAGAAAGGGTTTTGGAATCAGCTAAACTAGAGCTTTCCTGGTGGTGTGGGCTTGAATAACTACTTATCCATTTTAGGTGTCCACTGTTCATCTTTACAAAAAGGTACTATTACCCACACACCACAGAACTGTTCTGACCTCCTTGTGAGTGTAAAGCTCCTGGTTCCCCCTTTAACACACACATTACGGATACACATTAACTTCCAGAATGTGGACCTCAGGCCTCCTAGCTATTCAGATCAGAAGGAACTGTTGAGAACCACAAAGGGTGGGTCAAGAACCATGACTACTCGGGCATGAATCACCTTTGCTTCAAGTGCCTTAAAGGGAAATTCTGCCAACAGGAGCGAGCTGGGAAAGGCAGTTAAAAGGGGGACCACATTCCCTTCCAGTACAAATAAATGCCAAAATTTCTATCAAGCATGTGCAGCATTCTACCTGAAAGCTAGAGGGTTAGGAGTATGCATGAAAACAAAAACAAAACAAAACAAAAAAACACAACAAAAACATTATACTGAAATGGCTCCTCCAGAAGGAGGAAAATCAAGGTAATCTCTTGGTGTCCTCAGTGAAATGTCCTTTTCATACTGACCTTTGGGTCACACCTGCCAGAGACGGTCTATTAAGGTGATGCTGGCTGATGTGCAATGAAGTGTTTCGTTAGCACCATCAAACCATGGCAATGTTTAAGGGTCCAAATGCTGGACCCTCACATATGACCCAGACATAAATTTTACTTTAATTCACATAGCCAGGAACAGCTGAAATACCAACAGCTTTCAGAGTCAGAGAGGAGAGTAATTGCTTCATTTGTATGATCTCATTTCACTCATACTGCCACACTGGGCAGGGGGAGTGTGGTGGTGGTGGAGGTGGTGTGTGTGAGGTATTGTTAACCTTAATTTACAGAGGCTCCAAATAGCTTCTCAATTATCCTGTGATTTGGTGATTGTCTGAGTAGAGGATTCGAATCAGGAATATCTAGTTCTAAATTTACTACACTGCTAAAAATATAGGACGGGCTAGTTTACAGTGGTTTGCAACATTTATTATGAAATATTGAAGTCTTATAAATTTGATGGCATTTTAACTTCAATGTTTTTGTGATTTTTTAAAAAATGTTTTATTGTGAATTATATGATAGTTTACATGGGAGAACATTAGCTTTATATTCATCCTATTGTATATCATTTCACTGCCATGGTTATAATCCCCTCCACGCATCACCAACCAACCAAAGGGTATATATACCCTGAAAGCCTACCCCCCAGTCATCAGAATACAGTGCCTCTCCCTCTCTGAGTCTAGTGTTTTGTTATTTTTATGAAGATAAAAATACTAGTAAATGGATCTCCCTAGCTAGGAAGTGGAGCCTGAACATATTTGAAATTAAGAATCCCTTGGTGACCGGAGGGCAATATACAAATAGGGGGAGGTTGGCAGAAGAATGATGAAAATAGGTAAGAGATACAGGAAGGTATACAAGGACTAAAGGAGATAAAAGTAAATAGTGATAAATACACAACCTTGGAACAACAATGTTCTGCAGGCAGATACACAGGTAGAGATACATGCTGAATGCGTATGGGAGGAAAAATGTTATATATATATATCCAATAGATAAATGAATTTGAAAGAGGATATTGGTACATGAGTAATTTACCTTTTCTGTAAATGCAACTGTGAGTAAGGTGGAGCATACAATGGGCAAGATGATAAAAACTTCTTAAATATTACCAAACACCTTAAGGCAATGAGTAGCTGAGCCTGGAGCCTCAGGACCCACAGTCTCACAGAACAACATGGTCAACTGGTATAACATAGTCCACAAAGGCAATGCTCTACATCCTACTTTGGTAAATAGCATCTGGGATATTAAAAGCTCATGAGTGGCTGTTTACGGTGCAATATTGGTCTCTTCATGTGCAGAAGAAAGCAGAGGGATGAAAATTGAAAATGCTTAGAATCAATCAGTTCGATGGACTAGTGGAACCTGTAAACATCACTCTGAGACCAGAAGTAGATGGTGCCCATATAACTGCTCTGCAAGGGATCACATTAGAGGGTCCTAGGTAGAGTGGCAATATCTTTGATATACCATGTGAGTAAAGTTTTATCAAAGGTAATACAAAAATGGCTGTAATCATACATTGACAGAGAACTTGCAGAGGTTCAAGACAATTCAGAAGAGGATGTGGAACGAGAGATATCATTGATGATGTCCGATGGATCTTGGCTGAAAGCAGAGAATACCAGAAAGATGTTTACCTGGGCTTTACTGACTATGCAAAGGCCTTTGATTATGTGGATCATAACAAGCTATGGACAACATTGCGAAGTATGAATATTCTGGAACACTTAATTGTGCTCATGAAGAATCTGTACATAGACCAAGAAGCAGTTGTTTGAAAAAAACATAGGAATACTGAATGGTTTAAAATTAGGAAAGGTGTGAGACAGGGTTGTATTCTTTCATCATACTTATTCAAACTGTATACTGAGCAAATAATCTGAGAAGCTGGGTTATATGAAGAAAAACATGGCGTCAGGATTGGAGGAAGATGCATTAACAACTTGTGATATGTAGATGATACAACCTTGTTTGTTCAAAGTGAAGAGGACTTCAAATACTTACTGATGAAGATCAAAGACCATAGCCTTTGGTATGGATTGGATCTCAAGGTAAAGGAAACAAAAATCCTCACCACTGGACCAATAAACAACATTCTTATCAAATGGAGAAACTATTGAAGTTGTCAAGGACTTCATTCTTTTGGGATCAACTATCAACACTCACAGAAGCAGCAGTCAAGAATCAAACAACATATTGCATTAGGCAAATCTGCTGCACAAGACCTTTGAAAAAGTGTTGAAGAGCAAAGATGTCTAAGGCTTGAGGAATAAGGTGTGCCTGACCCAAGCTGCAGTATTTTCAATCACCTCATATGCATGCAAAAGTTGGACAGTGAATAAAGAAGACAGTTGAAGAATTGATGCCTTTGAGTTATGGTATTGGAGGAGACTATTTAAAGTACCATGGGCTGCCAACAGAACAAATAGATTTGTGTTGGAAGAAGTACAGCTAGAGTGTTCCTTGGAGGCCAGGATGGCCAAACTTCATCTCTCATACTTTGGACATGTTGTCAAAGGGGACCAGTCACTGGAGAAGGATATCATATTTGGTATGGCAAAGGGTCAGAGAAAAAGAGAAAGACCCCCAGTGAGATAGATTGGCAAAGTGGTAGCATCAATGAGCTCAAGCGTGGCAACAATTGTGAGGTTAGCCCAGGACTGGGCAGTGTTTTGTTTTGTTGTGCATAGGGTTGCTATGAGTTGGTACTGACTCGATGGCATCTAACAACAACAACAACAATAGGTAGAATGGCAGAATATGTAAAACAAAACTCAAGATTATTTTAAAAAACAAAACCTGGCTTACCGGTCAGAAAAGACTGCAGGAACTGAGAGTATGGCCCTTGACCATGCTTTAGGTCTGGAAAGGAACTCACCCTCATAACTGGACTTCCAGCCAAGCTGTAGATCGATATATAGGGAGGGAAACAACACTATTCATACAATCATTCAAAATCAAAGGGGCCCTGGGTGGAGACCTGGTTGGCCAGCAGTGTGGCAAGACCTGGGGACTCCTAGGCCCAGAGTCAGTGACACAGCCACAGAGGACTAGAGTGGAGAGTGAAGAGTCCAGCTGATAAGAAGAGAGGGCATATGTATAAGAACACCCACACTTGCAGATAATACCAATTGACCTGGATTCAACGGCTGGATGACCAGAACTCAACTAGATGAAGAAAGAAGAGGAAAAAAAGAGTAATCTGATACAATTTGATGAACTTGATCTACACCTATGGATACAGTAATTCAAAAGGGGAACAAATTTTTACAGCAAGGATCATTCCCACCCCCCTCAATACACAGGGTAGACAGGGATGGGCAACTTGGATATTGGCTACCCAAAATGGGGGGCTACAAAGGCAAGAAGTGACTGGCTTACAAGCTTTCAAGATAGAGCCTAGATCTAGAGGGCACGGAGGAAGGTAGAATCTCCACGGAGTAGTATCCAATTTGTCTGGGTGGAGCTGAAGAAAGGAGATGGGGATGGTTCT
This sequence comes from Chrysochloris asiatica, assembly GCF_000296735.1. Lineage (NCBI taxonomy): Eukaryota > Metazoa > Chordata > Mammalia > Afrosoricida > Chrysochloridae > Chrysochloris > Chrysochloris asiatica. The sequence goes on from NW_006408566.1 coordinate 11,065,482, forward strand.
CATGTGGCACAATAGTGAATAATTGCTATCAGGACTGACTGTGAGGGTTGGAAATATAAAGGTAGACGTTTTGTAGCAAAACGAGGGAAGTGGTTTATTTTGCAGTCCAGGAGTGGAGGCCCCTGGGATCATCAAGGGAGATGAATGGAGTGCAGGACTCTACCTAGAGAAGCATTGACGCTAGAGATGGAGGCAGAGACGATGACTTAGAGAGATGGAGCGGCTGGGGACTTTAAACACAGAGAAGGAGAGGGGCTGTGTGCTGAAGACCAGGGGGAAGTCTTGCAGGGTATACCCTTTGATTGTTGATAATGCATGGGGATTGTAACCATGGCAATGAAACAATACACGATAGGATGAATGTAAAGCTAATGTTCTCCCATGTAAACGATCACATAATTCACAATAAAACATTAAAAAAAAAAAAAAAATCAAAGGGCCAACATGTACCTAAGGACAAAGGTGAGAAGGGATAGGAGGGTGGGTGGACTGGAAATAGGAACCACAGGGAGGAATTGGGATGACTGTTGTTCCATGGAGGGGATTGTAATCATTGAGGTGAAACAAAATGTATTATTTGTTGAATGTAAAACTAATGATCTTGTCTTGTAACCCTTCACAATAAAAAGTTTTAAAAAAATAAAGAAGAATTCCTTTGGAAGGACTTTCATGTATAAAGAGAGCCAGGATCATCATTGGACTACAAACCACAAGGTTGGCAGTTTAAACCCACCAGCTGCTCCTTGAAAGACCTATACAGGGTCGCTATGAGTCAGAACTGACTTGATGACACTTAACAAGAATAGGAACAACAACAACATATTCTGGGAAGAGGAGACTGGGAAGAAGGCACTTTAGTCTGAAAGGGTCACATTTGAGCATTTTCCAAATGTCACTCAGTCTCAGTTTACTCATCAATGAAATGGGAATACTTACCTCGGCATCACAGAATTCTGGGATGTCAGTGATGTGAAAATACTTTCATAAGCTACAAAATCCTACATATGAATGGAACAAACAATCAGATGGTTTAAGAAAAGGGGTTTAAGAAAAGGGGAAACACTGAGGGAGATGTGGCCTTTTATATAAGTACAAGTAGCTTTGGGAAATATGATTTTTATAATTTCCTCCCTCCCTCATTGATTTGAGTCAATCTAAATCTTGAAATTGAATCAACTGACTTGAATCAATCAATCAATCCCTTTTCCCACTCCAACCAAATGGAAGTTGGAATAATAAGTAACATTACCAAGTAGGTTTCTGCTTACAAAGCGTTTCCATACATTATCTCATTTGATCCTCAAAATATAATCCCATGAGGCAGATAATTATGAGATGAGCAGAATGAAGTAGAAGAGGTCATGAAGTTGAAGTAGCTTCTACTTTGACAACTGGGCTGTTAACTGTCAAGGCAGGGACTGAATCCCTGACCTTTTTTGATGCTGAATCGAGTGTCCTTTATTTTTTATTCAATTTTCTCTGAGTCTCTATTTCCCCATCTCCTTCTATTCTCTGACCAAAAAAAAAAAAAAAGGTATAGCAGAATATAATTTAAGTTCATTGATGAATTACTGGTCTCAGTCAATCATTCATGGAAATATTTACTTTCCTATATCTCTGAAGATTTGAAAGATAGTTTCTACCTGACCTCTACTCTACCCCTAAGTAGCATGTACTCTTCCTGGAGAGACAAGTTGTAAAATGTTGAGACAAGAAGAGAAGCAGCATGTTCAATTACATTGCACGGAATCTAAGGGCAATGGAAATTTAAAAAACCAAACCAGCTATCTTCAAGTCAATTTCAACTCATGGCAACCTTGTACATGAAGAGTAGGATAGTTCCAAAGGGTTTTCAAGGCTGCAACCTTTTAGAAGCAGATCAGTAGGCCTATCTTCTGAGCTACCTCCTGGTGGGTTCAAATGAGCAACCTTTGGCTAGTAGTCAAACACTTGACTGTCTGTGCCACCCAGGAGGAGTGGTCAAGCAGAACTTCTGGAGGAGGTAGAACTTGAACTTCCTAGTTAAGGCAGGCCAGATTGTGAGACCCAGCCAAGTGTTCTCACTAAACAGATGGGTGCCAAAGTGGGGAAGAGTACAGCATTTTCATACATTTTAAATGCCCTTTACTTCACACACATATTAACATGTACCTTGGTTCCTGGTATGCACAGCTACATCGATGAATGTTTGTTCCTAAGGGGCTGGTTCAATGACACAATATCCGTAAAAGCATTGAGGACAGTGCTTTACAATGGCCTATTGCTTTTGTAAAAGAGCTATACTTCCCAAGGTAATTGTTGTTGTTGTTGTTGTTAAGTGCTGTCGAGTCGATTCCGACCCATAGCGACCCTGTATAGGGTTTCCAAGGAGCAGTTAGCAATACTTCCCAACTTCTCATTAAAAACAAAACAAAACAAAAAAGCTTTCATGCGGCTTTCCCAAAAATGTAGCCTGGAAATTTAAAAGCCCAAGTAGTAAAGCTGGCCCTTTTGAAATCCCTCCTTTTAAAAAAACCATGTGCAGATTCACCAGGCATTACATTTAAAAAATTGGGACACAAAATTCACTGCAGGATTCTTTCAAGTTTGATGAAGTCAGTTTAATGGTCAAGTTGCTGTTCACAGAAATATTTTTTTTTGATCTGAGGAGATATGAAGCACAGCTATCCCACAGCTGGGATTTAAGGATTCTACAGAAGAGCATGGATTAACGTGAAAGTGCAGAGGAATGGGGCAGCCTCGTTTCCTTGGTGACTGAAAGTACAAGAGAAACTCCCTGTTGGTCTCAACACATTGTAAATCTGGGTCCTCAACGCCAAACTATGTCAAGAAATAAGTGTTGCATGAATGCAGAGCTATTTCTGTTCAAAGAAGATTGCAGACCAAACACTCTTTGATGATACTGTACTTTATAGTACTTTGAGAGTCCCAATTATAAACATAATAATGACTATCATTTATTAACATGTATGTACTAAACACTTTAGAAATATGATCTTATTTTCCCCATATACCAATCATGAGAAGCAGGAGTTACTACACCCATTTAATAGAGAAAGGATATGAGGTTTAGAGTACTAGAACAATTTGTCTAAGTTCACAGCCAGATGGATAGGATGCCAAAACCCATGCTGCCAACCACTGTTTATGAAGTCTCTCAACACTTACGTGCACGGCAGGGACAGAGATAGAGCAAAAGCAGATAATAATAGCAATACAGGGATACCTAGTTTTATTGTACTTAGCGGACAATGCATTTTTTCCAGATGGAGGGTTTGTAGCAACTCTGCCTTAGCAAGTCTATCGGCACCATTTTCCTAACAGCATGTACTCACTTTGTGTTTCTGTGTCACGTTTTGGTAATTCTCACAGTATTTAAATTTTTTCATAATGCTATTGTACATTAACACATCACCATATAGTGTAAACATAATTTTTATATGCACTGGGAAGCCAAAAATATTGTGTGCCTCATTTACTGTGATATTAGCTTTATTGAGGTGGCCTAGAATTTGTTGTTGTTGTTAAGTGCCGTCGAGTCGGTTCCGACCCATAGCGACCCTGTGCAGGGTTTCCAAGGGTGTAAATCCTTAGAATAGAACCCACAAATCTCTGAGGTATGCCTGTAGTAATAAAAAAGGCTGATATGTATAGAGTATTTACATTGTTTTAAGATTTTTATATATTCAATTTCATTTAATTACAATAATCAAATTAGGTAGTTCTGTTTCTATTTATCTACTTATACAGATGAGGAAACTAAGACATATAAATGAATTTAGGGAACTTGCTCAAGGTCACCTAGTTAATAAATGGTAGAACCAGATACCAGATATTACACTGTACAGGGTGGTGGTGGTTATGTGCCGTGGAGTCATGTTGTTGTTGTGTGCCGTGGAGTTGGTTCCGACTCATAGAGACCCTGTATAGAGCTTCCGAGGCTGCAAATCTTTACAGGAGCAGAAAGTCTCATCTTTTTCCTGTGGAACAGCTGGTAGTTTCAAACTGCTGACTTGAAGGTTCACAGCCCGATTTGTAACCACTACACTACCAGAGCACACACCTTAGTTATTCTTGTTAAAACAACCTTTACCATCTCATTTCTGTCTAATACACCCCTAACATGAATTAGACTCACACAGTATAAAAAAGAAAACCATTTTAGTTCATTAATATTCCAATAAATGGAGAATTAATCACATTATCTCAGGATGTTCTGAACATCTGCTTTCTGTGTACAGAGGCTAGACAAGGCGATTCCAGGTCTCTGGCCACAATTCACTTGGATGGCTCTATGCTCTGGATTGTTCACCACTTTTATCAAGAGTTCTGAAAAGCAGTTGACGCCTCTTTGAATTGTATCAATCAGGAAAGGCACTGTGCCAGGTTTCTGAATGCCATCATAAACAGCATCTCAGTCGGTCTGTCATCACTGAATACCTGGGGTCGGTGTGGTGTAAGTCAAGCATGCCTTCCTTACTCCTGCCTTCAAGGTGAAGCACTGTACAGCCAGGCATTCTTTCAGTACTAACCTTTGAATGAAGCCAGCTTCGTTGTTCAGTCCTGCCATGGGCACCTTCACACTCTCAATAACTGAGCCCTTCTGGCATCAGTCATCCCTTTGGAAGCTGCTCTCTCTCCCCTAGATTTAAGCCTTGGAAGTGTTTGCTTCTCAACACTTCATTTTGACAGCATCAAATGGATGGTAACTTTAACAAGGGTATATTAGGCTGAGGAATTCTGGAATGTTGGAGATGGTCTCAAGCTGCTATAAGACTGATGGCAAGTGTGCAAGAAGACGCTGACATCATGTTACACTTGCAGGAATGCCTATCTGCTTCTGTAAAGATTGTTGTTGTTAAGTGTCATTGAGTGGTTCTGAATCACAGTGACACTGTACAGGGTTTCCAAGGAGCGGCTGGTGAGCTTGAACCGCCAACCTAGAGGTTCCAACTGACCTTGCAGTCCAGCACATTAACCCACAGTACCAGACCAGGACTTCAGTCTTGGAAATCCTATGGGGCAGTTTTCCTCTTTCCTGTATGGCCACTACTGTGCATCAGCATCAACTTGGCAGCAATGAGCAGATGGGGAGCTAACAAGGTTACACGTCAGCCAGTATCATCTCTGCTCTCTCTTGAACAGCTCCACTGCTCGTGACCCCACATGTAGTATAAGGTAAAGGCAGAAACTCAGTTAGGTGAGGAAGAAGAGAATGGATTGAGTTCCCTGTACCACAGATCACGTCAAACATTTCTTTTCCTTTTTAATCAGCACATGTCCCCATGAGGTAAGAATATTATTATCATTATCTTATAGATGAGATGTTGTTGTTAAGTACCTTCGAATTGGTTGTGACTCATAGTGACCCTGTATAAGATTTCTGAAGAACAGCTCATAGGTTTGAGCTGCCAACCTTGCAGTTAGTAGTCCAGTGCTTATCCTATCGCACTGCACCAGTACTCCTGTAGATGAGATTTGTTGTTACTGTTAAGTGCTGCCAAGTTGGTTCTAATGCATAGTGAACCTGATTGGGTTTCCAAGGAGCAACTGATGGATTTGAACTGCTGACCTTGTGGTTCGCAGTCCAGTGCTGATCCTACAGTCCTACAGGGACTTTAAATGTTGAAGCTGGGACTTCAACCCAGTTCTGGCTGATGCAAAACAAAAATTCTTAGAACATTTTTTAACTTCAGGTTTTTCTTTGTGGAGACTAAAATGTGGGGTACTTCCCAGAATAATCTGGCTCTCCTCTGAAGTGAACTACTTTTAAGAACTTCCATGTCCGTGAAAACCACATGGAAATTGGCTGTTTATGATATCCAAGATAACAAACCAGACATATTCTAAGTGTTCCTAATACTAGTTTCCCCATCAAAATTATCCCTTTTTTTCTTTCTTGAATTTTCTGTGGTTACGTTGAGGAGAAAATCCTAATCAGGGGCTATTTTATCTTCCTTTTTAGAATCAAAAGACTGCCTTAGTTTCTTATAAGCAGTGAGATCCAGGACCATAACAACCACATTAACCTTTAGCTTCCTTATCTGTAAAATGGGACTATTGACTCAACTGCCTACTTCCTTAGCATACAGTGAAATAAAAGAGAGCATATTTGTAAGCCCTTTGTAAACTACAAAGTGTTAAGTATAGCGAGTCCTGGTGTGGCGCTGTAGGTTGATGTGCCACACTGCAAAGCCATTTGAACTATAAAATTGGTGGTTCAAGCTCAACAGTCACACCTTGGAAACCCTATATAGGGTCGCTATGTGTCAGAACCAACTTAACAGCACTTACCAACAACAACAGCAACATTCATCCTTTTTAATAAATATCAAATGCATCTTTGTGAAAAGTGTCCATTTGTGGTAGATAAAAGTGAGGAAAATTCAACCTCTGTCCTTAAAGTAAGTACATTTTTGAAAAGATGTTCATATGTATTAAGGTGGTGGTGGTTTGGAGTGAGTTCTGACTCATAGTAACCTTGCATAGGGTTTCTGAGGCTGTAAATCTTTACAGGAGCAGAAAACCTCATCTTTCTTCCATCGAACCGCTGGTAGTTTTGAACTACTGACCATGAGGTTAGCAGCCTGACTCATAACCACTATACTACCAGAGCTTCTTGTATGAAGGTAGGGATGAGAAAAAAAATAGGCACCAGAACTAAGAGAAATATAAGATGCTCTGGGACCTTAACAATAACAACAACAAATGGGATCTTAAAGAGGGTAAGCAAGGTGGTGTTCAGGAAAACAGAAAAAGGTAGGATAGGTAAGAACAATCTGGAAAAGAAAATCTACAGAATTTAGGACTGTTCATTAAATCATGCATTTATTCAACCATTAAACATTTATCAAGTGCCTCTGATGAGCTAGCTTCTGTGCAAGTTACTGGGTCAATGTGGCCAAGTTGAATAAGAAGGGCTGACAGGCTGTCCATGGAGAAATGAATAATGGCAGTTGGAAATGTAGGTTTAGAGTTCAGGAAAAGTGTGGACAAAAACACTGTAGGACTTAATGAGCTCACCTATGTATAAGTTGTTGTTGTTAAGTGCCGTGGAGTCAGTTCCAAAAATAAGCTTAAATAGTGGAGAACAGTAGACTGGGAAACTCACTGGGGATCCACAGTCATGGGGTTGAAAAGGAAGAGGAGTCAACAGATTAAGTAGATGGATACAGAGACGTCAAAGAAAAGGAGGAAAATGCTAATGGAGAATGCACAGCCAACAGCATCCCATTCTACAAACATAAAGTATACTGGCAATTGCAAAGAAAGCACTGCACTTCCCAATTAGCAGATATTTCATGCTCCTTGAGTCAGTACATAGCTCTCCTAAGGTTAGGACAAGTTATTGTAATCATCTGATTCATGGCCACTAGTAATACTTTCATCTGCCTCATAAAATTATGATGAGGATTTGTGTTTAGCAAGAAGCATGGTGGGCAAAACCTACTTTCATTGCTAACTATACTGTTAAGGACCAGCATCAATTCAGTTCTCAAAGTATGGAATGGAGCTGGTCCTCACTTTCTCAATTCTCCATTCTTGTTATTAGCTGCAGATCATATCATATGACACTTTTCCTCTCAGCCCCAGACTCTCAGGTCTGGGCCGAGCTCATAATCAGAAAAACACCTTCTTTCAGATTGCCAAACTGGCATATGCCAGCCCCTGTGGTTTGTTAATTCATTGGAACAATTTACAGAATTTACAGAGAGCATACCATAGTTACTATATAGATCTATTACAACCAAAAAGGACAGAAATAAGAGATGCAAAGGCTGTGGTCTGGATGGGAGTCACAGTATGGAGAGCTTCCATGTCCCAAAGAGGGAAGAATTACCCTCTCTTATGCATGATCACTGGTCCAATAAGAACAACATTCTTATCAATGGAGAAAAGATTGAAGTTGTCAAGGACTTCATTCTTCTTGGATCAACTATCAACACTCGAGGAAGCAGCAGTCAAGAGATCAGATGACGTATTGCACTGGGCAAATCTGCTGCACAGGAACTTTTTAAAGTATTGACGAGCAGAGATGTCAGCTTGAGGACTAAGGTGCGCCTGATCCAAGCCATGGTATTTTCAATAGCCTCATATGTATGTAAAAGCTGGACAGTGAATAAGGAAGATCGTAGAAGAATTGATCCCTTTGAGTTGTGTTGGAGGAGAATACTGAAAGTGCCATGGACTGCCAAAAGAACCAATAGATCTGTTTTGGAAGAAGTGCAATCAGAGTGCTCCTTGGAGGCCAAGATGGCTAGGCTTCATCTCTCATATTTTGGACACATTGTCCAGAGAGAACAGTCGCTGGAGAAGGATGTCATGCTGGGTAAGGTGGAAGGTCAGAGAAAAGGAGGAAGACCCCCAATGAGATGGATTAGCCAGGTGGCATCATTGATGGCGTCAAGTGTGGTGGCGGTAGTGAGGTTGGCCCAGGATCGGACATTGTTTCGTTTTGCTGTGCATGGGGTCGTTATGAGTCGGTTCCGACTCGATGGCACCTGACAACAACAACAACATGCATGATCACCAACCAGGAAGCTCCATCAGCACCTCCTGTGACCAATGCTCTTGTCAGCCTCACTGCCTAGCCACGATTGATTACAGTATGCTCTTAATGGTATCAGCATCAGGCTCCCAGTCATTAGACTTACTTGTTAGAATTGCTTGAAAGAACCAAGTATAAACACCAAATGGCTTTTTGCAAAGTGATTCCACACCTGAGTAGGATTCAATCAACATAGCACAATAGCACTTACAATTGTTCACATTTGGTAAATACTTAATACCCAATGAACTCAACCCATTGCCACCCAGTCTATTCTGACTTATAGCAAACCTATACCAGGACTTCTGAGACTGCAAGTCTTTACAGGAGTAGACGGCTTCATCTCTCTCCTGTAGAGTAGCTGGTGGGTTTGAACTGCCAACCTCCCAGTTAGCAGTCCAATGCCTAACCCACAGTAGCACCAAGGCTCCTTTAGCACTTAACAAGTGCTAAATATAAATAACTACTATATTTGGACCGCAGTCCTGGTGTGGCACTGTAGGATGAGCACAGGACTGCTAACTGCAAGGTAGGATAAGCACCAACTCAAGGGCACTTGAAAACAACATTATACTTCGGCAAATCTACCTCAGGACTCTTAGATTTAGGGACTACATCAGATGATCATTTCCCTCTCCCTTCCAGGCTCCTACTCAGGTAGGCATCCACTGCTTCATGAGGAAATCCAAAACTCTGGGCTTGCATTCTTAGGAGCGGACATTCTGAGAATCACAGCATTTCCTGAGGCTGTTGCTGCAAAGCAGACCACGTTTTGGAAACACAGTACTTTTCATTGATGAGCTTTGGGTAAACCATTATAAACAAGTCTTCAAAAATATCCAATTTAGACTGGTTTATACGTTGTGAAAAGTGAACCCAGATCTAACATATGGTTACAAGAACATACACAAAAATAACATCGGGAGATTTAGTTACTTTTAGACACAAGTTTTTACTCCATAGGTATTTTTTGCTAATAGGTTCAAAGAATCCTGTTTTTTCCCCTGTGTGGCACATCATCTGTCACCAGTGTTTCACAAATGGAGGCACAGAGATGTGAACCAACTACCCTAAGACTACCTTCTTACTCCCAGACTTTTACCATTGTGTAATTGTGGGGTAATGGACAATGAATCAAGGCAGCAAACATCACCAGCTTGAAGAACAATGCCCAAAGACTTTGAGATAGACTAGTTGACCGTGGTCAATTTGTTGGAGACCCGTACTCCTGAATGTTCCTGAGAAGTGTGGGAATACTACTAAAGCTGCCTTTGAAATCAGTTTATATTGTGGGCATAAGAACCTGGGGAAGATAAATTTACTTACAAGTCAACTGGATTAGCGCTAAAGTAATTCTCCTTGTGTAAACCAAATTTTAGGTAATGCATGAGCTCTGTTTGGAGCACGGAGCTGAGACTTAGATTTCCTGTGTTGTCCAGCTCTTGCAGATTTTAGCAGATAAGAAAGCTATTATCCCAGCAGAAATGGAAGCATCCTCAAATCCTGTCAGATGGCAACACTGACAAAAATTACAACCAAATGTATTTTTACACCAATCAGCTTTCTTAAGTCTGGCTCCTAAAAGTAAAACATTCTCTTGGAGGAGAAGTTTTAGTAAAAAACACAAGAATGTTGGCAAGAAGATCTCTAGGGAATACCAGGAACTGACAACAGAGGGTTTCTGATAGAAGAAAGAGACACGGATTGAGAACAAGTTTCTGAACAGCACTATTGTCCTTTTTGGATTTCTTTTTTTTCCTGCTTAACTATCACAAGGAGAGTGAAAGAAATCCGAGTTAATGAATACCATGTGATTGTTTTATTAGACTACCCTTGAGATATATTGAGTACTAAATTAAAATTTAAATCAAAACCAAAAATAATGCTCATTAAGTATTTTATTTTTTCAGAAAGGAGTTAGTAGAAGAAACACAATTGGGAATTAGAAGACCTGGGTTCTAATCCCAGCTGTGATGCTCATTAGTTGCCTGTTTTTGTGTTTTGAAGTCAGACCTGGATACAAGTCCAAGGTCTCTCTACCTGATGGGCTCTGAGGCCTTGGGAAAATTACTTTTTGTTTTTGACCTTCAGATCCCTCATCTATCAAATGGTAGAGAAGTGCTCATCTCTGGTGGTCTCTTTTCCCACATTACAATATGTTTATGAATGTTTTAAAAAATCTGGTTAAACTAGACATTCAATATGACAGGAGAATGGATTGGATTTTAGACTAGGCATGGGAAATATGCTGCCTTCGAAGCTTTGGAAATTAGAAGAGTTTGTGTTGTGACTGTAATTGTACTTGCTCAGGCAATTAATTATCCCACAAATAGTTAAACGCTTGTATTGTTGTTTTTGTTAAGTGTCACCAAGTCTGTTCTGACGCTGTCTAGGATTTCCAAGGAGTGGCTGCTGGATTTGATCCACCAATCTTATAGTCTAGTGTATTATCCTGTAGGTATACATAATAGTGAAGTCCTGGTGTGCTGTTGTGGTTTAATGCGTTGGACTACAAGGTCTGTTTGAACCACAAGGTTGGTGGTTCAAACTCACCAGCTACTCCTTGGAAACTATTCAGGGTTGCTATGATTTGGAACCGAATTGATGGCACTTAACAACAACAATACATAATCGCAATTCTGAGGATGGCGCAGGACCATACAGTGTTTTGTTCTGTTGTATGTAGGGTCACTTAAGTCAGCTATAACTCAGCACATTTAACAACAACAATGTAGATATAGGAACCTGGTGGCTTAAATGGCTATGAGTTTAGCTGTTAACTAAAGGTCGGTGGTTTAAAGCACAAAGCAATTCCATGGGAGAAAAATGTGGCACTCTGCTTTCATAGATCAGCAGCCTTGGCAGCCCTATTGAGCAGTATCAAAACTCATGGAAGCAGCAGTCAAGAAATCAAACAACATATTGCGTTAGGCAAATCTGCAGCACAAGACCTTTTTAAAGTGTTCAAGATCAAAGATGACAGCTTGAGGACTATGGTGCGCCTGACCCAAGCTATGGTATTTTCAATAACCTCATATGCATGCAAAAGCTGGACAGTGAATAAGGAAGACCGTAGAAGAATTGATGCTTTTGAGTTATGGTGTTGGAGGAAAATATTGAAAGTGCCATGGGCTGCCAAAAGAACCAACAGATCTGTGTTGGAAGAAGTGCAGTCAGAGTGTTCCTTGGAGGCCGGGATGGCCAGACTCCAGCTCTCATACTTTGGACATATTGTCAGGAGGGACCTGTCGCTGGAGAGGGATATCATGTTTGGTAATGTGGAGGGTCAGAGAAAAAGAGGAAGACTCCCAGTAAGGTGAACTGACAAAATAGCAGCATCAATGGGCTCAAGTGTGGCAAAAATTGTGAGGTTGGCCCAGGACCAGGCAGTGTTTCGTTCTGTTGTGCATAGGGTCGCTATGAGTTGATACTGACTTGATGGCACCTAACAACAACAACTCTGGCCTATAAGGTCAGAATGCAGCAGATGGCAGGCAGTTTGGTTTTGGTTTAGTTGTGCTGTATCAGAATCCCTAAGAAGCCCTGGTGGGGCTGTGGGATAAACACTGGGCAGCTAACCACAAGGTCAGTGGTTCAAATCCACCAGCTGTTCTGCAGGAAAAAGATGAGGCTGTCTGCTCCTGTAAATATTTAGTCTTGGAAACCTTGCATACGGTCACTATGGATCAAAACGGACTCAGTGGCTATGTGTTTTGGGTTATTAGAGTCCCTGATGGAGGTGGTTATGTGCCGTGGAGTTGGTCCCAACTCATGATGACCCTCTGTAAGGTTTCCAAGGCTGTAAATCTTTACAGGAGCAAAAATACTCCTCTTTCTCCCATTCAGACTGCTGACCCTGTAGTTAACAGACCAGCTGGTAATCCACCACACTAACAGAGCTCCCTTGTTGTTGTGAAATGCTGTAGAGTCGATTCCGACCCATAGTGACTCTGTATAGGGTTTTCCAAGGAGCAGCTGGTGAGCTTGAACTACTGACTTTGCAGTTCAAACAACTTTGCAGTCTGACACATTAGTCCACAGAGCCATACCAGGGCTCTTGGTGCTGCAAATTGTTAATATTCTCAGCTGCTAACCAAAAGGTTAGAAGTTCAAGTCCACCTTGGAAAAAAGCTCTGGCAATCGATTTTTGAAAAATCAGCCACTGAAAACCCTACGGAGCATAGTTCTACTACTCTGACACATATGAGGTTGCCATGAGTCAGAATTGACTGAATTTTGACACATATGAGTTTTACATGGTGTGTCCAAAGACAGGAAGCTCAGGTTGTTCAGAGGAAGAGATGCAACCTTGAATCAATGAAGAAGTTATGTCTACAATTAGGCCTGAAGGGTAAGAGCAGGAGTGAGGGTATTCCAGGTAAAAGGACCAGCAGTTATCAAGATTGCTGAGTAAGAAAGAACTAAAAGTAGTTCAGGATTCTGGAGTACAGAGGGATTTGGAATAAGGATAAAGGGCCGAAAAGGCAAGAGGGGCAACAATGGAACAAGATAGATTAGGACTTATTCTCTAACTCAAGGAAAGGGATGTGTTATTTATACTAAGTGCTGTATTTCTATGGAATCCTGGTGTGGTGCTGTGGGTTAATGAGCTGGACTGTAAGGTCAGTGTGAACCATAAGGTTGGCAGTTCAAGCTCACCAGCTGCTCCTTGGAAACCCTATACAGGGTTGCTCTGGGTCAAAACTGACTCAATGGCACATGTTGTTGTTAACTACTCTCCCTTCTTGTTATTGTTAAGGGCCATGGAGTTGATTCTGACTCATAGCAACCCTGTAAACTTTCACTCAATCCACAATAAAAACCTTAAATTAAAAAAAAAAAAAAATGCAAACTGTGAGAAATCAACCCTCAGATTAAATTCAATAGGTTCCTAGTAGGACACAGAAACCTAATTTTTTATGAGCAATTCATGTGACTCTGAGGCATACAGACTACCTACGTAACTTGGGAAATGTGGGCTAGACTCAGAAGAGGCCAAACTCTTAAATAGAGTAAGAGAGGAGAGGGACATTGAGACACTCAATGAGGAATTTATGTTTGTAGTGCAGCGAATTTCTTAGTCTGGCTCTTCTAGTCCTAGTCTTTGTGTAACTTGCACCAAACAAGTTTTTGTTTTGTTTTTTTTCTGATGGGTCTGGGTAAGAGAAGATGGGATAAACTGTTAATGGAATTATATGATTAATTGTAAGGGACTGTAAAATCTTGAAACTCTAACTTGGGGATTGACCAATTTTGCCATCCTGTTAGATATAAACTGAGCCGTGTTAGTTGTACTAAAGGGGACCTCACTACCATCAAGAAAGAAGAACCAGAAGATCCCTGTGCATGGAGCTGCCTTGATCCAGGGACAGAAAGCTGTGACAACAGAGAAACAGCTGAGGAGTGGCAAAGGAATAGTAGCAGAAACAGCAAAACCAAAAGCCACAGCACAAGACAGAGCTGTAGCCTTCCCAACCCACAGAACCAGTAAAAACACCTTCAGGTTGAGACTTAAAGTGGAAAGGAGGGCCCTTTGGGTATTTACTGGCAACTCTAAAAGACCTTTATAAGATTGTCTGAGCAGGGCAGAGGCCAGGCCAAGGGGTTAAGGGCCAGATAGATTGTTCTGACCATAGAGCTGTATCCTGAACATTTCTAATCCTGAACTGTGACCTAATAATTTCCTTAATAAACCTCATAATTGTGAGTATGCTCTGAGTTCTGTGCAACCATTGCAACAAATTTTCAAACCTAGTAGAGAGTGCTGTGTGAGGCACAGTTGTTGCCAGAATTGGTGAGGAAGGTTGGAAGGTGGACACATTTCAGGCCTTACCCTCATAGGAATTGGCCTTGGGCTGACATGCAGTTTGATTCTCCTTCCATTTTGTGAAGTTAGAATAGGTCAGACCCTGCCTCCATGCCCTTTTTATAATAGCAGAATCATCCATGGAACTTTGTCCACTTTCTACCCCAGCCCTAGAGATTCTCTTTAAGATGGACTTGGGTGGGTCTCAGGACCCTATGACCCTGTTACAATTCATTTTCCCAGGTTCTTTTGGAGATTTAGATCTAGTAGGACTAGTAAAAGATCTGAAACAGTACAAGGGGCTTTGAAAAATTCATGGAAGAATGACTTTATCTTTTAATTCCACTTTCCATGAATTTTTGACACTCCCTTGTATTTGAAACAATCTTCCCAAGGGATACTTATGATCCAGTAAGGGCGGCCCATATAATAGAAGCTAATTGAACAAACTGCCAAACAACTTCCTCTTTGAGACCTTTTCTCCCTGATTTTTCCCTTCAAGACTGTCTTTGGTGATAATAGCTCCCTTTTTTCTCTGGAAATCTTATATAGGTGGGTGGATGTGTGCATGACACAGGTGTTTAGAGAGAGGAGGCTTCCTCAGCATGTCTTGCATAGAATTTGGCTGCCATAGTACTTCCCATTGTACTTCCACCAATTTCATTGAGCTCTTTAGCCTAGAAGTGGAGTGCTGAAAACATCTGGTTATTTGAGATTTTGCTAGACCATAACAACTTCATGTTTTGTGATCCAGTACTTAAAGCTAAAAGTGATTAAAAGGAAGACAAAAGATGGAAAAAATGTGATTTCAACCCAAGTCTAAAATTTACGCAACTGTAGAATATAATTAAACATGCTATTTATTTGCCATTAAAATGATTATGATTTAGCACAGGGCCAACTTTGACTGCCAATGCTGAATATTTATAGCTGGCTCTCTCAAAACACAGAGGTAGCTACAGAAATATGTTTTTACTCTGACCTACCTCTACTTGATGAATGATTATTTTACTTACTATATAGTGAATGAGGCTAAAGTTGAAAATACCTCAGAGGTAAGGCCCAGTACAATTATAGTTATAAATATGGGCCATTGTAATCAACTCTAAGTGGAGGGCTTAAAATAACTGTTTTGAAGTGAATTGATGAAAACAAAACACAACAAAAACAATATGCACTAATCAGGGAAAACAATTTGCTGGCACTATAAAAAGTGTTCTGAAATTTTATTAATAACACCAGGTTTAAAAAAGAAAAGAAAGAGCTCCTAGTTCTCTCTTTAAAGTTGGGAGATAAAGAAAAAAAACACAACAGGCATCTCACAAAGATCATCTGAGTGAGAAAATAGGAAAAAAAAAAAAAAAAAAAAAAAGACTGTGATTGCCCTGTAAAACTCTGACACACGCAGGGCTTTCTAACCACCTAAACAAGCAATCATTGCTCCTAATTATCCTCACATTCCTGGAGCACTTGACAGAGGGTTTTGTGGTTAAGAGAGTTTAAGCCTTAGAGATTCTAAGATCAATTGCTGGCTCTGGTGAACAGGTTGTTGTTGTTGTGAAGTGCCGTCGAGTCGGTTCTGACTCATAGCGACCCTGTACAGGGTTTCCAGGGCTGTAAACCTTTACGGGAGGAGAAAGCCTCATCTTTCTCCCACAGAGCAGCTGGTGAAAAGGTGCACAGAATCAAATTCTATAGTGTTTCTGTACCTCACTTTCCTCATCTGTAAAATGGGGTCCTTTTAAAGGTGAAATGGTTCATGTTATGTGTCTACTTGGCTTGATTATATTCTCACTGGTTTGGCAGATCACCATTTGTGATCTGATGTGAGCAGCCAGTCGGTTGAAAGGAGAATTTATTGGGGGTGTGTGGCCTGCTTCAGGTCTATAAATGGATGCTTTCTTTCTCCATGCTGCAACCTTCTCACAGCCTGACCTCCTGTTCTTGGGATGTAAGCCTGCAGAAGTCTTTGCCTGCCACCTAACCTGCAGATTTTGGATTTACCAACTCCATGAGCCAGTAGAGACCTCCAGTCTGCCACCTGACCTGAAGATTTTAGGTTTGTCAGCCCCTAAGCCAAGTGAGACCACAGAGGTTTTCACCCTGTGGTCACCTGATCCACAGATTTGGGACTAGTCAGTCTCTATAATTGCATGACCCATTCCCCAAAGTAAACTGTTCTCTCTACATATGTTATTGCTGTTGTTAAGCGCTGCTGAGTCACTTCTGACTCATAGCAACTCTGTATGTGGTTTCCAAGGAGGGGGCTTCAATTTTTTCCTGTCTATATAATGGGAAAATGGAATAAAAAGATAGTGGAACTTTTCCATGAACTTTTTGAAGTCTCTCATATATGTTCACTGATTTTACTTCTTTAGAGAACCCAGACTAAGACAATAGGCTATTCTGTAAATTCAATAGCATAATGAATATAAGGTACTTAATATACTGCTTTGTACATAACGTAAGCAAGAAATTATTTGGTATAGCTAACCTAACCTAACATCTTTCTGCTGTCTTTGTGGACTGTTTTCCATTGATTAAGCTGCAGTGGAAAACAAGACCAGCTGTTCATTAGAACAGCTTCAACCTTCTAAGAATATATATACCTGGAGACTGTAAGTACAACCAGTGTTTCTCAAATGGGGGTGATTTTCCCTTCTGGGGACAGCTGGTAATATTTTTGATTATCATAAATTGGAGGGGACAATATGCTGCTGACATCTAGTGGGCAGATGCCAGGAATGTTAAACATCCTATAATTCAGAAAATAGCCCCAAACAGTGAAAAGTATCTGGCCCCAAATGTCAGTAGTGTCAAGGTTGAGAAATCTTGTTCTAGACTATGGCTCTGAGATGAGTTTAGCAGACGCGCAATGAATACATTTTTAAAAAGTCAATCAAATCCTACTTATCTGGTTTTGATATGTTGTTGCTGTTGTTAGGTTCCAACTCATAGTAACCCCATGTAGGATGCTCCATAGGGTTTTCTAGGCCATCATACTCATAGGAATTGCTGTATGGATTTGAGCTGCCAACCTTTCAGTTAGCAGCAAGGCACTTTACCAATGTATCATTAGGGCTCCTTTGAGATACATGCTACATTACTCAGGAAGCCTTTCTCTGGGTACCAGTGAAAGTGTTGCTCCATCAAGCACTTGTCAGCATTACGTTGGCACGTATTGGACAATCATAAAAGACAGAAGAATAAATGCACAGCTATGGGATTCAACAATGGCTCCCTAAACTTCAAGGGCTCTCTGGCATTGCCTTGACCTCCCTCTCTGGACAAATCCAATGTAAGTTCTGAAGGACTTCAAGGAACCTCTCAGTGAAAAGGGGGAGTGGGGTGTGAAGGACTGGTTTGTTCATCTCACTCTTCCCATGTCTACACCAGGAGTTGAAGTTTATTTTCCTTCTCTGCCTCACACTGACAGGAATATAGATTTGGTTTCATTTAACATTTCACTTAATCGCCTGAAATGTGAAAACTGAACAAACAGATCTGATTCCACACTTTCCGCACTCCTTCTTGTGGTACTGCTAAGTAGAGCTATTAAAACAAACACAGGAGAAATGTGGAGGTCAGGGGTTCTGCTACTTGTAGTCTAGTTAGCTCTTTATACCTCTGTCTCCACATTCTCTGCAGCCCTCTTCCCCAAGCCCTACTCTTGTGGAGAGCAGGGGCCGTCTCATCTTTATTATCTGAATACAGGAAGTGACACACATTCTATGGGTACTATTGCCCAAATGTCAGCTTATCAGAAGCCTTCCCTAACCAATCCACCTAAAATATCAGTTCTCTACCACTCACTTCATTTCCTTTTACTTTGCCTTTTGCTTCTTTTTAGGAAATCATCCTTTCAGGCATTCTTGGGTTCCTCCCTCAAACATGTAAGTTCCATGAGAGCTAGAGCAAGAACTTCACCTATTCCCATCACTGTTAGATCTTTTGTTCTGGGAACAGTTGTTGTTATTGTTGTTAAGTGCTGTTGAGTCAATTCTGACTCACAGTGACCCTCTAGGATTTCTGAGGAGTGGCTGCTGAGTTTGAACTGCCAACCTTGCAGTTCAGCCTGACCCTTGTCCTACAGCGGTGGTGGTTATGTGCTGTGGCGTCAGATCCAACTCATAGTGACCCTGTATAGGGTTTCTGAGGCTATAAATCTTTATGGGAGTAGAAAGCCTCGTTTTCCACAGATCTGTTAGTAGCTTCGAACTGCTGACCATGAGATTAGCAGTCTGACTGGTAACCACTACACTTCCAGAGCTCCTTTATCCTAAAGTGGTGGTGGTCGAGGTGGTGTGCCGTGAAGTCGGTTCTGACTCATAGCGACCCTGTACAGGGTTTCTGAGGCTGTAAATCTTTATGGGAGCAGAGAGCCTCATCTTTCTACCACAGAACCACTATGCTAGCAGAGTTCCTTTATTCTACAGTTGTTGTTGTTAAGTACCGTGGAGTTGGTTCCAACTCATACTGACCCTGCACAGAGTTTCCGAGGCGCTAAATCTTTACAGAAGCAGAAAGCCTCATTGTTCTCCCATAGAATGGCTGGTAGTTTTGAACTGCTGACCCTGAGGTAAGCAGCCGGATTTGTAATCACTACGCTACCAGAGCTCCTTTATTCTACAGTTGTTGGTGCATAATAGCAAAACTCAGTAAATGTTTGTGGTCTCAAGACCCTCAGTACCTCACACCATTACCACCACTATCTCCTCCCTATGCCACCAGTGTGTGGTGGGTTATTTACTGAATTAGCGATACTCTCTCCTCTTAATCAATTTCATGTATTCACATCTGATTATTAATGTTTATCCTACAGCCTAAGTAAGAGCCGCTGAATACTCCTTAGGAAGGAGATAGTATTGCAGTCAGTAGAACTCCCTGCTCCCCACCCAAAGGTTCTATAAACTACAACATATTGTACTGTTGAGAGAACAAACAAGATGGTGGATCAAGTGGAAGTGTAGTAAAGAGCTCCACCAACAACAACACAGAATAACTGACCAAGCAGGCTCAGGGGATGGTCCCAGAACTCTTAACCACAAATAACGGAATATTTAGAAGGTTAGAAGGCTTACAGCTGGGGGAATTTGTGGCAGAAGCAAGAAATCCATTGCTTTCTAGTCTGGGACGCTAAGCTCTCCAGGAGCCGCCATCTTGTGTGAGACCAAGCGGAGGAAGGATCGGAGCAGCCACAGACACCTGGCAGAACTACTGAGATAAAGGTGTGGACATTCTTTTCTTTTGGTAGCTGTTCATTGGTCCCTTGCTGTCTGCGCACCTCCATTCTGGGGACTATAGGGGTGTCTGAGCTAGTGGGCACCCCAGCCCCACCCTCAGAGGGTTCTACTACACATATTCACAGATCTCCTCGAAATTTAAAGAGACAGTTTCCAATTAAAACCAAACAGGATTGTGGAGCGGGACAAGCAGACAAAAGAGGAAATAGACTGAAAATTAAATCCTAAATTACATCAAAATGACCAACAGTGGTTATCTTGAAATTTCTCAGGATGAAGAATGAAAAGGGAAGCCCATTTCCTGATCACATCTACTTGGAGGCATTCAGAAAGCATAAAAAATACCAAAATACATACCCATTTAAGTATTAAGCCCACAGATAACCCCTGAAGATGTCCAAAAAACAGAAGCAGATGACCATATCTGCACATGTCCAGAAATGAGTTAAAGTGACTGAGGCAAATGAGCTGGAAGTAAACCTACACTCCATACTGGAAGATGGGCAGGCTTTGGAAATGCCTGAGAAGGAATTCAGAAAAAAACACTATATAATGGGGTTGAGAAAAATAAGAAAGAAGTCAGGAAAGTGCTACAGGAACAATCAAATAAGATAGATAGAACACTGGAAACAATTCAAAACCTACAGAAAGAGGTCCAAACGATTAATAATAGAATATCAGAAATGGACAATACATTGAAAGGGCAAAGGAGTAGAATTGAAGAGATAGAAGCCAGAACTAGTGAGCTAGAAGATAAATCTTTCAACACTACTAAGATAGAAGAACAAATACAAAAAAGGATAAAAAAAAAAAAATCTGAAGGCTTAAGATTCATGTTGGATAACATGAAAAGAAATAACATAAGAATTATTGGCATTCCAGAACAGGAGCAATCACACAAGCCCACAGAAGAGATAGTTGAAGAGCTTCTGGAAGAAAATTTCCCTAACATAATGAAAAGTGAAAAGATAAACATTCAAGAAGCTCAATGAACCCCTGGATGGATAGACCCTAAAAGACAATCACCAAGACATATAATAATCAAGCTCTCCAAAATCAAAGACAGCATCTTGAAAGCAGCTAGAGAAAAGAGAAATATAACATACAAAGGCAAGCAAATCAGATTAAGCTCTGATTTCTCAACAGAACCCATGCAGGCAAGAAGGCAATGGGAGACTTATATAAAAGTCTGAAAGAAAAAAAACTGCCACCCAAGAATCCTCTACCCAGCAAAGCTGTCAATCAAATACGATGGTGTAATCAAAACATTCCAGGATAAGCAGAAGCTAAGGGATTTTGCCAAAGTCAACCCTGCTATGAAAAACATCCTAAAGGAAGTTCTGTGGACTGAGAACCAACAAGAACACATAACAACTACAGAATGATGTACATGGAGCATTAACCTGAACTCAGTCAACAAATGAAAGAGTCAAGAACAGAATAAAATTATAAGAACAGAGGATCTGGGAGTTCAGTCTATGATCAAAACAATTACAATGTGAAAAAAGGTAAACACAGAAGAACAGAGATCCAGGTGGTGGGAAGGTCAGGTAGATTACTGGATAAAATAGACTATCTTAAATGGAGGGTACAACTAATGGAATATAAGGTAACCACAATGGGGTTGGGGTGGGAGGTTTACTTTGGGTTTTGGGGAGGGCAATACAAGGAGGGGGGAGGAGGTGTAAGAATGAGATAGATAGGGGAACACTGAGACAGGTTTGCATGGCCTAGTGGGACAGAGGTAAATAGTGCTGCATACTCAACCTTTGAACAACAAGGCTCTGGGATACAGGGATCTAGATATAGCTTGAAGAGGGGAAATACTACTAAAATCCTTGACTGCCTTATGAGTATTAGTTTCCCTTGCCTACTATTGTAAAACAGACACTTGATTGGGATCGAAAGGAAAGTTGGGAAACATGATTAGAGAAAACCTGTAAGCCCACATTCAGCCTATAACTGATTGGAATACCTAAAAGGGGTTCTACAACTTGCCCAGTGAAATAGGCCTCTTGCAAAGCCTTTATAGAGTATAGGACCTTAGGTGGAATCCTGAGTCCCATCCACAGCCTTGTGAGGTGAGACATTCCCACTAGAAAGGACAAGAAGACTGGAACAGCTACAGTGACTCAAGATACATCTTCATGATAAACCTGACCTATACTCAGAGCAGTTGTTGTTGTTATGTGGCGTGGAGTCGGTTCCAACTCATAGTGACCCTGTACAGGGTTTCCGAGGCTGTAAATTTTTACAGGAGCCGAAAGCCTCATCTTTCTTCCACGGAACACCTGGTAATTTCGAACTGCTGACTTTGTGGCTTGCAGCCCGATTCGTAACCACTATGCTACCAGAGCTCCTTAGACTCAGAGTGGTAGTTACTCTAAATACCAACAGAGAGGGAAAGAGTCTTGAAATCAAGTATCAATGCTATCCACTCTGTGCACAGGGTAGATAGGGACGGGCAACTTAGACATTGGCTATCTAAAATGAGGGGGCAATAATGGCATGAAGTGACTGGCTTACAAGGTTTCAAGAGGGAGCTTAGTTTAAGAGTATGTGGGGAAAGAAAGAGTCCCCACTGAATAGCTATCATCTTGTCTAGATGGGTCTGGTGAAAGGAGATGGGGATAAGATTCATAAGATTCAATACTGAATAACTGTTATCATGACTAACTGCGACTGTCACAATTGTAAAGGTAGAAGTTTTGTAACAACAACAAAAAAAGGGGTGGGGGGAGTGGTTAATCTGGCAGTCCAGAAACAGAGGACCCTAGGACCATCAAGAGAGGAACACACAAGTAGAATGTGGGACCTTATCCAGAGAAGCAGCAGCGCCAGAGATGGAGGCAGAGATGGGGGCATGGGGAGGGGAAGCGGCTGAGGACTCTAGATTCGTGGACTAAGAAGAGAAGGACTAAGAGCTGGTGGCCAGGAGCAGACTTGCAGAATGTGCCCTTTGGAGATGTAAATTATTATATATGCCTGGGTGGTGGGTTTTTTTTTTTGTGTGTGTGTCTGTGTGTTTTTTAAAAAGCTAAAGTAGATAGAGAGAAATACTGTTAACTGATGGTATATGGAGGGGATTATAAATAATGTAATAAAACAAGGTCTATGAATTGTTGAATGTGAAACTGATGATGTGCCCTGTAAACTTGCAATCAATCTACAATAAAAACCTTAAATTAAAATAATAATAATTATTATTATTGGATTAAATAAAGTGTAAAGAGAAAGGCAAAAACAAAAAACAAAAAACAAAAAAAACCTACCCATAGTGACCCTATGTAGGGTTTCCAAGGAGCATCTGGTGAACCTGAACCATCGACCTTGCAGTTCCAACCGACTTTGCAATCCAGTGCATTAACCCACAGCACCACACCAGGACTCCAACATGCTGTATTGTCTCTTCTAGTCCCAGTTTTAAGGTTCTTTCTGTCCTACAAGAGTCCCAGGATGGTGTAATTGACTAAGTGCTACCTACTAACTGTAAAGTTGTAAGTTTGAACCCAT
This sequence comes from Chrysochloris asiatica, assembly GCF_000296735.1. NCBI lineage: Eukaryota > Metazoa > Chordata > Mammalia > Afrosoricida > Chrysochloridae > Chrysochloris > Chrysochloris asiatica. Next base: position 11,088,592 of record NW_006408566.1, read on the forward strand.
TCAGAGGCACTTCAGAAGAAAGGTTTAGACATTACTTCTGAAAGGTCACACTTGTGAAACCTCTATGGCGCATAACCCTATTTTTGCAACACACAAAAGGGGGTCCTTCTCATGGGTCAGAATCTGCTTGATGGAAACTAGCTGACTAAATTCTGGACATAAGCTCTCCCTAGTTTACTTCTTGAACTCTGCACTGCTACACCATATTTGTTTTTCAGAACCATCACAGAAGGTAAAAATAAAGAATGTTTTTACCCTTAAAACTGTATAAAACACTCTCATAGTTTCATCTATGACCCTGAACCTTTCTTTTTTATTTTTTCCTAAAACTCCTTTTATTTTTGTAAAAGAATGCACGATGCTCAGGCATCTGGCTTGTAAAAATAAACACAGTGACTGGTTTTCCCAAATAACTTGGACTTGGTATTGCATGCCCTGCAAAGTCTCGTCTCCTGAGATGGGGCAATCTACGTAGCGATCTAGTATATGGTCCAGTCACCGAGAGGGCACCATCACAAGTTCAGTTACAGACCACAGAGTGTCTGGGTTAAAGATCAGGACTCAGTGTGGACTCTGTAGAATTATAGGTTTGCCAGTGGAGGGTAGGTTCAAGTGCTGCAATATTCTTAAAAACAGATTTGTTATGACTCCAGGCTGAGTAGTTATCATTAGGGGCACATGCTAGCAAGGGTTTTGATGTTTTCACAGATTAGTTTTATAACTTTATTTAAATATAGGATGAAAGTTTGGTGTATTTGTTTATTAAAATGAAGTGATACTAATATGAAGTTGCTGGAAGACAAACTACCTCTAAATCAAGGGATCGGTTATTAATATTTGGGCATATTACTGGTAGACTTATTTATAATAATCACCCTATCAAAAAATTCAAATCAAAGAATTGAAGTTAATCCAATATGGTGGTGGTGGTGGTGTGTTTGGAGTTGGTTCTGACTCCTAGCGACCCTGTATAGGGTTTTTGAGGCTGTAAATCTTTACAGGAATAGAAAGCCTCATCTTTCTCTGGCAGAACAGATGCTAGTTTTAAACTGCTGACCTTGAGGTTAGCAGCCCAACTTGTAACCACTACACTACCAGAGCTCCTTGAATTCAATATATTCCATACATAATTATTAAGAATCTAACAGCGTGCTATTTAAATATAAAAAGTATATTGTTATTCATTTAAGTAAGTACTGATTTATTTTCAACAATGAACCCACAAACCTATTTAAACAAAATGATCTTATGTTGATAGATATTATTTTACTAGCAAATGTTACCTAAATTTATCGGAGTCCTAGCATAGCGCTATAAGGGTGAGCATTTACCACCAGTCACTCCTCAGAAACCCTATACAGAGTCATTATGAGTATGAACTGACTCAGCACTTAACAACAAAAACAAATTTATGGCAGGAAAGGAAACATTAATCAATATGCAAACCTTAAACCATTGTGTCAGGCAACTAATTTGTTTTTAATATTCTGTCTCTATTTATAATCAACTAAAAAATACAAGGAGCTCTGGTAGCGTAGTGGGTTCGAGTCAGGATGCTAACCTGAAGATCAGTTGTTTGAAACTAACAGTTGCTCTGCGGGAGAAAGATGAGGCTCTCTGCTCCTATAAAGATTTACAGCCTCATAAACCCTCTACAAAGGAGCTCTGGTAGCGTAGTGGTTACGAATCGGGCTGCGAAGTGCAAGGCCAGCAGTTTGAAACTACCAGCTGCTCCGCGGGAGAATGATGAGGCTTTCTGCTCCTGTAAAGATTTACAGCCTCAGAAACCCTGTTCAGGGTTGCTATGGGTCAGAACTGATTCGATGGCACTTAAAAACAACAAACCCTCTACAGGGTCGCTATGAGTCGGAACCGACTCCATGGCTCATAACCACCACCACCAAAAAATACAAACACTTTTCTTTTACTATTTTCAGTTAGAATGCAAGTATTACTCTACAGAATGTTCCTTACATTGCCTCTGATGAGTTCGGATGCTTAAATGACTTTTGCAATGTTTCTCACACTCCAACAATAGAACCTGCAATGGGCTGAGCACTTAGTAGTTGTTGATGTCCCTAGATGGTACAAATGTCTTGCTTTGACTTGCATTCAGCTGTTAACCTAAAGGTTAGCAGTTTGAAAGCACCCAGCTATAGTATGGGAGAAAAGCCCCATCATGTGCTTTAAGATTACAGTCAAGATAACCGTATTGAGCAGTTCTACTCTGGACCACATGGAGGGAGTCTCACTGACTTAGAACAGACTCAACAGCAACTGCCACCAGCAGCAACAGCATTTATAGAGGATTTCCTATGGGCCATGCACTGCACTTTATGATAAACCCACATATTGGAAGGATCACTGGAATTAAACACAGATCTAGTTTATTAATCTGGGGTGGGGGAAGGAGGGCTTCAGCAGGCTTCTAAACATTCTTGGGCTGATTTTCCTTACCGTTGAGATGGGGGTCATTGTCTTTGCTGCCTCCTGGAGCTGTGAGTGGCTACAGGCCCTGTGACTAGAATATAGTGTGGAGGTAACCCTGATACATGCGCTTACAGGTTCACTTGTCAGCAACTCCACCTCATCACTTCAGAGGTCTGTAAGCCCTGTGAGAGCACAGGCTATACTTTATTTCTTGATGCATCTAGAGTGGTACAGCCTGTAGTGACTAGTTCTTCACTAAGTGGATAATATGGGGAACCTAGTGGGGGGTTCAGACCCCCCAGCCATTCTGAGTCGGAGTTGATGTGATGGCACTTAACATTTGTTACTATGAGAAAATCATTTAAGGCTGATTAGGCTTACTCAAAGGAGCTCTGGTAGCGTAGTGGTTACGACTTAGGCTGCTAACCTCAAGGTTGGCAGTTTGAAACGATTAGCCGTTCCACGGGAGAAGGATGAAGCTTTCTGCTCCCGTAAAGATTTACAGCCTCGGAAATCCTGTGCAGGGTCACTATGAGGCGGAACCGACTCCATGGTACTTAACAACAACAACAGGTCTTACTCAACAACTCATATCTGCTTCAGCTCTATAGCAACCAAACTACAAAGCTTATTCAGTGCTGACAAGTCAGTTCTGACTCACAGTGACCCTGTATAGGGCTCCCAAGGAGCAGCTGGTGGATTTGAACCACTGACCTTGCAGTTAGCAGTCCAGTGCTTATCCTACAGCAGGACTATAAGTCACATAGCCCATTGTTACACAGAAATTCCCTCAGCCTGGACTATGCAGAACTGTTCCTGAAGACAAAGCTCTGGGATCCTCATAAACACAAGAGTGATGTCTTCAAAGCAATGTACACATTTCATACAGGAAATTTTAGGCAAAGCCATACCTTCACCTAGAAAAGTGCTTTTAATTCTGGACTGTACTGTTTTTATTGTACCTAGAGTCTTCGATTGCACTTTGACTCAATTCACCTGAGAATTCTGGCCTGTTTTGGCACGTCTGCAGGGCAAAGAGGGGTGGGTCAGATATCAGTCACTTGAGAGGCAGATGGGCCTTCTTGAGCAGACCCCAGGCTGAGGAAAGAGTCAGGCACCCTAACTTATGCCAATTGAGTGGAACAACCTGCTGTCCCTCTTCTACCATTTTGGACAAGGTTTGAGAGGACTCCATGACTGAAAGAAATAAGTTGACAAGTGAGACTACCCACTGCCATCAAGCTGATTCTAACTCATAGTAACTCCAGGGTTTCTGAGATTGTAAACCTCTACAGAAGCAGCCTGCTTCATCTTTCTCCCATGAAGTGGCTGGTGGGTTTGAAGCAACAACCTTTTGTTTACCAGACCACCATGCCACCAGGGCTCCTTGGACATGGGTACAGCACATCTAAAAGCACAAATGTTTGTTGCAAAGAGCCTTCACCCTGGCCACAGATGTGTGGCCTTTTTATCCACAGCCCAAGATCCAGACACTTGGTGGCTTTCACTTTATTTCATCACTGGTCTGGTTATTGTTAAGTGCTGTCGTTCCAACTCATAGTGACCTTGTATAGGGATTCCGAGGAGCGACTGGTGAGCTTGAACAGCCGACCTTGTGGTTAAAAGTGACCTTGTAGTCCAGTGCATTAACCTACAGCACCACACTGCCCTGGAGCCTCCCTCAAATTACCTGGAACAAATTTGCAAGGGCTAAAGTTCTCTAGAGTATGAGAATGATTGCTTTGTGACCGGCACATGACTCCATCTTTCCCCAGGCTGAGGGCTAAGTGCAGGGGGTAGTGAGGCAGATACTAGGCCTTACAATAAGTAGCAACTGAGTTTAGACTGACTGAGAATATAGCTCTTTGAAAAAAATTGTCCACTGAATAGGAATTTCTAGTCAGCTGTTGTCAGCCCTTCACAATGCGAATGTTTAAACCTTTGAAACAAAAAAAAATCACCAAAATTCTCAACCTGCCCATCATAGCTCAGCCTCAGAAGGTCCTGGGGGGTAAAGATGCCTAAAGCTGGGTTCGGATCACTGCTGGACTCAGAGGGTGGTTTCTCACTGATAAGGACATGGCAGTTAGTGAGGAAATCTGGCTTCCTCTAGTCCTGGCTCTCTATCAGCTACAGAGACTTGACCATGTTACATGACTTCTGTTTTTTGTTTGCTTTTTCCTTTGGTAAAATGAGAACAATATTGTTCTTTGTTAAGACTGTTTTGAGGTTTAAAGGAGAACATGTATGCAAACATATATTTTTAAAAAATATATAAATACAATCCTACCTATGGTTCAGAGCACAGTGGCTCCATACAATAAGCACTGGACTGTGAAACCCAAGGTCCAAGTCTGAAGCCCACCAACCATTCCATAGGAGAAAGTCATGGTTTTCTACTCCCATGAAGATTTGAAAAGTCTCCGAAACCCTATACAAAGCCGCTCTGGGTTGGAACTGACTGGCAGCAATGAACTAACTTAACTTATGGTGCACCTGATCCAAGCCCTGGTGTTTTCAATAACCTCATATGTATGTGAAAGTGGGACAGTAAATAAGGAAGACGGTAGAAGAATTGATGCTTTTGAGTTATGGTGTTGGAGGAGAATATTGAAAGGGCCATGGGCTGCCAAAAGAACCAATAGATCCATTTTGGAAGAAGCACAGCCAGAGTGCTCCGTGGAGGCCAGGATGGCCAAACTTTGTCTCTCAAACTTGGGACATATTGTCAGGAGGGACCAGTCACTGGAGAAGGATGTCATGTTTGGTAAGGTGGAGGGTCAGAGAAAAAGAGGAAGACCCCCAACGAAGATGGATTGGCCAAGTGGCAGCATCAATGGGCTCAAGTGTGGCAACAGTAGTGAGGTTGGCCCAGGATCAGGCAGTGTTTCGTTCTGCTGTGCATAAGGTCGCTATGAGTCAGCACAGACTAGATGGCACCTAACAACAACAACAATCTATGGTTGGCAGGATAACAGTTCCCCAAAATGTCCATGTTCTAATAATCACTGGAATCAATGCTTTAGATGGCATGGCAAAGGTAAAGGAGTCTTGGTGGCACAGTGCTTATGCACTATGCTGCTGACTAAAATGTTGGTTGTCTGAACCTACCAATCATTCTGTGGGAAAAAGATGAGACCTTCTGTTTTGGTAAAGATTTCAGCCTTGGAGACTCTATGGGGCAGTTCTACTCTGTCCAGTTGGGTCACTAGGAGTTGGAATTGACTTGATGACAACAGGTTTGGGTTAGCTTGTCATTGTTGTTTAGTGCCATCGAGTCAGTTCCAACTCACAGAAACTCTGTATAGGGTTTCTAAGGAGTGGCTGGTGAGTTTGAACTGCTTACCTTGAGGTTCAAACTGACCTTGTGGTCCAGTGTTATATCCCACAGCTCCACACAAGGACTTTACTTGGTTTGGCAAGGGGGAATTGAAGGGTTGCAAATGGAATTAAGGTTGCTATCATTGGACTCATGGTGTGGCACTGTAGGATTAGCACTGGACTGTGAACCACAAGGTCGGCTGTTCAAACCCACCAGCTGCTCCTTGGAAACCCTCTACAGGGTCACTATGAGTCAGAACTGACTCAAAGGCACTTAACAATGACAAGAATCATTGGACCTTACAATAGGGACATTATCCTGGATTGTCTGATGATCTGTAATCACAACAGAAAAGTTAGTGTCAGAGCAACAAAAAATTTCTACCAGGTTATTGCTGACTTTGAAGATGGAAGCGGACCAAGAATCAAAGACTAAGAACCACCTGGAGAAGCTGAGGAAACAAATGGATTCTCCCTACAGCCTCCAGAAGGAACCTCTATTTTAGCCCAGTGACCTCTGACTTCCCAGAAATGTAAAACACCAAATGTGTTATTTTAAGTCACTAAGTTTATGGTAATTTACAGCAGCAACAGGAAACTAACACACAACCCAGATGTATCTCGTCATTGTTATCACTGTTGGCATTATCAGCATAATTAACATCATAGCAGTCTTATTTCAAATATATCCTGGGAAGGAAATTTCTAGCAATTTACGAATTTTGCCAAACTCCTCAGACCCTAAAATCAGATGGCTATACTGTGGAAGCGGAACACAGAGGGAAACGTGTCTTTAAGAATGTTATCATATTATTTCTAAGCAAACACTGATAGTATGTTCACTTAGTTATTTATTTTGCAAATTCTTTGCTCCTAGTACAAAAGAACACTTCAGAGTGAACAGATTTTACCAAATTATTCTTTTAGAGGTTTATTTAGAATATCTTTGTTAACATATCTAAAAGATTTAAGCACTAATCTTGGCTCTACCAATTATAAGCTGTATAATTTATGGTGTACTACTTCACTTCTTTGGTCCTGGTCTCTCTTTTTGTAATATATTAGCTGATTGAACATGATCCATTTTTTAGGTCCCTTCTAGCTTTAAGTATGTTGAGTAAAATTATTTTATATAATGGGAGACCAAAGCCTAGAGAAAGTAAAGTTGTTTTGGCCTCATTTCTATAGTTCACTAATGGTTCAAACATATTTTGAGTAATTTTTTAAAAATTGAAGGATACTATATGTACATCAGAGTCCTGGTGTGGTGCTGTGGGTTAAAGCGCTGGACTGCAAAGCTGTTTGAACTGCAAGGTCGGCGATTCAAGCTCATCAGCTGTGACTTAGAAACCCTATACAAGGTTGTTATGGGTCAGAACCGACTTGACGGCACTTAACAACAACAACATATGTATATCAGACATCCTGGTGTGGCGCTGGGGTCTAATGCATGGGACTGCAAAGTCAGTTTGAACCACAAATGATGATGGCACTTAACAACAATATATGTACAGCAAAGTACACAAATCACAAATATGGAGATCAGTAAGTTTTTACAAAGTGAATATACCCATGTAACAAACATCTAGATACAGACATAGAATATTGCAGCACTCAGAATCCTCTTCTCTGGCCCTCTTGAGTGTTGTCCCCAAAAGCTAACCATTACTCTGACTCTCATTGTCTTATATTTTATAAAATTTATATATTTAACATTATAAGCTTTAAAAACTACAGTTATTCATGTTTGTAAACTTGCTAGCAATTCAATTATACAATTTGTACTCCTTTGTGTATGGTATCTTTCAACAGTATTGGTGTTGCTACCTATAACCATAGCTCCCTCACTTTTTTGCTGTCATCCAGTACTTCACTCTACGACGACTGAATACCATCACTTATTTATTCTTCTGTCGATGGAAATTTGGACCGTTTCATTTGAAGGCTACAATCATTTAGATTTTGTATCTCAAATTAAAAAATTTGAGTTCTATTTAATTAAACTTGGTATTCCCGGCTTACTTAATTTTAACAATGCACAGTTTACATTCCCTGTCCAGCAGAGAGAAGTTAAAAAGACAAAGCCAGGAAGGCTAGAACACATTGACTTTCTCTGGATACTTCACCTTACATGGGTGGAAAAGGTGGTTTTATAAAGTTGCTTGCTTCTGTGTCAATGCAGAGGACTGAAATGGAGTATTGTTAAGGGCTCTTATACCACTATCACTGTATGGTTTGGATAGACAATGAGAATGATTGCAACAGGAAAGCAGCCTGTGGCCCACCTGAAGAATCCTCAGACCGCACTTACATGAACATTGCATTTGGTGAAACGGGCAGTACCCAGGGTTATAAACGAGATCTGTTCTTGTGTCTTTAAGAGTTTGTACCTGAGTTGGAATATGTACATACAGTTCCAATTTAGCCTTACTTCAGTATAAGAAAAACCTCCCAGTCTTTTCAGTGTTTTAAAAGCTGCATATGAAGCAAGCACTTGAAGGTGAATGCAGTGAAGAATTTGCAATGAATTGGTTCAAATGTCAAAGTGAGAGCAAATTGACTGAACATTATAAAGCAAGTAGGAGTTCTGTAAATCTGTCTTTCATAACCTGCAGGCTGCCTGTATTATCAGTAGGTCTCCTTTGGTTGTAAGGAACACAAACCAAAGGTTACAAAAGAAAAAGAGGACTATACTATAAGTTAAGAAAGGTGTCTCATTGGACTGTAGGACAGTAATGAAACTAAGAAGTAAGTCATTATAGGGTATGTTCACCATTCCTTCTCTCGGCTTCTCCTTCTACTTCTCAACCCAAATGGTGAATAAACCTCTCAACGTTGCATCTTCCCCACACCCCTTTTTTGTCTTCATTCTCAGCTTGGCCCACTCAAGACCTGATTGAATCTTGTAAAAATGGCAGTGGGGAGGCAACTGAACTCCTCCAGCTTTATAAAGGCTGGGGTCTTGGGGTCCCAAGGATGTGTTCCACTCTGCGCTCTTCTTTTTCAATGGTAGTGAGATTTCCCCTTGTTGTTATTGTTAAGTGCCGTCAAGTCAGTTCTGACCCATAGCAACCTTGTATAGGGTTTCCAGGGAGTGAAGGGTGAGCTTGAACCACCGACTTGAGATTTCCCCTTACTGCTTCTAAAATGGCTCATTTAAAACCCAGAGGGATGGCAAAATTGACCAAACCCTTTCTTAGTTTCCCAAGTTGTTACAATCACAATGAGCCCTGTTAACAATCATTCACAATGGAATTGGACCATCCTAATAGCATTATTTCCCACCTATTAGCCAGAGTCTTGATGTGGCACTGTGGGTTAATGTGCCAGACTGCAAAGCCATTTGAACTGCAAGGGTGGCAGTTCAAGCTCACCAGCTGCTCCTCGGAAACCCTATACAGGGTCGCTATGTGTCGGAACTGACTCCATGGCACTGCACAATAACAACAATTAGCCAGACCCATTGAGAAAAAAACAACCAAATAAATGGTTTGGTGAGTAGTTGCAACATGTTGTTGTTAAGTGCTCTCGAGTCGGTTCTGACCCATAACGACCCTGTATAGGGTTTCCAAGGAGAAGCTGGTGAGCTTGAACTGCCAACCTTGCAGTTCAAATGGCTTTGCAGCCTGGGGCACTAATACACAGTGACACACCAGGACTCCAACATGGGTAGCTCAAATTCACCAGCCGCTTTCAGAAATCAACCTGATGGCCTACAACAACATTGTAGCTCATGAAACAGGTATCAGGCTTTCTGACCCAAGCCTGTCTTGTTGAAAGAGAGCCCCAGTTTGCATTTTTTAATCCTGTGGTATTATAGAAAGAGCAGCTTTTAAAATCAGATAGACCTAGATTTCTAACTTCTGATACTTCCAGCTGAGTTGAATTGATAAGGTACTGAACTTCACTTCGTCCATTTCCCTCATCTGTAAAATGGGTATGATAAGACCTACTTCATAAAGCTGCTTTGAGAATTTAAGAAAAAGCATCAAGCACATGACCTAGTACATAATCTGCCTCCTCGCTCTTTTCTTGTGAAAAGTGATGTAGTCCAATACAAGGTAGCAGTGGACATCGGTGAGTATAGGAGTAGAAGACTGAACTAGAATTGGAAAACCCTGCAGTCTGGTACTGAAATCTCTAGCTGTGAGACAGTGAAAAGTCACTGAAACTCACTGGGTTTTAGTTTCCTGATACACTGAAAAGAGGGTGTTGAGATTGTAACTACTTCTTGGAGTCTAAGGGCTCCTCATAAGTTTCTTAGGTACTGCTGAGCATGAGGAAGAGTGAGAAGCAAGGAAAGTGCAATTCAGTAGAATTTTTCTTAACTCCCCACATCCAAAACACACACACACACACACACACACACACACACTCTCTCTCTCTCTCTCTCTCTCTCTCTCCTTTTATCTGTTTTTATAAATGGAGGTTTTGCATCAGTTTTTTTTCTTTTATTGGTGGGGGTGGGGAGGAATTGTTGCTTAAAAAATTAGAAAGCCTCGTGAAAAATACCAGATGCAATTCTCTCTTAAGTCTTCTGCTGGTCTAAAACTTGAGGCTCTGCTAAATGCCACCCTTTGTTGCAACTGGAGCTACATCCATAGTCAGAAGCAGCCTGGACATTTTCAGCAACTCATTAAGTCATCTGTCATGGTAGAGCAGGAAAAACAAACCCTACAAAGGGCTGTGGCTAAAACATCAAGGAATTCGATTCACCCAACTTGTCCAGAAAACAAAGCAAATACACTCTCCCAAAATGCATTATTAATATAATATAGGAAATGTCATCAGGACCATAAAGATGTCTCGTTCAAAACAGATGGCCAACCTGTGCTTTGCTTTGATTGTGCGGCTAATGATTTTCCAACTTTAATAGAATGGTTCAAGAGCACAAAGCTGTCCTAAGTGGTCACCCTTACCAAAACAGTTGGTCCTATGTGGCAACTGTGAAAACATATATGTCTTTCATAAACCCCGCCATTATTAGCTGAACAGAAGACATTCACAGGGGGATAAGGGATCTAGTTTGAGTGCATTTTGTGCTACATATTGAGGTAGGTAGGAAGCTGGATGAAAAGGAGATTATTCTCTTGATAGGAAATTTGTTCTTAGAGCAAGAACCGCACAAAGAAAATAAAGTCTCCATTCTTTCTGTAAATTAAGATCATAAGCAGATAATTTATATATTGAAACCAGATATGTCAAAAGTAACTAAAGATCATTTAGTACATTAGTTGTCAAACTTTTTTTGAAATAGATTTTCTAGCAGAAGCTCAAAAATGTGATATAGTTAAAAATAGTTTAAGCAATTTTAATTCTAGTCAAAACAGAGATGGGGGATTAGCCCTGCCTATTCAGTACAACCTCCCCCTGCTCTTCCACAAACTCCCTCTTGGAATGTCCTGATGTTCTTCAATCAATCACTGACTAGTTCAATCCTCTGTTTACAGATGACAAAATTAGGTGCAGAGAGGCCCAATGATTCTTCCAGAGTTCAGGGCCTAAAAGAAAGATTGTTTTATTATTGTTAGGTGCCTTTGAGTCTACCTCATGCACTACAGAACGAAACACTGCCCCATCTTCACAATTGTTATGTTTGAGCCTATTGTTGCAGACACTGTGTAAATCCATCTCCTTGTGGGGGCTTCCTCTTTTTTGCTGAACCCCTAACAAACATAAGCTCCTTTTCCAGGTGTTGGTCCCACATGTACAAAGTACACGAGACAAAGTTCCATCATACCCCTTCTAAGGAGAGTTCTAGCTGTACTTCTTACAAGATGTATTTGTTTGTTCTTCTATTAGTTCATGGTATCTTCACTATTATTTGCTAAAACGTAATTTAAATGCATCTATTCTTCTCAGATCTTCCTTATTCATTTCCAGCTTTCACATGCCTATGAGGAGACTTGGGTCAGATGCACCTTAATCCTCAACATAACATCTTGGCTCTTTTAACACTTTAAAGAGGTTTCTGCAGCAGAGGTACCCACTGCAAATCTAAATACCATGGCTCCGGTCAGGCACATCAATGAGTCATCTTCAAGGATCTAAATGGTCAAAGGCACCATTCTTCCTTCTATCTCTTTATTTATCCAATTAGTAGACATTGCTTTTAGCCATTACTTATCGTTGGGAAGGAGATGAATGACAACTCAACTTTGAGGAACCCTAGGGAATGAGATAGATGGGGGCTTCAAAACTTCATGGAATATATTCATTATCTTTTATTTCCTTGTTTCCACAAAACTTTTTGAAGCTCCATCATATAATAATTGAAATGTGGATTATACAAAGTATGAATCTGAAAAAACATTTGGAAGTCATCAAAAAATAAAAATGGAACACATAAAAATTGATATTCTAGGCACTGTTGTTGCTGTTAGGTGCCACTGAGTCAGTTCCCACTCATAGTGACCCTATGCACAACATGAACAAAACACTGCCAGGGCCTGAACCATCCTCACAATTGTGGCCATGCTTGAGCCCATTGCTGCAGGTACTGTGTCAATCCATCTTGTTGGGAGTCTTCTTTCTTTTTTCATTGACTCTTCACTTTGGTAGGTGGTGGTTGTGTGGCACTGAGTTGGTTCTGGCTCATAATGACCCCGTATAGGGCTTCTGAGGCTGAAATCTTTACCGGAATAGAAAGCCTCATCTTTCTCCTGTGTAGTAACTGATAGAGTCGAACTACTGAACTTGTAGTTTGCAGCCCAGCACATAAGCCACTATACTACTAGGTCTCCTTGACTCTTCACTTTACCAACCATGATATCCTTCTTTCAGGGATTGGCTCCTCCTGATAACATGTCCAAAGTCTGAGAGAAGTCTCGCCGTCCTGGCTTCTAAGGAACGTGCTGGCTGTACTTCCTCCAATACAGTTTGTTCTTCTAGTAGTCCATGGTAGTTTAAACATTCTTCTCCAACACCATAATTCAGATGCATCAATTATTCTATCTTATTCCTTATTCACTGCCTAACTTTCACATGTATATAAGGCAACAGAAAATACCACTGCTCTGGTCTGGAACACCTTAGTCCTCAAACTGGTATTTTTGCTCTGTAACATTTTAAAGAGGTCTTCTGCAGCAGATTTACTCAATTTAATATGCGGTTTGATTTACTCACTACTTTCATGAGTGTTGATTGTGGATTCAGGTAAAATGAAGTCTTTGACAACCTTAATCTTTTCTCCAAGGCATTAGTGAGCTGAAATGTATTGGTCATTTACAAACAGATAGTCATATGGTCCACTACACTTGGAATGACAAATTGAAGAGGAATGAGGTCATGTTCATGGTCAAAAGAACATTTTTTAAGATCGATTTTGAAGTATAATGTTATTAATGATAGTGTATACTACCCATCTGCCTATAAACAACACTTGTTAATACAACTATGTACACACCAATCACTAATGTCAAAGATGAAATATGCAATCTGAAATTGATCAATCATGCAATCAAGATGCATTGATAATTACTGGTGACTGGAATGCAAAAGTTGGAAGTATAAAGGAAGGATCAGTAGTTGGAAAATATGGCCTTAGTGATAGAAATGATGCTGGAGAATGCATGATTACATGTTTTAAGACCAATTATTCATTGCAAATACCTTTTTCAACAGCATAAATGGGGACTATACATGTGGACCTCACCAGATGGAATACTCAGAAATGAAATTGACAATACCTGTGGAAAGAGACAATGGAGATGTTTAATATCATCAGTCAGACAAGGCCAGGGGATGACTGCAGAACAGACCATCATTTACTCATAGTTCAAGATGAAGCTGAAGAAAATTAAAGCAAGTCCACTATTTTATTCTGTTGTACAGAGGGTCTTTATAAGTTGTAACTGACTTAATGACATCTAACAACAAGGCAATGAGAGAGCAAGAGAAAGAAAGAGAGACAGAAGATAACGACTTAATGCTGGTGAATAGCTAGTGAATGCTGGTGAATAGCTAGTGAATGCTGGTGAATAGCTAGTGAATGCTGGTGAATAGCTAGTGAATGCTGGTGAATAGCTGGTGCAGGGGGTAAGTAAGAGTGAGAAGGAAGAATACCAGGTGTTGTTATTGTTAAGTGCTGTTGAGTCAGTTCTGACTCTTAGTGACTTTATATAGGATTTCTGAGGCTTTAAATCTTTGTAGGAGCAGATAGCTTCATCTTTCTCCCATGGAGTGGCTGGTGGACTCGAATCGCCAACCTTGTGGTTTGCAGTTCAGTGTTTATTGTGTGACCCCCTCACTCAATAGGACTATTTGTAAAAGAGAATGTTTCCATGGCCTGTCCCAATGGCTTGGAATGGGAGGGACATACCACTTGGACTATCAACGACCAGAATGGTGACCAGCAGGCTGAGAGGATGAATTTTGGGATCTTGGGTCACAAAGGTTTCAGAGATGTTCATTCCATTTCCCTCCACATTAGCAGTCCTACCTATAAATGTCCTTACACATCTATTTATGGGTAAATGATTTCCAACAAGGGATGAAAGTCCGTTCAGTGGGGAAGAAACTATTTTTTTTAACAAATGGTGTTGGAAAAACTGTATATGTCATATATTTGCAGAAAAATGAAAAAAAGATCCACACCTCATACCACACACAAAACTAATTCAAAATGGGCCAAAGACCAGAATATTAAAGCTGAAACTATAAAGTTCCTGGAAGATAACATAGAGTCAAAATTATGGGACCCACTTTTTTTCAGAAAGATTCTCAAACACATCTTCAAATACAGATGAGTTTACACTTGAAAAGGAACAGAAGACAAATTAGGTAACTTGTTGCTCCTGTTATTAAATGCATTCAAGTTGGTTCCGACCCATACCAACCCTGTAGAGGGTTTCTGAGGAGCAGCTGGTGAGCTTGAACTGCCGACCTTGCAGTTCAAATGGCTTATTGGCAGCTCCTAAAATTATATATGTGTGCTCAGCAAAAGAATTTAATAAAAAAGTAAAAAGAGAACCTAGAGTTTAGAAAAAAAATCTTTCTGAATAACATATCTGACAATGGTCTAATCTCTATTATATGTAGATTAATTTCAACAACTTAACAACAAACCAACCATGCAACAGACACTTTACCAAACAGATATTCAAGTAGCCAGTAAATACACACAAAAAAGCTCACAATCACTAACCCAGTGTAATTGAGTCTATTCCAACTCACAGTGACTCTAAAGGGCAGCATAGAACTGCTCCATAGGGTTCCCAAGGCTGTAAATCTTGATGGAAGCAGACCGCCTCATCTTTACTGCTGAAATTTTGGTTAGCAGCCCAACACTTAACCCACTGTGTCACCATGACTCCTTCATTAACCATTGTTGTTACATGCCACTGAGTCAGTTCTGACTAATAGTGACCTTGTATAGGATTTCTTTGATGCGGTTGGTGGGTTTGAACTGCCTATCTTGTGGTTAGCAGTCCAGTGCTGATCCTACATCACCACAACAGGAGTCATTAGCCACTGCTGTTGTTAAGTGCCTTCAAGTCAGTTCTGATTCACAGCAATCCTGTATAGGGCTTCTAAGGAGCAACTTGTGGGTTTGGGCATTAAGCATTAGTGAGATGCAAATCAAACCTACAATTAGAAGAAGGTCCCAGATAGAGTGGCTGACAATGTGCAACAAATGACCAGTCAAAAAGAGATCGGAAGAACCTGATATACTATGATACCACCCTTCAGGTCTAGATCAGAACTCAGCCTCACATGGCCCAATTTTCAACCAAGTGGTGGATAGGTATATAGGGGGGACAACATGAATAAGGTATTCTCACCATGCAATGGTCAACCACGCAAGATCAGAAGGACAACACTTACTTGAGGACAAGGTTCATAGAAGTTGGGAAGGAGGGTAGAATGGAAATACGAAGCACATGGAGGAAGTGGGATAATTGTTGATACATGGAGGGGATTGTAATCATTAAGATGAAACAAAGTGTGTGATTTATTGTATGTAAAATGATGATCTGCTCAGTAGAACTTCTCTCAGTCTACAATAAAATATTTAAAGAAAGAAAACACTATAATTTTAATCTGCAAAAATGGCAATGATCAAAAGAAGAAAATATTGCCTCCTCCCCAGCACCCACACTATCCTGTGTCTAATCCCTGTCCTGTGCTCCACCTTCCCCTCCCTCCCCTCACCCACCCCCAACGTCCCAAGAATCAACAAAGAATCCCCCCCACCCCCCCTTTAGTATGGGTTCTTTCCCTTAGTCTTTTACAGTAGTGGTCCTATGCAGTATTTCTCTAGGCAGGGATTAGACACAGGATAGTTTGGGTGCTGGGGAGGGGGCAATATACAAGTAGGGAGAGGGGAATGGAAGAACAAAGCAGATGGGAGAACAATTAGACAGGTCTCAATGGGCTAA
>NW_006408566.1:11106023-11129127 GCF_000296735.1 Chrysochloris asiatica
CTAGGAGCGGAGGTCCCTAGGACCATCAAGGGAGAAGAGCGGAGAGCGGGACCCTACCCAGAGAAGCAGTGATGCCTGAAATGGAGCCAGAGATGATCATGTGGAGTGATGGAGTAGCTGGAGACTTTAGATCCAGAGAGGGAGAGCGACTGTGTGCTGAAGACCTGGGGGGGTGGGGGGAAGAATTGCAGGGTATACCCTTTGGTTGGTTGATGATGCATGGAGGGGATTGTAACCATGGCAATGAGACAATATATGATAGAACGAATGTAAAATTAATGTTCTCTCATGTAAACTATCACATAATTCACAATAAAACATTAAAAAAAAAAAAAAGACGAAGAAGAAAATAACAAATACTAACAAGGATGTGGGAGATGGGAACACTTTTGTTCCAATAGTTCCCATTTCACAACCCATTGCTGGTGGGACTGTGAAATGGTACCACCGCTTTGGAAAATGGTACGCCACTTTCTCAAAAAGCTGGAACTAGAAATACCTTATGACCCAATAATCCCACTTCTAAGTTCATACCCTAGAGATCTAATAGCATTAACACAAACAGACATATGCATACCTATGTTTGTTGCAGTATTATACACAGTAGCAAAAAGATGGAAACACCCTAAGTGCCCAACAATGGATAAATGGATAAACAAAATGTGATACATGCACACCATGGAATACAATGCAGCTATAAAGAATAATGGTGGGTTCACAAAATATCTTTATCATGACACAGTCCTAGAATTTATGTTCTATATACTAGTTTGATAAGTAGTGTCTGGGGTCTTAAAAAGTTGGTCTCTAGTCATCTGGTGCAAAAAATAAACAAAGTAAAGATACAAAGAAAAAACTAGTTCACAAGAATAGTTGCTTACACAAAGCATGAACTCATCATTCTGAGTCTAGAAGAACTAAATGGTGTTGCACTACCATTACTCCTGTATAGAATGGGAGAAAACTGTACTGCAGAATTCAAATTCTTTTAAAAAGACCCAACTCACTGGATTAGCACTAAAGGAAACCCTGAGATTATTGCCCTGAAACTATTTCCAGAAGTTATCTTTCAGTTAAATAACAGATTGGCTCATGCAATGAAAAATATCACCAGTGGATACTATGCTTCTTTTATAGAAATGAATTAATATAAGTAAATATGTAAACAAAAAGTATATACATGATACTTTTCATCTATCTTAAAGCAAAGATGAGGTCAGGGGGAGAGGTGAGGAGGCAGGGAAGCTAGATTTGTGAAAATGACTCCACAGCAGATAACAGTTGTTACAGATACTGATGACACAGGGCACCTACAAGTTTTCATTAACTAGATCAGCTTAGAATTCTGGAGAGATTTGATGGAATTCATGTTTTAATGAATCAACTAAGGCTCATTCAGATCTGGTTTTTAATCTTCTGCTTTGTTTTTTTTTCAGTTATTGTTGTTAAGTGCCATTGAGTCGATTCCGACCCAAATTGACCCTGTATAGGGTTTCCAAGGAGCCTATATATCTCTAAATATGATTATGCTTCTCTCCAAAAGGCTTATTTCATGACCCACTATGAGTGTTCTTGAATGAGCAACAAGACGCCTCTAGACTTGCAGTGAATGCAATTGATCTGGATGTTGAGAACAGACACTTTCTCTTTAATGTGTAGAAAAGCTGCTATATTTTCCCTGGTCCACTGTGACTACCAAATACTTTCTTGTCTTTAAAAACTACATATTGGCCAAATTTCACATCTCCTTTCCTCACTTGCAAAATATATAGACACATAAACTACAGACATAGACACATAGATATACCCCAGTTATTGTTAGCAGTTTTAAAGAAGAGGAAAAATCAGTTTGATGAGTTCCTCCCTAACAGTTTATTTTTGTTACTGTCCCTCAACAGAACCTGTGCATAGAGTAACTTCTTATCCTACTGAGTTTATGATTTAATTATTATTATCAAGTCCAGTTAAAATGATAAACACTAACCTGAGCAATAAAATAGTGTGTCCAAAGTGAAGAGTATCCCAATCTGGGGTACAATAAGTTCTCATCACCTTAGGCATAATATTACTTTTTAAAAAAGGAACTGTCATGATGTTTAATCACAATGAAAGTATTATTTTGGAAACTTTTCAGTCTAGGAGCAGAGGTCCCTGGGACCATCAATGGAGAAGAGCGGAGAGCGGAGAGCAGGGCCCTACCCAGAGAAGCAGAGATGCTAGAGATGGAGGCAGAGACGATGACATGGAGAGATGGAGTGGCTGGAGACTCGACCCAGAGAGAAGAGGGGCTGTGTGCTGACGACCGGGGGGCAGGCTTGTAGTGTATACCCTTTGGCTGGTTGATGATGCACGGAGGGGATTGTAACCATGACCATGAAACGATTATACGATAGGATGAACGTAAAACTACTGTATTCCCATGTAAACGATCACATAATTCACAATAAAACATTTTTTAAAAAAAGAAAGAATATTTTAAAACATCTCACTTTTGATATTGAGCTGAACTGTGACTACATAAAAAGGGCTTTGGATGTTAAAAGTTTGGCACACACATATTAAACCAGGTTATCTATAACAAAACCGCAACAGGCAAAAATGCCAGTTTTTATACTTCTAGCAGTTCTCAGTGAAAGCAGTAGCTTTCCATTAAATAAACAGCATTCACGGGAGACCCTATCTGTGAGTCTGTCTGTGAGTCTGTCCTTCCACGATGGTGCTCACCACTTGAGTCATTATCCACATGCAGAAACCAAACAAAACCTAGTTACACATGTAACTCATTTGTTATCCAAATCTTCACTCTCAGAAATTATCAGTTAGTTGTTGACAGACTGATTGATAAAAGTTCCAAAAGGATTAGGATGCATTTCCCACCCCCCCACCCCCCCCCATATTACTAAACTCTGTCCTGTTACAGGGCTTTCCACATTACATTTTTTGGCTTTACATCCTGACCCTGGAAACTGCCTGCCACTTCATGGACCACTGTTTTACATCAACAGTACCGCTTATCACGAGACAATAATACATACATTTCTGTGCAGATTGAAGAATGTAATTGAAGATTAAGCCCACATTACTTAAAGTGGAAACTATGCCATCAAAACTGAAAGAAAGGGTCAGCCTCTACCTAGTTTCCAGGACCCTTAAAGGCTCCAGCTGGGTTCTGTTTGTCGGCAGTTGGCCCATGCTCTGACTTTGGCCACCAATCTTGTCTCAGAATGTCAGATGTATGGTGATCCAGACCCCCAATCCAAGCACTAATATTGTGTGGATACTGTTTTAAGTAAGTCCAGTTACCACAAGAAAGTATGAACCTGCTACCTCCCTCTCAACTTTAGCCAATCACTAACCTGCCACACTTTTGAGAACTCCACTCTACTGGGGGGGGGAGTCATTTTAAGAAAACCACAAAATGGAGGGTGGGGTAGTGAGTCAAGATGCAAAACATTATCTGAACCATGAAGATCTGAGTGATGGAATGAATCACTGACTGGCAGGTTTAATGCATCCCAAGTTGTTGAAACTCTACATAATTCATCCCGGAATCCTGGCGTGGCATGGTAGGTGAAACACTGGACCTCAAGAGTTGGTTTGAAATGAAAGGTCAGCAGTTCAAAACTCACCAGCCACTCCTCAGACACCCTATAGAGGGTTGCTATGAGTTGGAACCCACTCGACAGCTCTTATTAACAACAACATTATAAGTATATATAACATCTTTTGATGTTCTCTATGTGTTTCAGGTATACAAAGATTCTCTCCCTGTGTCAGGCCTGAGTCCGGATGAAACAAAATCGGGCTTTTGAGTCAGACCACTGTCAGAATCCCAGCTCTGCTTCTTAGTAATTGTGAGAGCCTGAGCAAGTTTCTGAGTCTCCATAAATCACAACTTCCTCATCTGTAAAATGGGGATCACAGTTGGGTTCTTTCAGAATTATTGAGACAATGTATGCATAATATTTAGCAAAGAGTTCAATTACAACAGTTACAATAGTTAAGCACTAAAAAATCCTGGATGATTTCATCTTAAAATCAGGGTAATAATATTTTCTGTAGCTGAGAAAAAGGCCTTCACATTTTAACTAATGGTTTTAAATAAAGTGTGAAAAAAACAAGTACAGGTAGTCCCCGATTTATGACAGGGTTCAATTCCAACAATTCCATCGTTCTTTTGATACAATGTAAGTCAGTTCTGCTACAAGTTGAATACCTCTTCCTTTTCATTTAGTTTGTCGTAGCCTGCTATACCACCGTGTTTTGAATGTTATTGTTGTTGTTATGTGCTGTGGAGTCGGTTCTGACTCATAGTGACCCTGTACATGGGTTTCTGAGGCTGTAAATCTTTACGGGAGTAGAAAACCTCAACTTTCTCCCATGGAACAGCTGGCAGTTTTGAACTCCTGACTGTAAGATTAGCAGCGCAATTCGTAACCTCTCCGCTACCGGAGCTCCTTAGTGTTTTGAATAGTACATCATAATCTTGAACATTTGTGAATGAACATCAGTAAATTATATGCTGCAACAACTGATGTGGCACGTATTGTTACTGTGTGTCGTGGATTCGGTTCCAACTCATAGCAACCCTGCATAGGGTTTCTGAGGCTATAAATCTTTACATGAGCAGAAAGCCTCATCTTTCTCCCGCGGAACAGCTGGTAGTTTCGAACTGCTGACCTTGAGGTTGGCAGACCGACTCATAACCACTACACTATCAGAGCAACCTATGGTTGTTGTTGTTATTAAGTGTCATTGAGCAGGTTCCGACCCATAGTGACCCTGTATAGGGTTTCCAAGGAGCAGTTGGTGAGCTTCAACAGCCAACCTTGCAGTTCAAACTGACTCTGAAGTCTGGTGCACTAACCTGCAGCACCACTAGCGTAGTCCCTTCTAAAGCACTAGCTCTCCAGTGGCAGGTATTTGGCCAGTGTTATCCATTGCCCTCCATTGCCATGGAGTCCTAGTGTGACGCTGTGGGTTAATGCCAGACTGCAAAGCCATTTGAACTGCAAGGTTGGTGGTTCAAACTCACCAGCTACTCCTAGGAAACCCTGTACAGGGTCACTATGGGTCAGAACCAACTCAACGGCACATAGCAACAACAACAACCTCCATTGCCTTGTCTCAGCACCTAGACCAGTGCCTAGTCACAGGGTTGTTGTTAGGTGCTACCGAGTCAGTACCAACTCATAGCAACCTTATGCACAGCAGACTGAAACACTGCCCGATCCTGGGCCAACCTCACAATTGTTGTCACGCTTAAGTCCATCGGTGCTGCCACTTGGCCAATCCATCTTTCTGGGAATCTTCCTCTTTTTCTCTGACCCTCCACCTTACCAAACATATTCTTCCCTAGTGACTGGTCCCTCCTGACAATATGTCTGAAGTATGAGAGATGAAGTTTGGCCATCCTGGCCTCCAAGGAGCACTCTGGCTGCAATTCTTCCAACACAGATCTGTTGGGTTTTTTGGCAGCCCATGGCACTTTCAATATTCTCTTCCAACACCTAACTCAAAAGCATCAATTCTTCTATGGTTTTCCTTATTCACTGTCCTGCTTTCGCATGCATATGAGGTTATTGAAAATACCATGGCTTGTGTCAGGTGCACCTTAGTCCTCAGGCTGACATCTTTGCTCTTCAGCACTTTAAACAGGTCTTGTGAAGCAGATTTGCCTAATGCAATATATCATTTGATTAGGAATATTGGTAATAGGGAGTGATCGAGAAATATTTGTTGAATGAAGAGATATATGGATTGTACATTCAATAAGTAGTTTAAAACACTAGACTAGAAATACAATCACCGGGATTTGAATCCCTGCTCCAAACCTTCATAACAATTAACAACTTTCTGAATCTATATGCCATATTTGTAAAATGACTGTAAATCCCTGTCTACCTCATAGACTTGTCATACAATTAAATAATATAGTTTGTGTGAAAGGATTTGATCCGCAGAAGGATTTGATCTGAGAAATAGCCAGAAAAGTGTAGTTAAAAAGAGGAACTGGAACCTTTAGGATGGGTACAAATTCAGACAGGTAAGAAGAAGCAATTTTAATGTTAAATTTATTCCTGGTGTGACACTGTAGGATAAGCACTGGACTGTGACCCACAAGGTTGGAGGTTCAAACCCACCAGCTGCTCCTCAGAAACGCTATACAGGATTGCTATGCATCGGAACCGACTTGATGGCACTTAAGAACAATGATTTAGCCGTATGCCCCTTACTTTTCTTGGTGGTTCTGTGGGTTAGGCGTTGGGCTGCTAACTTCAAGGGTAGGGGTTCAAACCCACCAGGTGCTCTGCAGGAGAAAGATGAGGCTGTCTAATCTCATAACTATGTAGTCTTGGAAACTCCTTATAGAATTGCTATGAGTGAAAATTGAGTTGATGGCAATGGACTTCTGGGTTTTGAGCCCCAAACTAGTAATGATGTCCCCAAAATAACAGGATGGAAGGCTGTTTTTCTTTCCCGCCATGGTAACCAATGGCACATGCTCTGTTGCTGTTAACAAGATCAGTAAACTTGCCACATTCAGAAATCGACAATTAACCCCCTTTTACAACACTAAAAGTCACAACCCTCTCTATTTTATATGGCCAAGCAGGCTGCTGAGCACATGGTTTTTATTATTACCCTCCCCCCAAAAAAACTCCTACTAATAATAATTTAACACCTTATGAGCCTGCCCCTCTCTTAATGATTTTGCAGGGACACTCTGCGCTGCAGCTGCTGTCTTTGCAAGGGCTACCTTCAGGTCTTGGAGAAACTATATTATCTTTAGTCCTGCTCACCTTTCTAAATGTTTTATGGTTTACAGCTGTGGTGAAAAGCATTTTGGGGTCGGTAGAGATTTATTCCCCTTTTTAATGTTTTTACTAGTCTGAATAAACACATTATTCTCAAGGAATGAAACCTCTGGCCATGTTGGGAATACGGAAACCTGCACCCCACTCCTTAATGGCAACTCCCTTTCGGCTGTCACTTGTTTATAACAATGGGTGCCATTGTTGACTCTCAGTGGGACTGTGGTCTCTCAGGTGAGTTACAAAGCACCCACCCCAATCCTACCTGAAATCACCTTTCTCTTTGTGAGATCCCATTAACACCTGTAGGATAGTGCTGCATTTTAAGGGCTCTGGAGAGTCCGGAAGGTTAAGAATGTAGAATTCATGGGATTTCTTTGGTGCTAATTTACATCCAGCATGTGCTCATTTAAATATTTTTGGCAAATGAGTTCAGATAAAAGCAAGGCTTTTCCCCAAATTCAAACCAACACTTAATTTTTATGATGTTTGTAAAACTTCAGCAAAATTATTTCTTAAAAAAAAAAAAAGGAAGAAAAAAGTATTTCCTTCAGCTTGCTCACTCCGTTGGTTTTGGCTAAGACTGCTCATAGGATTATTAGTCTGCTATGAGAAAGATTATTCATATAGTGATTTGGAGCTGGGTAGAATCAGAAAGTATTATAAATCTCTTCTCATGACAGTCCTGCAAATGCTGCCAGCCTTAGAATCAAACAGATGTGGAAGCCAATATTTAACACCTGGGCAACCCACTACAAGGCAAAGGTCTGTCAGCCTTCTCAAGGTGTCTCCACAGTATACTTCAAAGTCAGCAGAATAAACAGCTTTGTCTTCTTGAATCACTTTGCGTGGGGGTGGGGGTAGGTAATTAGCGAGCATAAATCACACATATATGTATCAATTGGCAGCTCTGAAGAAACTGGCAAACCCGACTTGTTCCTTCTAAGTTTCGCTGCTTTTCTCCTCACAAGACCAACATGAGGTTTGCTCTATGAACTGGCTTTCTTAGAGCCACATCTGGCTAATACTAACTGCCACTAGTGGTGCTGTAGAATAAGTACTGCATAAGGTTGGGAGTTCAAACCCACAAGCCGCTCAGCAGGAAAAAAAAAAAGAAGCTTTCTTCTCCCATAAAAATTTCTAGCCTTGGAAACTCTATACAGAAGTCCTGGTGTGGTACTGTGGGCTAATGTGCTGGACTGCAAGGTCAGTTTGAATTGCAAGTTTGGGTGGTTCTAGTTCACTAGGAAACCCTATATAGGGTCACTATGAGTTGGAACCAACTGTAGGGCACTTAACAACAACAAGGAATCAGAATCAACTGGGTGTCATCGCTTTTGCCCCTACATCTAGCGTTCTAATTCCATTATTACATTCCTATGATAATGCCAGAATGTTCCTTGGAGGCCAGAATGGCTAAGCTTCGTCTCTCATACTTTGGACATATTGTCCGGAGGAAACAGGCACTGGAGAAGGATGTCATGCTGGATAAGGTGGAGGGTCAGAGAAAAAGAGGAAGACCCCTAACATGATGGATTGGCCAGGTGGCATCATTGATGGACTCAAGTGTGGCAGCGGTAGTGAGGTTGGCCCAGGATCGGACATTGTTTCGTTCTGCTGTGCATGGGGTCGCTATGAGTCGGTTCTGACTCGATGGCACCTGACAACAACAACATGATAATCACAAGTTTAAGACCCATATCTCACACTTTATATAAAAACAAGTTCAATGTGGACTAAAGATCCAAATGTAAAACCCAGAACTATAAAGACCATCAGTGAAACAAGTGACAAACAATAGAAAAACATAAACAGCAGAAGACAAAGTAGATGACTGGGACTCCCCCAAATTAGTCATTGATACGCATCAAAAGATTTGACCAAAAGAGTAGAAAGAGAACCCACAGACCGGGAAAACATTTTTGGTAATGACATTATCAGACAAAGGACTGATCTCTAAAATGTATAGAAAACTTCAACACCTCAACAAGAAAAATACAAATAATCCAATTTAAAAATGGTCAGAGAATATGAACAGACATGCACCAAAGAAGACATTCAGGCAGCCAACAAACACATGAAGAAATGCTCATGATCAGTAGTGACTGGAGAATTACAAATCAAAACAACACTGAGATACCATCTCAACCACAAGTAGAAAAGTTCAAGAAAACAAAATAACAATTGCTGGTGAGGGTGTGGAGATCCCAGGACCCCTCTACACTGCTGGTGGAACTGTAAAATGGTACAACTACTGTGGAAAATGATATGGTGCTTCCTCAAAAAATTGATAACACCACATAACACTGCAATCCCACTACTTTGTATATGTTGTGTTGTTGGGTGCTGTCAAGTCAGTTTCAGCTCATAGTGAGCCTGTGGAGGGTATCCAATAGAAACAAGTGGGTTTGAACTACTACTGACCTTGCAGTTACCAGCCCAGTGCTTATTATACAGGGCCACACCAGAAATAAGAGCATTGACACAAATAGACATGTTGTTGTTGTTATTGTTGTTAAGCACCGTCGAGTCGGTTTTGACCCATAGCAACCCTGTACAGGGTTTCTGAGGCTATAAATCTTTATGGGAGCAGAAAGCCTCATCTTTCTCCCACAGAGCTGTTGGTAGTTTTGAACTGCTGAACTGAGGTTAGAAGTCCAACTTGTAACCACTACGCTACCAGAGCTCCTTACGAATAGACCCATGCACACCCAATTTCATCACAGCACTATTCACAATAGCAAAAAGATGGAGGCAGCATAAATGTCCATCAATGGAAGAATGGATAAACAACCTTTGAAATAGACACACAATGGAATACTATTTAATACTGAAGAATGATGAGTCTGTGAATCTCCTCATAACATGGATGAACCTGGAGAGTATTATGCTGACTGAAATTTATCAGTCACAAAAGGATAAATATTGTACATGACCACCAATGTAAAAAGTCAAGAAAAGGTTTCCATGCTAAAAGAAACATTCTTTGATGGTTACTAGAGTTGGGAGGGAAGGAAAGTAATTTACTGGCTAAGAGTTGTTGGTAAAAGTCATGGAGTGAATTCCAACTTATAGTGACCCTGTATAGGGGTTCCAAGGAGAGACTGGTGCGTTTGAACCAACAATCTTGTAGTTAGCAGTCCAGTGCTTATCCTTCAGCACCATACCAGGACTATGGCTAGAAGGAAGACATATGGTAACTTGGGTGATGAGGAAGGCAATATATATAACAAGAGGGAGGTTAGCAGAATGATGAAGACAGGAGAAGATACAGCAAGGAGTGCAAGGGTTAAAGGTACTAGAGGTGAATACTGTTTTATACACAACCCCTGCAACAACATTGTTCTACAGGTAGAGACATGGACAATTTCACAAGCTGAGTGGGTGTGGGAAGGAGAGTCGGAATAGACCTACAATATAAAGTTTGAGAATATTTATACCTGGATATTTACCTGTGCAAGGAGCTGTGGTAGTGTAGTGGTTCCATGTCGGGCTGCTAACCCTAAGGTCAGCAGTTCAAAACTATCAGCTGTTCAGTGGGAGAAAGATGAAACTTTCTGCTCCTGTAAAGATTTACAGCCTTGAAAATCCTATACAGGGTCACTATAAGTCAGAACTGACTCCATGGCACACCACCACCACCATTTACCTTTGTTGATTGAGTCCTGAGTGGTACTGCAACATAAGCACTTGACTGCAAGGTTGGTTTAAACTACAAGGTCAGTGGTTCAAACTCACCAGTGGCTCCTTGGAAACCCCTGACAGGGTTGCTATGAGTAGGAACAGACTTAACAGCACTTAACAACAACACTTACCTTTGCTGCATATGCGTAACTATGAATGTGATGGAACATACAGGGAGAAAATTGTGAAAACATCTTAGAGATTACCAAACACCTTGAGGGAATGAGTTGTTGGCCTTTGGGCTCAGTATCATAATCTCAGGGGACACCACGGTCAATTGAAATAATATAGTCCACAAAGACAATGTACTCCATGCTACTTTTTGATTAGGGACTGGCTCATAAGCAGCCATTTAAGATGCAACTGTTGGCCTCTCCCTGAGAGAAGTAAAGAGTGATGAAAACTGATGATACTTGGAATGAGTTAGTCCAATGGACTAATGGAACACATGATGATCAGGCTCCCTGGCTCTGAGACCAGAAAAATTAGATGGTGCTTGACTATTACTACCAACTGTTCTGAAAGGGATCACATTACAGGTCCCAAGTAGAGTGGGAGAAAATATACAACAACACACAAAATTATAAAAGAAGGCTGGGTTTACTGGTCAGAAAGAGACTGGAATAATCTGAGACTGTGACCTTTGGTCACCCTTCAGGTCTGGAACTGAACTCACCTTTGTGGTTCAATATTTGGCCAAGCAGAACTAATAAGGTATGGTCACCATGGAATGGGAGTCCTGTTGTGGTGCTGTGGATTAATGCATTGGAATGCAAGGTTGGTTTGAACCACAAGGTTGGTGGTTAAAGCTCACTAGCTGCTCCTCTAAACGGTGTACAGGTAGCGCTGTGAAACAGAACCAACTCGAAGACACTTAACAACATCAACAACAACCATGGAATGGCCAGCCGTTCAAGATCAAATTTTTACCTAAAAACAAAGCCATTCAAGATCAAATATTTACCAAAAACAAAGTCCCGAAGGGTTGAGAAGGCGGGTGGAAAGGAAAAAATAATCACAGGGAGGTAGGTAGTGGGAAGACTGATGTTACACAGAAGGGATTGCAATCACTAAAATGCAATGAAGTATATGATTTGGCAAGTGTAAAACTGATTATCTGTTCTGTAAACCTTCACTCACTTCACAATAAAAAGTAAAAAAAAGAGAGAGAGAGAGAGAGCATTACTACTATTCTGATTTTAACAGTACATGTTTATTTTGCTATTTTTGCTACTTAGATAATGCAGGGCAGCTAATTATTTCTTATGGATGTTTTAGCTAAATTTCTCCATTCTGTGACACGTCACAGCCTCTATGCCTGTGATTATGGCTCAATTTTGGCATCTGTACTCAATCTTTCCCTGAAATGACCTTCTGATGACCAACCATGATTTCAGCCTCCAAATGCAAGATGTCATCCCCTACTCAGATTTTCCTAAGAGCTCTAACCCATTTATCACCTGTTCCTAAAAAGTCTGCTTTCTTCTCCCATGGCTTCTTTAATCCTACACTTGGTTTTCCTTCTATTTTTACAGTAACTTATTCCTCCTATCCTTACCTCTCTCCCTCTGTACATTCTCTCAATTGTGAGTGTCACTTCAACTCAAATTTTGTTCCTCCACTCCCCCCTCTGATTATGCTGTTAGAAGGCCCTTGTTGTTGTTGTTGTTGTTAAGTGCTATTGAGTCGGTTCCGACCCATAGGGACCCTGTACAGGGTTTCTGAGGCTGTAAATCTTTATGGGAGCAGAAAGCCTCATCTTTCTCCCACAGAGCGGCTGGTAGTTTCGAACTGCTGACCTTAAAGTTCGCAGCCCGATCAGTAACCTCTACGCTACCAGAGCTCCTCTACAAGGCCCTGAAGACTCATTGATTCTACAATCCTCATTGCTTTAAAGATCTGTGTAAGTTTCTTTTAAAAATAATTCCATTTGGATGTGCCCAACCATTACCTATTCAGTTCTGGTCTTCCAGGAAGCAGATGCCAAGATGTAGTTAATATTAGCACAAGAAATTTATTGGAGGTGATGTCTGTGGAAGAAAAGGGGGAAAGGAAACAGCATAGCCAGGGAAAGTTTCTGGAATGCAATACAGATCTGATACCTATGAAAAGAGAATGGGAAGGAAGGAGGATTGAGGTGGAAAAGTCTTAGACCATAGTGTATCTATGAAATCTTAGCCAGACCAAGAGGGAGTCCCAGAGCAATCAAGATTGACCATTATTGGAGTTTCACACTGGGACAGAAAGGCTTAGCTCTAATATCCCCTCCCTCTCTTGTCTAAAGAGACCTCATCTGGCATACCATGGAGATCCTCAAGGCGCGGCAACAGGAGGTTGTCTGGTAACTGCATTCCTTACTGAAGGTTTGCTCTCTTTTAAAAAAAAAAACAGTTTTTATTGTGAATTATGTGATAGTTTACATGGAAGAACATTAGCTTTACATTCATCCTATCGTATATCGTTTCATTGCCATGGTTACAATCCCCTCCATGCATCATCAAACAACTAAAGGGTATACCCTGCAAGCCTGTTCCCTGGTCGTCAGCATACAGCCCCTCTCCCTCTCTGGGTCTAGGATCCCCAGCTGCTCCATCTCTCCACATTATCAGCTCTGTCTCCATCTCTGGTGTCACTGCTTCTCTGGGTAGGGTTCCGCTCTCTGTTCTTCTCCCTTGATGATCCCAGGGGCCTATGCTCCTGGACTGTAAAGTCAACCACTCCCCTCCTTTTGCTACAAAATGTCTACCTTTACATTTCCAACCCTCACAGTCAGCCCTGATAGTAATTAGTCACTATTGTACCACATGAGCACTATCCACATCTCCTTTCATCAGTCCCACCCAGACAGATTGGATACTACTCAGTGGAGATTCTACCTTCCTCCACATCCTCTGGATCTAGGCTCCCTCTTGAAAGTTTGTAAGCCAGTCACTTTGCAGGATTTCTCTTGAAGAGAAAGCTCAAACATGACATGTGCGAAACTACATATAACTTCTGAGTCCCCCACCACTACCATCACCATTTATGCTTCTCTACCCGAGGAGCTCTGGTAGCGTAGTGGTTACGACTCGGGCTGCTAACCTCAAGGTTGGCAGTGCAAAACTACCAGCCATTCTATGGGAGAAAGATGAGGCTTTCTGCTCCTGTAAAGATTTACAGCCTCGGAAACCCTGTGCAGGGTTGCTATGAGTCAGAACTGACTCCACGGTACTTAATAACAACAACCCAAGGATTTCATCTGCCTTTGGTATCTGCTCTTCCATTTTCCAAACTAGAGAATTTTAAATAATCTTTATGTTTGGCTTTTCCATTTCTTATATCAATGATAAGGAGCCCTGGGAGCAAGTGGATTAAGCATTCTGCTATTAACCTCAAGGTTGGTGGTTCAAACCCACCAGCTGCACTTTGGCAAAAGATGAGGCTATCTGCTCTCATAGGATTTTTTTTTTTTTTTTTTTTTAAGGTTTTTATTGTAGATTGAGTGAAAGTTTTCAGGGCACATCATCGGTTTCACATTCAAACATTCATATACCTTGTTTCATTACATTGATTATAATCCCCTCCACATACCATCAGTTAACAGAGTTTCTCTCTATCCTCTTTAGCTTTTTTGGGGGCGAAAAACTTTGCCTTTTTGGAATTTACAGTCTCGGCTTTTAGGGAAGGTTTTTACATTTATCTGTAGGTATCCAGGGCTCATGTATGGAATTACTAACCAGCATAACTGAATAATCAGATAAGGGACATTTTGCTATGTCTGCTAGGTGGCTAAAGTCTGATCCTCAGAGCCTATGGTTTGGACGGTCAGCAACGCTTGGGCCCACAGGGACTTGAACTCCTGAACGGGTCTGCATGGTCTGCATCAGATTCCCCCTTATTTATTATTTGTTTAAGGGACGCTGCCTGTCTTAGGCAGTCAGTGCGAATTCCTCAGTCTTACCCGTCATCGAAACTCATTGCAGCATGGCAATGGCTCTGTCTTAGGTTGCCGAGGTTCCACGTGATCCTTGCCCGTCTCTGGCCACATGTCCAGCATAAAAAGCCACCATCCGAAGAAGGCAGGGAGGAAGGAGATCGGCTGGGGACCCCACACACAAGATGTTGCCAGACCACCACCTGCTCTAAGGCGACCAAACAGGATCACTATGCTGAGGTTCAACCAAGTTCACAGGGGAACTTAATCTTTGGCTGAGGTAGCAAATTAGTAGCCACTCAGTTCTCAACTTGAGAATTACTTATATCAGAAATTTGAGCATGTAGCTGATGAATATCCACAGACAAGTGTATATTGTTCCACAACCTCCTACAATGCAGTTGAATTAAGTTCCAATCAGGTTCTGGTTAACTGAAAAAATAACACCTATCTACTTATACAGTGAATAACCTCAGCTGAGAGTGTAAATTGGTTATATTGAATCTTATTTCCCTTAAGCAATCTTCCTTTCTCTAGAGCATGTAGTCCGTATTGTAAACATTTATCTATTTACTCTTGGATCGTGTGAGTGAGACTAATATCCCTAGACAGTTGATTTACATCTCATAGGATTTTTAAATGATTATTAAAGTCTTTATTATGAAATAAGTGATAGGCTACAGGGCAGATCATCAGTTTTGCATTCAACCAGTCATATTTTGTTTCATTGCAGTGATTACAATCCCCTCCATACACAATCACTTAACAGTATTTGCTTCTATTCTCTCTCTCTTTTTTTGTATACAAAACAAACAGAAAATATATAATCATTTAAATGACCAAAGAGCACATTTTGTAAACCAGCCTCCTGCCTACCTGCACACATCCTTTCTCATTCCATGGGCCTAGTATCCTCAGCTGCTCTATCTCCCTATGCCATCGCATCTACTTCTGTCTCTGATGTCACTGCTCCTCTGGTTAGCATCCCATGCTCTGCCTTCTTGATGATCCTAGGGTCCTCTGTTTCTGGAATGAAAGATTAACTACTCCCCATTTTTTGTTTTACTCCCATAAAGATTTATCGTTTCAACAATCCCAAGAAACAGTTCTATTCTGTCCTTTGTAGGGTTGCTATGAGTTGGAATAGACATGACAGTGGTGGGTTTGGTTTGGTTTAGGTTTATCTGTTATGTTTAATTTGTAACTCGCATTTTCTTTGCAAATATGTTTTTCGGCTTCACCATTCCCTCTCTCTTTACAAATGTCACTGTTGCAATTCATGTAGATTGTTATCATCTCAGATGGATTACAGCCACAAATATAGTCCCTTTTCTGGCTTCTCTTTATCACCCATTCTCTCAGTGTTGGGGTTCCCCAGTGTTTACTCTCTGGCTCTTGTCTCATTTTACACTGCAGCCTCATCCTAGAGGATCTTCTTCATTCATCAGCCTGCATTAAACATCCAAGATGTCAAAATTTTTATCTCCAGCCAAGTTCTTTCCAGATCTCTAAATCAATTTTTCCCTAGCTTGAGTATTCTATGCCTTGCATTGAAAGAGGAAAAAAAAAAAAAAAAATTATTGTGCACCCCAGTGTTAGATTATTTTTATTACAAATTTTATATGTGTATGAGACTAAGCATAAATTTTTGTTAATCGTTTAGTTTCCTTTGAGACTTTTTCTACACATAGTTTATATTGTTAAGATCATATTTTATGTGTGTGTGTATACAGGATTTAGTACCCTGCTTCTTATTCTTGATATTAAAGCACATTTTTCTTAGTTAATAAAACTTTTCATGAACATTAATTTTCATGGGAACATAATATTCAATTATTTTGAAATATCACAATTCATCCATTTTATAATGTTATTGAATATTAAGTAATGGAATGATACATATCTTTGCATATAAAGTTTAGTCCACATTTGAGAGTATTTTCTCAGAATTGTTGTTAAGTGCCGTGGAGTTGGTTCCAATCCATAGCAATCCTGTATAGGGTTTCCGAGGTTCAAGCTAAACTTTCAGTCCGGTGCATTATCCTGCATAGCCACACCAGGACTCCATACTAGGAAGTTAGATGTCTTTGCTTCAGAGATGAGAAAATCTAGGTTCTAGGAGTTTGTATGATTTTCCTGAGGCCACTAAGCCAATAAAACATAAGGGAGGAGAATGGGAGTCTCAGCCCTTGGTTATTTCTACTGGGTCAGTTTATACATGCTGGTTCAGGAAGCACAGTAGGGAATGCTGTAGGATTCTTCCTAGAATAGAATATCCAGGCGCATCCGAGGGCTAATGTTTTATCTGATTCCCTTACGATTTCAGCCTGATTTGGGACTCCAAGTGCAGGTACACGTAAGATGAACTGTGTGTTTTTTCTCAGAAAGTCATAAGATTAGGACTCAGTGAGTTATGTGCTACTTTCTCATTCTCTGCTTCATGGAAGAAAAGACCTGGTAATGTTGTCTAGTTAATATGACTGCCTAGGAAACCATATGGAGCTGTACCATTGCATCCTACAGAGTCAGAATTGGCTTGACAGCAGATAACAACAATAACATTTGTGCTTAAGTCAAATTTGCAACTGTGCAACTGTCTTTGTTTTGCCCTGTATTAGAAAAGCAGTAGGGGTACTTTGCAGGTCAGTTTTAATATCCAATCTTTTACCTACGGTGTGAGCTCTTACTTAAAAGCCAAAGAATGGCATCAACAGCTAGCTGTCTCTGTAGGCTGTGCTCTGCCTATACATTCAGTCCCAAACTGCTATAGTTAGAGATGTCTGATGCTGTTCCTCTGGAAGTCTTGGCATTACTGTCTTACTCAGGGAGAGATCTGTTTCTTGTTTGGAACCCAATCAAAAAGTGACTTTTCTAGCCAAAGGAAGTTAAAACGGTCCCTCCTAGTAACAACCACGTTTTTGAGTTGATTCCAGTTTGAGAAGAGAGAACCAACTAACTAACAAACATGCCATACCTCCTTCTAACTAGAACACTGGTTTCCCCATCCCCCAGATATTACCTTCTAGTAAGAGCCATCCATATTTGAAGGCTTTTTCCCATTTACTTCTCACTTCACTGCAAGCAGAATTTTACCACCAGGCCCCTATATTGCTCCCTTTGTTCTACACATAATAAGGAATCTGCAGGACTCCAAATAGGCCATTCAACAATTCATGCACATTTTGTTTCATGTCACTGACTGTAATTCCCACAGTGAAATATCACTCATCCCACTTCACATTTCCTTCCCTCCTTCTTTCCTGCCCCTCCCTGCCTATTTTTTCTTAAGACCTTCAGATGCCTTAAGATCTTTTTTGCATGGCCTTTTCTAAAAGAGGTATAGGGGTCATCAGACCAGCTTGATAGGCATGGTTTTAAGAGTTAATCAAGATATGATTCATCAAGTGCTTCCCACAGTGGGTGGCATGGAATAAATTGTGACTATTAGAAGAGACCTGGTGTGGCGCTGTGGGTTAATGCGCCAGACTGCAAAGATGTTTAAACTGCAAGGTCGGTGGTTCAAGCTCACCAGCTGCTCTTCAGAAACCCTATACAGGGTCGCTATGGGTTGGAACCAACTCAACGGCACTTAACAACAACAACAACAACATTATAATTAGAAGCTAAGATGGCCAGACATCGTAGCTCATATTTTGGACATATTATCAGGAGGGATCAATTCCTGGAGAAGGACATCATGTTTGGTAAAGTAGAGGGTCAGAGAAAAAGAGGAAGACCCCACAATGAGCTGGATTGGCACAGTGGCAGCAGCAATGGGTTTAAGCAATGGTGAGATTGGTGAGGATTGGGCAGTGTTTTGTTCTGTTGTGCATAGGGTCGCTTTGAGTTTATACCGACTTGATGGCACCTAACAACAACAACATTATTATTATTCCCTTATGCGCTGGATTGCAAGGTAGGTTTGAACCACAAAGTTGGCAGTTCAAGTTCACCAGCTGCTCCTTGGAAACCCTGAACAGGTTTGCTATGGGTCTGAACTGACTCAACGGCACTTAACAACAAGAACCCATTGTATGCTCTGGGACATTCCATTCTATTTTCTGAAACACATGACAATTTCTCTACCAATCTTCCCCTCCCCCACCCCCCAGATTCTTAAGGGCAGGGACCTCAGCTTTTCATCTCTATCTTCCTGACACTGAGCATAATGCCTGGTACTTAGTAGGGATCCAATTTAATTAATAACTGATGAAGGAACTAATGACTGAGTACAAAGCATTCATTATTTCTTATAATTAACAAAGGGATATTGGTTCTACGCTAATAACCTTGGCCTTTTCAGCAGTGATATCACATTTCAAAACTTCATTTTCCCTCCACAATACTCAGGATGGCTTAAAATGCCAAAGGGAGATTCCAGGTTCCCTGAGAGTGATTCCCCAGGGGGGTAACTACAGTGCTGCATCTTGGGACTGAGTGAATCCTTGACTCTGTTTGGTGCTGTCTGCCATTTGTGGGCCCACGGTTGCCCCCAAACAACCAGCCTTTCTGGGTTCAGCTGTGGGCCAGACGCTGAGGGTGAAACAAAAGCAGCATTGATGGTACCCTGGAACAGGAGGCCCTTGGGCAAGGATCAGAGTTGTTACCTGTCAGCTTCTTTCTTCCCAGACAGAGAACTCAACCCCACCTCTGCCTTCAGGGCCTGGGGTAGTGTCAGCCACTGAGGTAGAGGAGAAAGTGTATGTTATGCCAGGTGGGAAAATGTTCAAAAGAATGCTGCATGAGAGTTACTAAGCACAAATGAATTTTAGTGGGCATTTTATTCTGGTGATAGAGTTGTTTGAGTAACCAACATTAGTCACAGCCAAAAAAATGTGCTACAATTTTTCCACCACAGGAATTCCTTTAAATTTCACATCTCCCTACCCTCAAGGGACCTGCTATAATTTTTCTTTCTTTTTTTCCTAATTGGAGTCCTGATGTGGCGCTGTAGGATAAGTATGCAAGGTTGATTTGAACAAGGTTGGTGGTTCAATCTCACCAGTCGCTCCTCGGAAACTCTTATAGGGTTGGAACTGACGCAACGGCATTTAATAACAACAGTATATAAATTGCAGGGTTTTTTGGAAAATATTTAGGTATTGTTGTTAAGTGCCATTGAATCAGTTCCAACTCATAGTGACAGTGACCTTTATTAGGGTTTCTAAGGCTGTAAATCTTTGTAGGAGCAGAAAGCCTCCTATTTCTCCCATGGAGCAGCTGATGGGCTTGAACCTCTGGCCTTGTGGTCTGCAGTCCAGTGCTTACTCTATAGAATCACCACACTGTGTTCAATATTTATGTAATGAACAGTTAGTCTGTAGCATGTACTTTGCTTCTATACTATTGTGTGGCGTCTGGTGAATTCCGACTGCTAACAGCCCTATATAGGATTTCTGAGATTGGCTAGTGGGTTTGAAATGCCTATTTTTCAGTTCACTGTCCAGGCTTATTCCACAGCACCGCACCAGGGCTCTTCTATACTATATACCTTACATATTGCTTTTCATTCCGTACAACAACCCCATGAAGTAGGTATATTATTTATATTTTATCAATGAGGAAACTGATGTTCAAGAAGTTTTAGCAACTTCTTCAGGACCACACACCTCCTAAACGACCATGCTGCTGTTTTTAGTTGTTATTAAGCTGATTCCAACTCATGTCAACCCAAGATGGACTGAGTAGATGTGTACCGCATTGCGTTTTCAAGGTTGTGACCTTTCAGAAGCAAAGTACCAAGCCTGTCTTCTGAAGAGCCTCTTGTTGTTGTTGTTATTAAGTGCCATCCAGTCGATTCCGACCCATAGCAACCTTGCATAGGGTTTCCAAGGAGCAGCTGGTGAGCTTCAACTGCGACCTTGCAGTTCAAATGGCTTTGCAGTCTGGCGCATTAGCCCACAGCGCCACACCAGGACTCCAAGAGAAGAGCCTTTGGTTGGGTTCAAATTGCCAACCTGTCAACTAGTAGTCAAGTACTTAATCATTTGTGCCACCCAGGGATTCCATAAATGACCATATTAGTAGTTAATTAACTTTCCCAAGGCCACACAGCTTTTTATTTGTTCTCAATTAACTAATAGCTCAAATTCACTGCTGTCTACTCATAGTGACCCTGTATAGGCTGTATATCTTTATGGGAGCAGAAAGCCTCTTCTGTCTCCTGAGGAGAATCTGGTGGGTTTGAACTGTTGACCATGTGGTTAGTAGACCTCTGCTTATCCTACAGTGCCATCAGAGTTCTACCTACCCAATAGCTAAGTAAGCAAAGCAGTATGCTTCTCTTGCTGTTATTAAAATAAGTCTTTTGTCAAATATAACATTTGCTGTTGTTAAGTGTCGTCAAGTTGGTTCCAACTCATAGAAACCCTTATGGGGTTTCTGAGGAGCAGCTGGTGGGTTTGAATCACAAACCTTTTAGATCAAGACAACTTTGCAGTCCAGTGCTTATCCTACAGTGCCAGTCAATCATAAATTATTAAAATATTGCTGCTATTCAGCAACAGCAGAGATGGAGGCAGAGATGAGGACATGGAAAGAGAGATAGCAGCTGAGGAACTCTGAACTCCTGGAAAGAGAGGGACTGGGTGCTGGTGGCCAGGAGGCAGGCTTGCAGGATGTGCCCTTTGGTTGTTTAAATGATTATATATTCCTGAGTGTTTCTGTGTACATCCCCCCCGCCCAAAACAAAACAAAACAAAACAAAAAAATACGCACACAGAGGGAAGGGAAGCAAATATTGTTGAATGATGATGCTTGTAATTATTGCAATGAAACCATGGTGTAAAGCTGATGTTCTCCCATGCAAACTATCACTCAGTTCACAATAAATAAATTTTTTAAAAAAGGTAATTGAAAGTAAATAAATAAATAAATATATATATATATATATATATATATATATATATATATATATATATATCTGCTATTGTTAGTGCCAGTTAACCATAAATTATGAAAACATTGCTGCTATTGTTAGGTCCTGAGTTAGTTCTGACTCATATACAACAGAATGAAACACAGCTTGGGTGTGCATCACAATCACAATCATGCTGAGTTTGAGTCCTTTGTTGCAGCCACTGGGCCCATTCATCTACTTGAGGGTCTCCTTCGTTCAATCAGGATGCCCCTCTCCAGAGCCTGGTTCTTCCTGATACTATGTCCAAAGTATGTGAGATAAAGTCTCACCATTCTGGCTTCTAAGAAGCATTCTGGTTGTACTTCTTGCTTCCAGTACAGATTTATTTGGTCTTCTGGCAGTCCCTGGTATATTTAATATTCTTTGGCAATACCACCATAATTCAAAGACATCAGTTCTTCTTTGGTCTTCCTTATTCATTGCCCAGCTTTCACATGCAATGAGATGATTGAAAATAGCACATAAATATAGCAAAGTATAACTGCCAATTAAAGTCTTTAATTAGCATGAGGATCCTAATGTTTTCCACTTAATCTAATTCTAGGCAAAAGCAAATAAATGCAGTGCTCTGGTTGTCTTTGCTGCTTTGGTCAAAAGAAATATACAGACAGCTATAGGAGCTCTGGTAGCGAAGTGGTTACGAATCAGGCTGCGAACCTTAAGGTCAGCTGTTCGAAACTACCAGTCGCTCCGTGGGAGAAAGATGAGGCTTTCTACTCCCGTAAAGATTTACACCCTCGGAAACTCTGTACAGGGTCGCTATGGGTCGGACCTGACTCGATGGCACTTAACAACAACAACATAGAACTTCTGAAATATAAATAGTTCATGGACTTCCTTCCATCACGTCCTACAAATATTCAAAGGGTCTGAGACTTTCAGAATCATGTGACTACTCTAAGGCTATTATTCTTCACAGTTCATCCTTCAAAAACCACTCCTCTTAGTAAAGCACAAAAGGGTTGAATACCATCTCCAAACTTAGGCAAGGTTCAGTCTATCAAAAAGGCATGCAGGGTAGAATGTCTTTCCTTTGACCTGAATACTTATCTGGAGAAAACACAATTTTTGGATTTCCTCAAGTATTTGCCTGATCCCTGAAGGTGCAGATCATAAGGGTTTCAAAGAACTTGCCGGACTGGGAGAAGAAATTAAAAGCTCACCTTTGCCCCTGCCTTTGTGTGTCTGTCAGCTACAGGATCTGTGGACCATGCTTACTTGTGACTCAAGGTTTATGTACAAGGGTCCGATTTCAAAGTACTTGGAGAACTCTTACACTAAGACCTAAATAAGATGTTGAGGCTTTGATTTCCAGCAGAAAAATAGCCCTAAATTGTTTGGCAACATCCTTCCAAAAAAGACTAAGACCAGAAAAAAGGCACTAGGATTCTCCTTGCTGTGTCAAGAGGAAGAGAGATTCTGAGATGACACACTGACCCACAACAAAGCCACCTGGAAAATGAGGTACAGGATATCACCCGGGAGAGAATGTGCTGATGAAAAAAAAAAAAAAAGGCAATCATATCTTCCTTGTGTCAGTCCATTAAGCCAGCATAATCCACAATTTGTCAAAGGTCTTTTCTAACTTGGGTGTCATTGGTTCTTGCCACTTACTAAACACAGTAACTCAGAACCACAACCTGAGCTCAAAGAAACTGCATTGAGACTCAGTACTTACAAAGAGCCATATGTATAAGGGTATGAAGTACAACATTATGTGCATATGTATATATGTATGTATATGTATATATATATATATATATGTTGTTGTTT
>NW_006408566.1:11129497-11153312 GCF_000296735.1 Chrysochloris asiatica
GAGACATGATGATACTTTATAGTGATTTTAGGCAGGAGCTCTGGTAGTATAGTGGTTATGAATTGGGCTGCTAACCGCAAGGTCAGCAGTTAGAAACTACCAGCTGTTCCACGGAGAAAGATGAGGCTTTCTGCTCCCGTAAAAATTTACAGCCTCGGAAACCCTGTACAGGGTCGTTATATATTGGAACCAACTCCACCACACATAACCACCACCATATCAATATTAGTAATGTGTCATAGGAAAATGATGTTATTACATATATGGCAAGTATGTAAGTACCAATGTTAAGTGAGAAAAAGATGAAAACAACTGTACACATTTGGGGATTATAATCATAAGAAAAATGTATGGGGGAAATGACTAGAAGGTCCTAATAAGAATTGACATTTGTTGCCTACTTATTATTAGGAACTCTAGAAAGCATGAACCATCTCACTGAGTTACTATCAAAAAACCAAACTCTACATTGAAGCAAAACAAAAATAAAAACTTCTATAGGAAGTTGCCATTAACATCTCAGCTGGACAGATGAGGAACGGGACCTGCGAGAGGTTAATGTAACTTACCCAAGATCACACTGTGGTTGACTGGTGAGATGGGAAGCAAACATTCTTAAACTTTTTAGAGATTATGAAAGCAATGGTTGTATTCCAGATAGTGAGATTATATGCATATTTTTCTTTTAATCTATTTTCCAAATAGTATGTAGTGTTATTATGTTAAATTTAAAATACTTCAATGTGTGCCTTAAAACATTAGAACTCATAAAACCTCTAATTTATGAGTTCCATATTGGACAGAGAATCTGAGCTCTGATAAGGCCTACTGCTTGATTAAGTAGGGATGAAAATGCTAGCCCAAATCAGATTCAGCAAACATTTCTTATGCCTGGCTATTTCAAGGATTAAATAAGGTATGACTTGTCACTAATAATACTCAACAGATATTATCTACTATTGTTTTTAGTGTCAGTCCTAAGTACCCCCACATGGGTGATCTCATTGTATCCTGACAAGTCTTTAGCAACTATTTCTTCATTTTGTTTTTGAGAACATTGAGATTTACAGAGATTAAGTAGCTCAATTATTAAGTGGTAGAGCCAAGTCCAATGACTCCTTTCCCTCCCATGTGCTGGCCTGTTTCCAACACAAGTGAAACATGGTACTCAACAATTGCCTAAACTGATAGCACAAACTGGTGTGTATTTTCCCCACCTGCACATAAGCTCACACCTATCAAGTGAACTCAAACTCCTCTTCCTGGAATCCCAAATTCACTGGCATCTACCTAAATCTACTTCCTGTTTCTTATCTACAGATAAATCTTCATTTTCACTGGGATCAATGTTTTTATTGCCCTTGGGACAGACTGGCTTTACTTTTACTTCCTTCTGTCCATTTGCTTTTCAGTGCCCAAAACAGAACACTACATTCTTTTGGGCTCACCTGGTGGCACTGTAAGATAAGCCCTGGCCTGCTAACCTCAAGGTCACTGGTTCAAACCTACCAGTCACTCATTGCAAACACTATGCAGCATCACTATGGGTCAAAACTGACTCGACGGCACTTAACAGCAACAACAACAACAATAATCCTTTCCATCTTTTAGGACCAGGTCAAGTTCAACCTCTACCAGGAAGACAACATCAATTTCTCCTCCTCTTGACTTCCCACTTTCTATCTCTTTCATTTAATTGTACTTCATATTGTTCTATCCTTTAAGTAATTACTATATTTAAAACTTGTATCTCTAAGGTTGTTGGTTTCTAAAAGTAAGACAATTGTTTGGGTAGTTCTTTTCTGTTGTTTGTTGTTGTTAAGTGCCGTCGAGTCGGTTTCAACCCATAGCGACCCTGAATAGGGTTTCCGAGGCTGTAAATCTTTACGGGAGCAGATCGCCTCATCTTTCTCCCGCGGAGCAGCTGGTAGTTTCGAACTGCTGACCTTCCGGTTCGCAGCCCGATTCGTAACCACTGCGCTACCAGAGTTCTTTTCTATCACTTCAAAATGTCTACTAAGTAAAAGTTCCTTTAGTATTCCAATTAATCAG
Organism: Chrysochloris asiatica; assembly: GCF_000296735.1. Taxonomy (NCBI): domain Eukaryota; kingdom Metazoa; phylum Chordata; class Mammalia; order Afrosoricida; family Chrysochloridae; genus Chrysochloris; species Chrysochloris asiatica. The sequence goes on from NW_006408566.1 coordinate 11,131,550, forward strand.
GACTCATAGTTGGCAATAATAGGCACCCAACTCTACCTGGCAGAAGCAAAAAAAAACATGGGGACTAGAACTGATTCTAGTCCAGTGGCTTCCTAGACTGTTGGATACTCAAATACAGCAACTGGGCAGCTCAGTCACGTACCAAATTGGGTACACGATCAGCCCCACCTAGACCAAGAGCGAAAGTGAAATGGTTTTCCCCAATGGAAACGCAAGCTGCTCTAGTCAAAAGAAGGTTGAATGGATATTGAGCAGGCAAAAAACAACAGATGTCCCTTACTTTATTGAATCAAATTCTTCAGTAAATTAAGACTAATAATAACTGTTCTTCACTGGACTATAACCTCATTTGGAACTGCCAAGAAATAACAGAACTCTTATTAACCTGATCTCAACTGAAGTGAGCCAGGCCTGGGGGCAGAGCTACAAAGGAGAGCTTACATTCTCTGACACAGCATTTTAATACCACAGGGGATTTTTTTTCCCCATTCCCACAAATTGTGTTAACCCTTTGGGAGCAGAGGGGAAACCCAGTGTAGAGCTCATTAGTGGCTTTCCTTCAGAGCTCTTCAAAGAGGCTCTGTCATTTGCCAACGTGATTTTTCTTAATATTGTGCAGATGGCAGGCTAATCCATCTTCAAATGATCTAATTGCATCTAACTTTCTCTTAAGGAACACTGTATGAAGTTGCAAAGTCTTAATTGCGGGGTGTATGCTGCATGTCTCCAAGATTACAGAGCCAAACACTCAACTTAAAGCTGGGGAATTTCCAATGGAAACTTACAGGGGAAGAAAGTAGAAGGTGGAGAGTGGTAAACTGGTAACCATCACCAAGTCAAATCCTCCAGGTCCAGTGTCCATAAACTCAGTAAGGATTCTACTTAAAGTCTGACAATATCCACTCATGGCTTGTAGAGGTTCCCCATTGCCTTCAAAGCCTCATACTTCTGTTTATTTAGGATGGAGAAAATGGGCAAAAGAAAAGAGCAGATGAGGGAGAAGAGCAGTCAGAAGAAGAGTTGGGATCTTTTGATTGCTTGGTCAAGAAAAAGAGTCCCAGGTAGCCAATGAATATTTTCTCCAAGTATTTTTTTTTAGGGTTTTCCCTCTTGGCCCAGCAACCTTTACAGACCTTGTAGAGAACCCAATTAAAATAAATACATCTACAGAGAGCTCCTCAATGTGCAAACAGTTAAGAGTTCCATTACTAGTTGAAAGGTTGGCTGTTTGAACCCACTCAGAGTCACCTCAGAAGAAAGGCATGGTGATCTTCTTCTGAAAGGTCACATCCTGAAAACCCTCCTGAACACAGTTGTACTCTCTGTTCGAGGTTGGATCACCATGAATGGTTAAAGACTCCATGGGAACAAACAACAATAGGGGAGGTAAACTTTCAAAGTGAGCGGTGGTGGATGAAGGGGGGTCTCAGAGGCAGGAGGTGGAGGCGGGAATTGCATTGTGGGTGGTAGTGGGAGAATTACATACACAGGCAGGCAAGAATAGCGCAAATACCAAAAGCTCTCTTTATTTGCACACTTCCTTTCATTTAGTAGCATTATCTTGCTTTCTCATCACAACTCTTCTATGGAGGTACAACTGCTACCTGACTTTACATCCGGGAAAACCAAAGTTCCCAGCTGAGTCCTCTGCTATAGCTGGGGCCTGGCAGAGCTGGGATCCCAACCTTGTCTCTGACTCGAAAAAACACCATTTGGGCACTAAGCTCCTTCCTCAGATGTGCTGTAATGGTATTTGAGGTGCCGGGTATGGTTCATATACAGGCTGCCCCCTCCTCCCCTTGAAGTTCCTGGCATGAGTAGGTACAGATAACCCTGGCACTTCCATTCCCTGGCAAGCCTGGGGGAACTATTATTTTTACTAGGATGAAGTCATGTATGAAACATTAACATGGTTTCTGTCAACATCAGGCCTTTAGGCCTTTCTTCTGCCCTCCCCCACAAACATATTTATATTGGCCACAGCTAGTAATATCCCACTTTCCATTTGCATTTGCAATCCCTTAAGTCTCATCTGGTACACAATTCCCGGGAAATAAGGCTATAAAGGATCTGGCCATAAACTGAAGTCTCTTTATTGATTCTACTTCAAGTCCCTGGTGACCGTGAGAACTGGTAGGGCCTATTTAGGTTCCTGTACCAGAGCCCTTCTTTCCTGGAGATTGGCTATATTCACCTCTTAATCCAGGGCCCCAATAGGAGTCTCTGTGGGCCATTTATACACAGAAACTCTAGAAGGCAAAGCTACAGAAAGCAGATCCTCTAGTAACTGGAAAAATAGCAAACTTCTCTCACGGACTTGTTACATGCCATGCACCAAGCTAAGTGAATTACAGACAGTATTTTACTTAATCCTCACGATCATTTGAGATAGAGGCTATTATTATCTCCGTTTTATAGAAGAGAAAACCTTACAGGTTTTTCTGTAGTCCAGAAGTTTCTTTGTATTAAGATGTGGCGGCTCAATCACTAATAGTTAAGACATTTATTAAGTGTCCCCTTTGAACTCAGGAATATATGAAACACATCCACACCCCTTGCCTTGCAGTTCCCACTGATCCTGGATAATATGCTAATGAGAAAAATCCTGACCAAGATGATACCCAGAATATGATTCTTCTAAACAGGCATAAAAGTTTGTTAGGGGTGCAGGGTACAGAAATTAGTGATCCTGCTTTTGTTTTGGAGGAACTTACAGTCTAATGAAGACATAGAAATTAAATCATGGGTCATAATGTGGCAGGAGAAGAGAGGAAGGAAATTCCCTCAGACTGGGCTCTTGCAGGTAGAAAAGGAGAGAATACCCTTCTCACTGGCTCCTCCTTCCTGGAACATGGCCAATCCCTCCATCCCACTCAGCTGTACTTCTCCATCATCCATTGAAGGTGGTGGCTTTTGTAAGACACTAGCATAGTGGTTATGAAGCGGGCTGCGAACCTCAGGGTCACCAGTTCAAAGCTACCAGCTGTTCTGCGGGAGAAAGATGAGGCTTTCTGCTCACGTAAAGATTTACAGCCTCAGAAACCCTGTACAGGGTTGCTATGAGTCGGAACTGACTCCACGGCACATAACAACAACAACAGCATGCATTCTAACTGGGTGTGGTGCTGTAGGATCTGCACTGGACCACAGGGTCAGTTTGAATAGCAAGGCTGAAGTTCAAACTCACCAGCTACTCTTCGGAAACCCTATACAGGTTCACTATGAGTCAGAACCAACTTGATGGTACTTATCAACATCACCACATTCTAGTTGAATAGAAAATGGCAGATGCATTCTCCTTTGGTCTCAGGAATATCAGAAACACATCCACACCCCTTGCCCTGAAGTTCCCACTTATCTTGGATGCAATGTTGATGAAAACAATCCAAAGCAAGATGAAACCCAGAATATGATTCTTCCAAAAAGGCACAAAAGGTTGCAGATGTGTGTATGTGGTACAGGCAGGTGGGGAAAGGAATTTGACATGGGTTAATTACCAGCTCTATTAGAGGCACTGTTAGGCATTGGACATACATTACCTCATTTAATTTCATTTATCCTGTTTACATTTATTTATTTAACTTAGTATCTCAATATCATCTTCCTTCTTTGTACCTCACCTTCTCCTAGCCTAGGCCAAGTCTCCAAAATTTCCTGTTTTTCACATTTGGACAAGTGCAAGAAGCTTCTTACTAGACCTCCATCTTCTGCTTATACCACCCTCCATATCCTCTAAAATTATAAATTGGAACACATGGCTCCTTCAGTGAAAACCCTTTTCTGGCTCCCATTGTTCTTAGAATGAAGTCAAAACAACAGCTCATACGGCACTGCAGGATTTGGCAGTGGGTTACCTTTCCAACTTCATGTCATACCTTCCACCCTCACTCACTCAATTCAGCTATGTTGGCCTCCTTTCTTTTCTTTGAATGGTTTTCCAAACCCTTTTCCACATCAGGGCCTTTGTTCTTGCTGTTCTTTTGCCCAGAATAGTCTTTCTTATCCCAGCTGTTCCCAAGCCTGGCTCATTTCATTCCTCAGATGTCAGCCCTAATATGAGATCCTTTGTTCGACAAACTGGGCATAGGTCCCTGGCTAGTACAAATGGTAAAGCCTTTGGCTACTAACTAAAAGGATGATGGTTCAAATCCACCCAGAGGCATCTCAGAAGAAAACCCTGGTGATTTACTTCCAAAAGATCACAACCAATGAAAATGCTGTGGGGCACAGTTCTACTCTGAAAGACAAGAGGTTGCCATGAGTTGAAATTGGCTCAATGGTAATTAGACAGGACAATTATTCTCATCTTCATCCTATTTTATTTTATACTTATTCTGTGCTTATGTCTATCTGTCCCACTAGAACCAAGATCCATGAGGACAGAAAACTTGTCTGGTGTTGCTCACCACAGTAGGCTAAAAGACACACAGCGACTGCACAAGGAATTTTTGTTGAATTAGCAAATAAATCCTCCCAAAGACTCCCGAAGTGAACATCATTATTGTCGTCTTGAAGCTCAGCAAACTGAAACTCAAAGAGAAGGCCAGATTCAAACCCAGGTCTGCAAAACCTATGCTAGGCCTCTTGCTACTATACAAGGAAGCTCCGTGCTACAATGTGGTTGAAACTTGAAAGCATTATGCTAAGTGAAAGATGTCAGACATGAAAGGACACATATGATTCCATTTACATACAATGTCCAGAATAGGTAAATTCATTGAGATAGAAAGTAGGTCAGTTCAGAGCTTTGGGCAAAATATGGATTTTTCATCAGTTAGTCGTGTAGTCCAAATTTCTTGGCATACATGAGTGAACGCTTCCAGAATTGCATCTGTTTGTTGAAACATCACAAATAATACTCCAACAATTCCTGAAGCCTGACTCTCTACTCTCATTAATGCCTACAGTGCAGCTTGGACTTCTTCCTTCAGTACCATCAGTTCTAAATGTAGATACTACTTCCTGACATAGTTCAACACCAAACACTTCTTTTGGGTAACAGACTGTGTATTCCTCCCATCTTTTTTTGATATTTCCTGTGTCATTCAATTATTTGTTCACATTGTGTTGAGTACATGGAGTCAGTTTCAACTCACAGAGCCCCTGTACAGGGTTTCTGAGGCTGCAAATCTTTATGGGAACAGAAAACCTCATCTTTATCCCCTGGAACAACTGGTAGTTTCGAACTGCTGACTTTGAGGTTAGCAGCCCAATTCGTAACCACTACACAATGCTGTTGTTGTTGTTGTTAAGTGCCATTGAGTCAGTTCCGACCCTATATAGGGTTTCCAAGGAGCGACTGGTGAGCTTGCGCCGTCGACCTTGCAGTTCAAACAGCTTTGCAGTCTGGCGCATTAACCCACAGCGCCATACTACGCTAATAGATGCCTTCAAAATGGCAACTTGAAATTTTCCTTCAGTTCTTTCAGTTTGAGAAATACTGAGCTTCTTTTCCCCTTGTTTTCTAACTCTAGGTCTTTGCTCTTACGTTGTACATGTTATCAGGAGGGACCAGTTCCTGGGGAAGGGCATTATGCTGAGTAAAAGAGAGGAAAACCCTCAGCAAAATGGATTGACACAGCGGCTACAACAATGGGGCTCAAACACAGTAACAATTGTGAGGATGGTGCAGGATGGGGCAGTGTTTCATTCTGTAGTATGAGACTGGGTTACTGTAAGTTGGGACAAACTGGATGATACCTACCACTACCAGGGCTTTGGGTAGAGAGGAATGAGGAGTGACTACTTAATAGGTTTTATTTTAGATTTATGAAATGTTCTAACACTACAGAGCAGTGATGGTTGCATTACATGAATATGTAGCCACGGCATTGTAAAATGGTTATAAATGCTAAGTCTATGATATGCGTATTGTACCAGGACTTAAAACAAAAGCAAGGATGGTTTCCCAGGAAAGTCAGGTACCCAAAGACAGCTGGAGCCAGTAGTCTATTCAAAGCCATGGTCCCCTGGGCCCCCTCTGCTGCACTGGCTGCAGATACTTGAGCTGGGCTGCTTCCCCCCATTGTCATGAACCTCTGCAGGGTCTGCCTGCCAGAGTGGTGGACTGTTTCAGAATTAACTCTAATCTAAAAGAATAACATTTTACTTTGCAACTTTGTGATGTTTCTTTTTTCAATTTACTCTTTCTTTAATCAAGACAATCACCCAAACAATCACATTCTTTTTTTTTTTTTAAATCCAAGAGGAAATGTAGCCTGTTGAATGCTGCTTTGAAATCCTGTCAGATCAGGGCTCCTGTTTTTTGAATTTTCTATTTTTAGATATAAAAAGAGAACGGATTCAAACAAGCACTATTCTGGAGAAGTTGCTAGTTCTGTGTTGTTTTAGCCAAGGATAGACTCTCTGGCACAGAAGTGAGTGGGATTTGGTAGGAGTTGGATGGAGCTTTGCACAGGAATATGCTTCTCACATCTTCCCATCCCCAAAGCCAGGATTTCATCCATGTCTCAAGTTTAACAGAATCTTTTTCATTTTGCTCCCAACCAACAGATTTCTTGTCCTTTAACCACTGGAGATCTTTTTTAGGGTTATAGGTCCTGACTTCTTCATTTTCCTGAATTTATGAAACAGACTCTATGCTTGATACCACAAATAGGACGGGGCTTCCAGACTGTTCGGAATAAAGACACATGAAGATGTTCACTGTCTTTCCAGATCACAAGAATAGCAAAGGTTCACTGGGGAAAAATGGCTGCCTGAAGCCCAGGCCACTGGCACATGAATGTGCAAATAGCCAGTCATTCATTCAATCAATGCTTCAACAGATGCCCACTAAGTGCCAGTCACTGGGTTAGACCCACTATCTCATTTTAACAGATTGCTACTGAACTACTATGTTCCAGGAGTCCTGGTGTGGGGCACTGTAGGGTAAGCCCTGGACTGCTAATCACAAGGTTCAAACCCACCAGGCACTCCTTGGAAACCCTTTACAGGGTTATTAGGAATTGAAACCTACTTGATGGCACTTAACAACAACTACTATATTCCAAATACCCTGCTATGTGTTTGGAATTAGCAGTGAACAAGATGGACAAGTTTGCACTTCAGGCACATGGTCTGCCTAGGCTCTAGCGCCACACTACCCAATCTGGTAGCTACTACCACATGTGGCTATTGGACAATTAAAACATGACTAGTGGGATTCAGAAAATGTATTTTCAAATTTTAATTGATTTCATTCAATTTGAATTAAAACAGAAACAGTGTAGAATATTTTTGTTAAATACAACTTTACTGCTTTGGTCAGACTACATTTCACTTTAGCTACTGCCTCACCTTAGATTTTATTGTTGGGCTGTGGTGCAGTCGTGGGGCAGGTACATTGTACCTAGCATAAATACTAACGTATCACCAATCTAGTCAGTAGAAACAGATTGATTTAGTTCAAATGGTTTTTTATGGACACCTCGATGTAACATTGTAATGTGTTGGAGTATTTTGTTCAGAGACTACATGACTTATGGTGAAACCTATGTATATAATAATTGGCAATTAATTTACTATTATTTTCATTACACTAGCATTGTTGTTGTTGATAAGTGCCATCAAGTCAGTTCTGACTCATAGAGACCCTGTATAGGGTTTCCAAGGAGTGACTGGTGGTTTTGAATTGCCAAACTTGTGACTCAATCTGACCTTTCAGTCCAGAGCATTATCCTGCAGGGCCACACAGTAGCATTAGGTCATTTTAAATTAAAAATAAAATTTTCAAGTTAAAATTCAGGCACACTATGGATTTATAATCAAGTGAAGATGTATATACTAATATTATAATCAGAGCAGTAATGAGAAAAAAAGTCTGGAAGAAGATAAATCACAAATTTCCTAACCAATGACAACTGGGTGGAGCAAAACAGAAGTCATTTTAAAAATGTAATAAAAAGACAATATTCAAGAGAATTTTTGTCAAGATATTATGATTTTAATAAAGAGTTCCCTTTCAGCAGTCAAAACAGAATGGATAAATTTAGCCATCTGGGAAAGGAACTAAATGTCCTATAGACATTCCATACAGTTTTAATAGGATCTTATTGTGTAACTTTGGCCAAAAATCAGATAAAGTGATGGTAACAGAGATTGTAATTTTAGTTTATGAATATTTTGTTAAAAAGTTATAAGAAGAAGACAAAAAAGATCAACTGATTCAAAATTTGTAAAACAGAATTACAAGCACTTTTCTTTAGTTTTAGATGAGTCATGAGATATGAGAAAATGGCCAATTAAAATTTTCAGTACATTTTTACCATGAAGGACATCTACATTTATAAAAAAAAGGTAAGTTTTCATCCTAGAAAGTCAAATTCCGTGGATTACTCATCAGTCTTTTACATCTATCTGTCAGAGAAGAATTTCACCTAGGCATGAAAAAATTAGTTTCTACCATGACAGATGAGACTCCAACTATGTTAGGTCAAAAATTCAGATTTACTGAAATTCAAGAACGAAAGATGAATAATTCCTTTATAATGACTCTGCTCCATTGTATGATACATATTCAAAGTATTTGTGTTTAGTTTTTTGAAGGTGATTCTATGAAAAGAATCATGGATATAGTTGTTAAAATTACTAAGTATATACTTAAAAATGGAATCTTTTCCAATTTATAGAAATATTGAAAGAAATTGAAGGCAATGAATTTAATGATCTTGTGTTTTCAGTTTTGGTTTGCTTGTTTGTTTGCTTTTGACAATGCTCATTGGTTGAGCTGTAAAAGATTTTCAACAAACACTTAATCTATAGGTAAGGCTTGTCACTACAGGTTGGAATGGGCCTATGTGGCCAATTCCCATCAAGCCAACTTTGGACTGTGTGGTACCCAGATGCTTCGCATGCATGCCAGGAAGGTTTAGGACCTGATCAAAGTCTATCCTGTGCACCTGAATTATAGGAAACTAAAATATACTGCACCTGAGATCCCAGACCCCTTTCATTTGAGACCCTGCTACTATTGCTGTGATGTAGTCTATGCACAAAACAAAATTGTTGCGTGGGTATGCACTGCATGAGTCCTCAAAGTCCATTTAACAATTTAATACTTAGGGCAAGGAACATGTGATTAATATACATTCTGCGAATTAGCGAGGCACCAAGTGATTGCCTCCCTATACAAGTAGAAACAATGCCTGAGCCCTATAGTCCAGCTGTCTGGCTTCAAGTCTAGGCTCCATCTTTGCTACATGAGTTTCCTTGAGTAACTAACTTACTTCACCTTGACCTGAGGAACATACACTGAGCACTAACATTGTCTACCTCTGGGATTTACTGGGAAGTTGCTATTCCACTTTTTGTGCATGATATCATCTGATGGGGGCCTGTATAGCTGTGAGAACCTGGGGGAACCCCCCCCCCAAAACCTGGCCTTATCCCACCAACCAGCACCAGAGACTCTGTGGGACATATGTGTCCCATTAAATGTGTTAAAAAAATTATGTTACCTCAAAAAATTGATTGCATTTTATTCCATACACCTTCCATTATGAAACACAGATGGCTTTAACAAAAATCTCAGTGCAGAAAATAATTCTGTCTGGAAAGGGTTAACGTGTAAAATAGGGAATTGACAGCCCAATCTTAAAGGACAGTGTGAGGGTCCCATGAGGTCACCAACTGGAAAGCACCTGACAACAAAAACAACAATGAGGTCATCCTTCTAAAAGGTTTTATAAAGACACCTGGCCCAGAATAACACTAATGCTTATTACTGTTATCAAATTCTGTCCTAGAGTTTCAGGAAGCAAATTTCTAGAAGTTTTCAGTCCCTGTTTTTAGCCTTCATGAATTTGTAAATGTTTCAGACCCACATTAAAAGCAACTCTCTACACTTGTTATGAGAATAAAGAACACAGTCAGGATCATTTAAACATTTCTATATTTGGGTAAATGGGAAACTAAAACACTAGGCTTTCTTGTCAAAGCTATTGGAGATCAAAAGAGATATGAAAAATGTTCTGTAAAACTATAAACAGCAGTATTAATATAAGAGGTCTTCTTACTCTTGTTTCTCTGCTGAGAATTTCACATCTTTCAGCACTTTGCCCATGGACTTACTCAAACTGCCTGCCCCTTTAGCCTTGACCTCTGCTGCTAGTCCTATCCACTGGATGATTTCACATGAAGGCTGGACAGAGATGGCAACTCTGAATGCATTCTTTTTTACCGAGCCCTGTTTCCTTCCACCCCCACTCCCAGCTTTCTGTAGCACAGGGATCAACTGGTACTGCATCAGTTTCCCTAGGATTCACTCCTTGCTCTACCCTGCTCTGCATGCCTAGGGGAGACAGTCTTGGAAGGCTTGTAATTCCCAGGCTAGCTCTCTGCAGGGTCCCACTAATGGGAGTCACTGGCTGGTCTTTGAAGTGGAAAGCAAAGGAGAAGCCAAGTTATCAGTGCCCCTTCTTTCTGCCTTGAGTGATGATTCCAGTAGTGTGAGTATGCAGCTTCCACAAAGCAAGCTTGTTATCATCATTCCAGCTTCCACAAGTGACTTCAGATCCTGGGTTCCAGTAAAAACATCTCTTCTCTTTGTACCCCCAGTCTAGGTGTGGTGGTGGCTTCTGCGTGTCACTGATCTTTGAGTTGCATCATAATATCCTATTTGGCTTCTCAGCAATTCCATTATGTGTGTAGCCAATTCCCTGTGTTAAATACTCAGAGCTGGTTTGGCTGTCTGGATTAGACACTGATGTGTAGGTATGAAATTATCCAGGCAGAGTGTCTGCTGCATCACATCCTTTGGCACCTACAATAAGGTACTGAGGCAGACAGGTAGAACTGTGGAGGCTAATGTCAGTCTCCTTGGGCTAGAAGAGGGATGAGACAGGCACAGCTGAATATAAAGCATAAGCTTATCTAGCTGCATGTAGATAGACCACAGAAGAAGTTTGATTAAAAATGTGCTTAAATTACCTGAAGTGCTTTGATAAAATATTATGTTTCAGTACCACCCTAAAAGTTTCTGATTTAACTTGTCTGAGGTAAATACTGAAAATGGGTACTTTTTAAAGCTTTCAAAGTGGTTGTACTATAAAGCTTGAGTTAAGAAGCACTTTCCTAAATAATGGGGCCCCAGATGTTGCAGTTAGAGCAGGTATGTGTGTGTGAGAGAGAGAGAGAGAGAAAGAAAGAGAGGAGAGAGGAGCAGAAAATATAAAATCAACATTGACATTGATTATGGTGGTGGTGGTTATGTGCCTTGGAGTCGGTTCCAACTCATAGCGACCCTGTATAGGGTTTCCAAGGCTGCAAATGTTTATGGGAGCAAAATGCATCATCATTCTCCCGTGGAACAGCAGGTAGTTTTGAACTGCTGTCCCTGAGGTTATCAGCCCTATTCTTAACCACTGTGCTACCAGAGCACATTTTGACATTGATTATGAAAGACCAGATAATTAGCTACCAAAGAAGAAGAGGAAGAAAACAGAACATTTGACAAAGCCAAATGCTAATTACACGAATTATTCAAAGATTAGATCATTATGCTTGTTGTTCTTAAGTGTCTTTTAGTTGATTCTGACCCATAGAGACCCTGTATAGGGTTTCCAAGGAGCAGCTGATAAGCTTGAACCAACCTTGCAGTTTAAACTGACTTTGCAGTCTGATGCATTAGCCCACAGCGCCACACCAGGACTCCATGCTTAGCTACCCTTTAATGCAATCAAGATTTTTTTTTTTAAAACCTTTCATTCATTGTGTTTATCCATAAGATTTGGTTGCTTCCCTTAGATAATTCTATGATATACAATATGTGATGAAGCAATAATGCTCCGGTGTTCATAAATCACAGAAGCAAACCAGGGGCCTTATTTTCCCATCTGTCTCTAGGCATCAAGGTCATCTGATTGGCTCTTTAAAAACACCAATGTGAAGACATCCAGGAGCTGTCTCTCCTGTCACATCACAGTGCCTCCTGCTGAGATCCTTCTTCAACTTCAAACAGAGGCACTCAACCCACAAGGCAGGAATCTTGCTTAAAAATCTGAAAGGAAATGCTATTATATTTAATATGGGGAAAGCAGAGTCTGCTACTGACCAGACAAATGAATTTACTCATAAGCAATTTCCCCTTCACCCAGGCAAGTGCAGACATAAAGGGGCCACTTCAGAATTGAGAGAGAGCTCCCATGAGGGAGATACTATAAAATCTTTCACTGCTTGAATCTGACTAGAAAGATCGTGTCTGGCAGGATGGAAACATATGAGCAATATGAGAAGAATCTTAACACAACAGGGCAGAGAGCGAAAACCTAAGTGCAAATTGCATGAGATTCAGAATTGGAATAATGGAAACAGTAAATTGGCTTTCAAGGATTCAAGGAATTACAGTTGGAAGAAATCTTAGAAGACATTGACCCTAAGTTCCTGGATGTGCAAATACGGAAACTAGGGCCCAGAGAAGAGAAGCAATCTGCCCAGAGTCATCTGCCACTGAATGACACAATCAACACTAGAAACCAAATGAATGTCTTTCCTCTAAACTCTTGCTTCTCAAAGTCTGTGATGGCAGAAATGCAGTCTCAGGCCTCCTTACAGACTTCCTCTTTCAGAACTTGTATTTTAACAACATCTCTACATGATCTGTATGCCCTAACCTTCACTTTGATACAGCTAGGGCTTTCAGCTCACCCATAGCCAGGGTGAGAGTGGAGATTTTCTCTTCATTTCTTGAAACTTGCTCTAAACCCCGAGGCAAAAAAATGATATCAACGTTCATAAATGCATTGGAAACTCTATACATTAAGAACCAATTTAACAGCAGTGAACTAAAATGCAGGAAAGGAAATTTTAGATAATGGAAAATTACTGACTAGTTCCAGTGTGGCACTATAGGATAAGCACTGGACTGCTAACTGCAAGGGCGGAGGTTAAAACGCACAAGCTACTCCTTGGACTCACCATGTAGGGTCACTATGAGTTGGAATCCACTCAAAGGCACTTCATAACAACAGCCACTGTGTAACCACAACTCGTCTGTCAGATGGTCACTGTGATGGATGGTGTATTGCCGATACTTGAAGCTATGCCACAATTACTTTAAAATACCATGGTGGGCAGGTTTTAGTGGAGCTTCCAGATTAAGAAAGATGGGAAAAGGAGAGGTGGACCACTTCTGAGGGCTACCCACTAAAAAGCTTATGAATAGCAGCTTGACACTGTCAGATATAGTGCCAGAGATGAGCCCCTCAGGTTGCAGCGCACTTAAAATATGACTGAGAAAGAACTGCCTCCTCAAATAATGACCTGAATGGAGTAAAGCTTTCGGAACCTTCATTTTCTGATGGGACACAACTCAAAATGAGGAGAAACAGCTGCAAATATCCACTAATAATCAGAACATGGAAGGTACAAAGAATGAATTTAGGAAAATTGAAAGTTGTAAAAAATCATATGGAATGCATAAAGATCCACATCCTATGCATTAGTGAGCTGAAATGGACTTTATGGTGTTGGCCATTTTGAACTAGACAACCATATGGTTTACTATCCTGGGAATGACAAATGGAAGAGGAATGGCATTGGATTCATTTTCAAAAAGAGCATTTCAAGATCTATCTTGAAGTACAATGCTGCCTGTGATAAGATAATATCCATATACCTTCATAGAAGACCACTATTATTTAGTTATAATAGTTAATAATGCTATTATTCAAATTCACACACCAGTCACTAAAGCTAATGATGAAGAAGTTAAATAATTCTATCAACTTTTTCATTCAAAAATTGAGCAATCATGTAATTAAGATGATTGGAATGTGAAGGTTGGAAACAAAGAGGAAGGATCTGTAGTTGGAAAATATGGCTTTGGTCATTGAAATGGTGCTTGAAATTGCATGACAGAATTTTGAAAGACCAATGACTTATTCACTGAAAATACATTTGTCAATAATATAAAAAGCTATTAAACACGTAGACCAAAGAACAGAGAAGTTAGGGGATGACATGAAGAACATCATCCATGAGGAAAGCAAAAGACCATTAAAAAAAGACAGGAAAGAAAGAAGAAACCAAAGTGGATGCAAGAAGAGACTCTGACATAGGAAAGAAGGAAGGAATACACAGAATCGTTGTACCAAAAAAAAATTGTCTGATGTTCAACTATTTCAAGAGGTAGCATATGCTCAAGAATCTATGATTTCAAGGAAAGAGGTTCAAGCTGCACTGAAGCCAATGACAAAAACACAAGGCTCCAGGAATTGGCAGAATACAATTCGAAATGTTTCAACAAATTGGTATAGTGCTGGAGGTGCTCATTTGTTTATGCCAAGAAATTCAGGTGACAGTTACCTGGCCAACTGTTTGGAAGAGATCCATATTTGTACCCACTGCAAAGACAGGTGACTCCACAGAATGTAAAAAATCATTGAACAATATCATTGGTATCACAGGCAAGTAAAATTTTGTTAAAGACAATTTAAAAACAGTTTCAGCAGTGTATCAACAGGGCGCTGTCACAGATTCAGGCTGGATTCAGAAGAAGACATGGAACTAGGGCTATCATGACTAATGTCAGATGGATCTTGACTGAAAGCAAAGAATGCCAGAAAGATGTTTACTTGTGATTTATTGACTGTGCAAAGGTATCCAACTGTGTGGATCACAAGAAACTGGATAACATTGAGAAGAATGAGTATTCCAAAACACTGAATTGTGCTCATGAGAAACATACTTAGACCAAGAGGCAGTCATTTGAACAGAACAAGGTAATAATGAATGGTTAAAAATCAGGAAAGGGTGCATCAGAGTTGAATCCTTTCCCCATACTTAGTTAATCTATATGCTGAGCAAATAATCCAAGAAGCTGGATTACACGAAGAAAGTAGCATCAAGATGGGAGGAATACTAATTAACAACCTGAGATATGCAAATGATACAACCTTGCTTGACGAAAGTGTAGATGACTTGGAAGTATTGCTGACGAAGATCCAAGAATACAGTCTTCTGTATGGATTACAATTTCATATAAAAATAAAGAAAAGATTGAAGTTATCAAAGATTTCATTTTGCTTGGATTCACAATCAACACTTATGGAAGCAGCAGTCAAGGAATGAAACAACATATTGTTGTTGTTGTTGTTAAGTGCTGTCGAGTCAATTCCGACCCATAGCAACCCTATATAGGGTTTCTGTGGAGCAGCTGGTGAGCTTGAACCACTGATCTTGTAGTTTAAACAGCTTTGTAGTCTGGCACATTAACCCCCAGAGCCACAAAAGGATTCCAAAATGGCATATTGTTGTTGTTGTTGTTAAGTGCTGTCGAGTTGATTCTGACCCGTAGCGACCCTAATATAGGGTTTCCAAGAAGCAGCTGGTGAGCTTGAACCACCAACTTTGCAGTTCAAACGGCTTTTCTGTCTGGTGTATTAACCCACAGCACCTCACCAGGACTCCAAAATGGCATATAGCATATACATTAGGCAAATCATCTGCAAAAGCCCTCTTTAAAGTGTTCAAGAGCAAAGGTGTCAGTTTGAGGACTAATGTGCACCTAACCTCAAGCTATTTTCAATAGCTTCATATGAATGTGAAAGTTCGACAATGAATAAGGAAGACCACAGAAAAGTTGGTGCATTTGAATTATGGTGTTTGTGAAGAATACTGAAAGTACCATGGACTGCCAGAAGAACGAATAAATCTGTTTTGAAACAAGGACAACCTGAATGTCCCTTAGAAGTAAGATGGTGAGATTTTTGTCTCTTGCTCACTGGGCATGTTGTCAAGAGGAACCAGTCCCTGGAGAAGAAAATTATGCTTGAGAAAGTGGAGGGCCATGGAAAAAAAAAAAAATTAAGCCCCCCCTCCCCCGATGGATTAGCACAATTCCAGCAACAAAGGGCTCAAATAATAATTGTGAGGGCAGTGTGGGACCAAGCAGTGTTTCATACTGTTGTGAATAGGGTTACTATGAGTTGGAATTGACTTGACAGTACCTAACAACAACAATCCAAGTATAAAAAGTCTTTGGATTCTGCAAATGGTTAATGTGCTGCTATATGATCAACAACAAATATGATCAGCACTAGACCGAGAATCACAAGGTCAGCAGTTCAAACCCACCAGCTGCTCCTTGGAAACCTTATACAAGATTGCTATGAGTTGGAATGGACTCAATGGCACTTAGCAACAACTAGCCAAAAAGGATGGCAGTTCAAATCCACCCACATGCGTCTTGGAAGAAAAATCTGGCAATCTACTTCAGAAAAATCAGTCATTGAAAACCATATGGAGCACTGTTCTATTTTGACACACATGGAGTACCCATGAGTTGGACTCGACATGACAAAAGAAATTGGTTAACCATTTGTATGACTTTAAAAGAATTTCTATGACTCCAACACATGGAACACAAAAAAAGCTTGATAAAAATGTGTTGGAGAAATGAATACAACTTTGTAATATACAGAGAAAAGAATATAGGGCAGAGACTCCACTGTTTAATTTAACACCCATTTGTACAACATCTACTATGTGTTAAGTGGAGGAGATGGATTCATGGTCTAATGGACAAGATTTCAGAATATATGCACTACGAAGGGAAGAATTTATCATCCTCTTACCCTCTTTAAATGTACCTGCCCTGCGTGCAAAGTTATGCCATGCCAATATTCACACGTAGCGTTTCAACTGGAAGTTTTCCACACCGTATTCATACAGTAGGGATTGTTGAGTGATGAGGGTGGATTGAGACATAACCTCTGTACTTTTGGATCTATTCCCCAGAGGGATTGGGAAATCCTTCTTATCTAATCTGTCCACATTCCCTCCATGTGCCCCATCTCTGTAAAGCACTGAGTCTACAGCAGTTTGATGAAGACACTGAGGTTGGATGCCTCACTGACGCACTGGCCCTCTCCATTCTAGACCAGCTGCTGAGTGATCTCCTGGTCTCCTCTCTGCAAGGCAGCTCCGCCCCAGAACTGCCTGAATAGTTGTGTTGAAAGTTATCCTTCAGTTTATCTTGAGTTGAAAATTACATTATCACTTCCTGGGTTTAGCCATCACCCAGCTACACTTCTTCACTTTGGCTGAGGCTTGGAAACAACTAAGTGAGGAAAAGAATTTTTCAAAAGCTGGCCACTTTGTCTTTCTACAGAAAGAGACTGTAGCCAAAGGACAATAAAATTAAAGAAAATAAAGACTTTTAGGTCTCGGGTTGGGGTTCACAGGAGGGAATGCTCTCCAGCAGACCTCCAGCTGGGAAGACAGTATCAACTCTTAGCACAAATAACAACAACAACAATGATGATGATGATGATGATGATGATGATGATAGTTTACATTAAGCTCCTATGATGTATCAGGGACAGAGCTACCTATTTTACATGAATTGTCTTATTATTTCATTTGATCTTCACAACAATTCTTTAAGATATATCATGTGAGTTGTTTGTTTTTGACTTTTCACCATGTCCTTTTTACAGGCTGATCTGCAGGAAATCTTAGAGGATGAAATAAGAGCAAAAAATACAACTTAATTTCATTGAACCCTAATTACATGCCTGGTCCCTGAACCCTAATTATATGCCTGGTCTCATGCTATGTGCTTTCATATGTCAGAAGACAGATGAGAGTATGTCAGTCAACAAATATGATCTCATTCATGTGAGAAATATTTATTGTGTGTGTACTAATTGTTAAGTACATCACACTCCCTATCTTATTTTGCTAATGACCACCCTTTGAGATAGGTACTGTTATCACCATGCAATGGAAGAAGGCACTTAGGTGCTGGTTTTCTCATCTTTTTTTTTTCCTTTTAAGGACCATTTACTGAATTTTGACTGTGTCCTCGGCCAAGGTTATGAAACAAAGTGGTATATGAGGCAGACAATCTTGCTAATTTCCTGAGGCTTAGTTTCCTGGAGTCCTCGTATGGCGATGTGGACTAATATGCTGGACTGTGAAGTCAGTTTGAACTGCAAGGTCAGTAGTTCAAGCTCACCAGCTGCTCCTTTAAAACCCAATACAGGTTCACTAT
This sequence comes from Chrysochloris asiatica, assembly GCF_000296735.1. Lineage (NCBI taxonomy): Eukaryota > Metazoa > Chordata > Mammalia > Afrosoricida > Chrysochloridae > Chrysochloris > Chrysochloris asiatica. Next base: position 11,149,545 of record NW_006408566.1, read on the forward strand.
GGGTCAGAACTGACTTGACGGCACTTAACAACAACAATAAGGAGAGACAAATAAACAAATTAATGAAAAGGAAAATACAAGTGATGAATATTCTGATAGAAAATAAAGGAGAGTTCTAAGATAAAGATGGAGTCCAGGTGGGACAATGGCTAAGGGTTCTTCTGCTAACCAAAAGGTTAGTGGTTTGAACCCATTATCTGCTCCAAGGAGAAAAGACCTGACAATATGTTTCAGTAAAGACTGTTGTTGTTAAGTGCTATCAACACAGTTCCAACTCATAACAACCCTGTACATGGTTTCCGAGTAGTAACTGGGAGTACTTGTGGTTCAAACTGACCTTAGAGTCTAGTGCTTATCCTAAAGAGCATGCCAGGACTCAACAGTAAAGATTACAGCCTAGGAAAACCTATGGGACATTTTTAGTCTGTCATAAAGGGTTGCTATGAGTTAGAATTGATTCAGTGTCACCCAACAATGACAATATGTTATAAAAAGTGATTGGGGGCCATTCTAGATATAGGGTTGGCCTTTCTGAAGAGGTGGCACTTTAGGTATAAAATTAATGACAATATGGAAGCTATGCAAAGATTGGGCGACAAAGCACTCTAGGCAGAATGCAAAGGTGCCAAGGTCCAAGGAACATGCCTAGAGTATCCAAGGCCAGGAAGCATGTCTGGTGAGACTGGAGTCAGGTGACTGAAGTGAGAATGGACTGGGGAGGCTGTGAGATAGACAGGGAGCCTTAGAAGCCAAAACACAGTTGGAAATATATTCTAAATGAGATGGAAGTCCTTAGAGGTTCTTTTAAAAGGCAGAGGATACTATTAAAAAGGTCAGTGAGGCTCCTATGAAGGGAAGTAGAGAGCAGCTAGTGAAGGGACTCATTGCAGAGGCTGCTATAGAATTTCAAACTAGACCTGATGTTAGCTTAGACAAAGGTGGTAGATGGACATGGAAGAGAAAATCCCAAACCAAACAATGTTGTCAAATCAATTCTGACTCATAGAGACCCTTCAGTGACCCTTTAGGACAGTGTGGAACTGCCCCAGAGAGTTTTCAAGGCTGTAATCTTCATGGTCACAGAATGCCACATCTTTCTCTGTAGAGCAGCTGGTGAATTCCTATTACTGATCTTTCAGTTAGCAACAGAGTGCTTAACCACTGATTGGCCCCACCACCAATGAACCTTGAGTTAGATTAGCTAGGCTGACCAAGAAAGAAAGGGAGAAGAACCAAGCTTAAAATCAGGAATGGATGAGGGGACATCATTACTGACCTTGGAAAAATGAAAAGGATTATAAAGAAATACAAAGACTGTATACCAATCAATATGAAGCTGACAATTGCCTAGAAAAACACAAACTGCCAATACTGACCCAGAAGAAATAGAACATTTGAATAGGCCTACAATAAATGATGAGACTAAAATAGTAATATAAACATTTTCTAAAAGAAAATCCAAATGACTTTACAGTAAAATATACCAAGCATTTCAGAGATAGTTATACTTTTTTTTTTTTTTAACAAACTTCCGAAAAAATTGGAGAGAAGAGAACACATCTCAATTTATTCTATGAGGTTAGTATTACCTTATCACCAAAACTAAACAAAGACATCACAAGAAAAGAAAACTATAAACCAATATATTTTATGATTAAAGTAGTAAACATTCTTACTAAAATAGTAGGATGCTGAATTCAATTGACATATAAAAAGGTTTATACACCATGACCAAGGGGGAATGGATTATTTCTGAAATGCAAGCTTAGTTTATCAAACAAAAAAAATCATTGAACGTAATAACATACCATATTAAAGGACATATAAGGAAAAAAGAGCATAATCGTCTCAATAGATACAGGTAAAGCATTTGATAAAACGGAACATCATTTCATAATAATACAACTAATAACTAAATATGAGGACTAGAAGGGAATTTTCTCAACCAGATAAAGGGCAGGCGCTGTGGGTTAATGCGCTGGACTGCAAAGTTGGTTTCAACCCCAAGGTTGGCAGTTCAAGCTCACGAGCCCTTCCACAGAAACCCTATACAGGGCCGCTATGGGTCAGAACTGACTGGATGGCGCTTAGCAACAACTAACAACAACTTCATATTTAATGATGAAAGACTGAAAGCTTTGTGAAAGATTTTAGGAAGACTACAAGTACATCCTCTCTTTCCATTCTATTCGACACTGTACTGGAGGTTTAAACTAGGGCAAATGAACAAGAAAAAGAAATCAAACAAATCCCTATTAGAGACAGAAACAAAATGATCTCGCATACATGAGTATAAAAACCCACATCCATCCACACAAAAAAGCTATTAGCACTAACAAATGAGTTTGGCAAGGCTATAAGATATGAGATCAATATTTTAAAATTATATACACTAGCAATGAATAATCTGAGAATAAAATTAAGCTGACTCTGAGATTTATATATGGTGTCCTAGTGTGGTGTTGTAGGATAAGCACTCGACCTCAAGGTTGATTTGAACTGCAAGGTCTGCATTTCAAACTCACCAGCCACAACTTGGAAACCCTATATAGTGTCACTATGAGTTGTAACTGACTTAATGGCACTTAACAACAACAACAGAGTCCTGGTGTGGTGCTGTGTGTTAATGTGCCAGACTGCAAAGCCATTTGAACTGCAAGGTCGGTAGTTCAAGCTCACCACCTGCTCCTTGGAAACCCTATACAGGGTCGCTATGGGTCGGAACTGGCTTGACGCCACTTAACAACAGCAACAAAGATTTATATGGACTCTTGATGTGGTGATGTAGGATTAGCACTGGACTGTGAACCACAAGGTCAGCAGTTCAAACCCACCAACTGCTACTTGGAAACCCTATATAGGGTCACTATGAGTAGGAACTGACTCAACAGCACTTAACAACAAAATTTATATGCTCTAGAGGATAAGCATGGAACTCTGGTAGCGTAGTGGTTACGAATCAGGCTGTGAACCACAAGGTCAGCAGTTCGAAACTACCAGCTGTTCCGCGGGAGAAAGATGAGGCTTTCTGCTCCCGTAAAGATTTACAGCCTCGGAAACCCTGTACAGGGTCACTATGAGTCGGAACCGACTCCACGGCACACAACAACAACAACAACAACAAGAGGATAAGCACTGGAATGCAAAACATCACGTGGGCATTTCGAATCTACCAGGAGAAAGATGAGGCTTTCTGTTCCTGCAAAGTTTTATAGGCTTGGAAATACTATACAGGGTCCCTATGAGTCAGAACAGCCTCAACAGGACTTAACAGCAACAACAACAAATATTTATATGGAAATGCAAGAGACCTAGCATAGCCAAAACAATTTTGAACAAAATCAAAACACAAAACCTGGAGGTCCTAATTATCCGCTTTAAAAGTCATTTAGCAAAGTATATTTTTGTTGTTGTTAAGTGCCATTGAATCAGTTTTGACTCATAGTGACCCTGTATAGTATTTCTAAGGATTTCAGAGGAGCGGCTAGTAAGTTCGAACCACTTGCCATGCAGTTCAAACTGACCTTTCAGTTCAGTAACCTAACTGTTGCACTGAAGTTTTTTGCAGATTACATGACTTTAAGTAAAGAACATTATCCTTGATAACTTGGTGGGCTTGACCCAATTAGTTGATAGATCCTAAGAGAAAAGCTGAATTATCCCTGAGGGTAGAGGAATGTCGCCTGTGGACTGCAGTGTCAGATTTTGCCTCAAAGTTTCCAGCCCACCTGTCCTGACAATTTATCCTACAGATTTCACACTTGATTT
>NW_006408566.1:11153422-11176320 GCF_000296735.1 Chrysochloris asiatica
ATATATATATATCCTCCTGGCTCTGTTTCTCTGATGAATACCTGACTGCTACAGAGAACTCACATTTCCTGATTTCAAAGCACATTACAAATATGCAATCATCCAAACTGTGTAGAACTGATCTAAAGGAAGGCATACAGATGGATGGAGTAGAATTCAGAATCAGAAGTCAATCCATATATTGTGGTCAATTGATTCTCATGTAGATATCAAACCAATTCAATGGAGGAATAATCATCTTTTTCACATGTCGTGCTGGGACAACTGGATATCTACACACAAAATGCAAAAAAAGTAACTTGAAATGGGTCAATGACCTAAATTTGAGAGCCAAATCCTATAAATCGTGTAACAAAAAAATAGGTATACATCTTCATGACCTAGGGCTAAGCAATGGGTTCTTAGGTGAAATAAAAGCCCAATCAATCAAAGAAAAAAAGAAAGAAAGAATTTGGACTCAGCAAAGTTTAAAAATGGCTTAGCTTCAAAGAATACTATGAAAGAAAGTGAAAAGATAACTCACAGAATGGGAGAAACCATTTGAAAATCATTTATACATCTGATAAAAGTCTTGTATCGAAGATCTATAAATCACTTTTATAATTAAAAAATAGGACAAATAATTTTATTTAGAAATGAGCAATGAATTTGAAAAGACATTTTTTCAAAGTATGTATACAAATGGCTCATAGAAATATGCTCAGCATCATCATATGAAAATTGCACATCCAAACCACAATGATTTACTATTTCATACCCACTCAGATGAAGGAGCTCTGGTAGAGCAGTGGTTACGAATCTGGCTGTGAACCACAAGGTCAGTAGTTTGAAACTACCAGCGGTTCCGCAGGAGAAAGATGAGGCTTCCTGCTCCCGTAAAGATTTACAGCCTCGGAAACCCTGTACAGGGTCGCTATAAATTGGAACTGACTCCACGGCACATAACCACCACCACCACCACCACCTACTCCGATGACTATAATAAGGAAGATGAAAAAGTGTTAATGAGGATGTGGAGAAACTGGAAGGAGAAATTGGAACCCTCATACATTCCTGTGGAAAACTGAAATAATGTCATCACTTTGGAAAACAGTTGGGCAGTTCCTCAAAAAGCCAAGATAGAATACCAGCACGTTATTCAAGAATTATATTCCTAGGTCTATACTGAATATACCTAGGATTGAAAACATACGCTCACACAAATACTTGTATGCAAATATTCATAATGGTATTATTCTTAATAACCAAAAAGTGAAAACAGCCCACATTTTCATCAGATGAATGGATAAACAAAATGTGGTATATCCATAGAATGGGATATTATTTTCATAAAAGTAATTGAGTACTGATGACTATTACAACATGAATGAACAAAATGTTAAGTGAAAGAAGGGAGACAAAAGGCTACATACCCTCTATCTCCACTTAGATGAAATGTCCAGGATAGGCTAATCCATAGAGTCAGAATGCAAACTTGTGATTACAAGGGGATATGGGAAAGGATTTGAGCCCACATGCCACTCCTCATGAGAAAATTGAGGCATTCTGAATCCAAAAAGATATATAGGCTTGGAAACCCTACACAGGGTCGCTGAGTCTGAATTGACTTGAAGGTGCTTTACAAGGGAAAGGGGGATGGTGAGTGATACCTCATCATCATTTTGGATCATGAAACCATTCTAAAATAAGATAATGGTAAGGGTTATGTACAATGCTAGTGAAGCCGAGTTTAAGAGCCTGACTACTAATCAAGAAGGTCAGTAGTTTGATCCCACCAGCAGCTCTATGGGAGAAGATGTGACAGTCCTCTTACATAAAGATCACAGCCTTGAAAACTCTATAGGACAATTTTACCCTGTCCTATAGGGTCACTATGGAGTCCTGGTATGGTGATATAGGGTAAAGCACTGGACTGCAAGGTCTGTTTGAACTGCAAGGTTGCCAGTTCAAACCCACCAGCCACTCCTCGGAAATCCTATAAAGGGTCCCTATGAGTTGGAATTGGCTTTATGGCATGTAACAACAACAGCATAGGATCATTACGGTGTCCTGGTGTGGTGCATCAGGATAAGCACTGGATTGCTAACTGTGAGCATGGCAGTTCAAACCCACCAGCTGCTCCTTGAAACCCTGAGTTGAAACCAATTTGAGGCATGTAACAACATCAACACAGGGCTGTGATGAGAGCGCTGTGTCTATGGAGAATAAGCACTGGACTACTAATCACAAAGTTGGCAGTCTGAACCCACCAGTTGCTCTGTGGGAGAAAGATGAGGCTTTCTGTTCCCTCAAAGATTTACAGCCTTGGAAACCCTGTACAGGGTCACTAGGCCACTAAGAGTCGGAACCAACTCGAGGGCACACAATCACCACCGCTTCCTCTGTCTGGAAGCCCTCTTGTAGGATAAGCCCATTTCAAACCCACGAGTTACTCCTTGGAAGAAAGATGAAGCTGTCAACAACAAAAATAAGGGCACTCTGTGGCCTGGAAAGCGCTGTAGGATAAGCACTAGACTTCTAATCCCAATGGTTTAAGCCTACTAGCCGCTCCTCAGAAACCCTACATAAGGTTTATGAGTCAGAACAGAGTTGACAGCACTTAACAACAACAACAACAACACAGGCTCACTATGAATCGGAATTGACTCGACAGAAAAGGGGTTCTGGAAGGGTGGAACAACTCTGTGAATCTACTGAAACCATGAAATTGTATACTTCTGTATACTTTAACATGGCGGATTTTTCCCACATTGAAATGAATAAAAAGCAAAGAATTATAGCAATTCAAGAAACCTTATGAAATGTCTCACTGTTGTCAATAGAATATAACTTCTGTAAAAATCTTGTACAAAACAATATTGTTGCTGTTGTTGCTAAGCGCCATCAAGTGGGTTCTGACCTGTACAGGGTTTCTAAGGAGCGGTTTGTGGCCTTGTGGTTAGCTGTCCAGTGCTTATCCTACAGCGCCACACTAGGACTCCAGTTAAACAATATAAGTATTGCTTTTTCCTGAACTGAATGCAAGCTGAAAAACAAATGTTATGGCACTAACATGCAGCAGTGAGCACTGGGGGTGCTACCGGGTAAGCATTGGGATATTAACTACAAGCTCAGTGGTTCAAGTCCACTATGTGCTCCACAGGAGAAAGATGACGCTTTCTGCTCTCTTAGACATTTACAGCCATGGAAATCTGATACAGGGCTGATATGTGTTGGAACCGACTAGAAGGCTCCTAACAACACCAACTGTAACAATCTATGAATTACGTATACGTTCCCTGGGCCAGGGACAGATCCCCCAGAAATGTACAATAATGATTAAAAGCATCATCTTTGATAGACCCTGGTTTTCAGTCACATAAAATCCATACATAGCTTTACACATATTTTAAAAATTTTGTCATTACAAAGTTATATTTGTCAAGGTGGGAGGACAGAATATATTTCTCCTAACCATTTGTTACTTTGATTTATAACTTTTAAATATTTAGACGTATGGTATGTGGGCCTGAGTTTGTACTCCCGCTTTAGGCACCATAATTGTTAGAGGTGGGCCAGGACTCAGCAATGACAGAAGAAACAAAGCCTGAAGCTAAGAACACAGCCCAACTAAAATTTCAGACTTGCTGCTTCTACAAATTGAAACACTGCCCTGAAAGCGTCTTAAGAAAACCAATTGCTACTCCTCAGAAGAAATGGCAAAAGTTACACCAGCTTTGCCTTGTGGGCCGCAGGCCTTTCTGTCTCTGAACTGTTGGTGGAATAGCACTCATCTTTCACCTGATTTCACATATTTTCTCAAAAAGTTTATGGAAAAATGGAATTGAGAGGTTATGGGATTTCTCCATAGACTATTCTTAATGGTAGGGTTTTGCCATTAGACTTTCTTTGTTTTCCTTTGCATAACTTTGTGCCCCTTTACAGTAGAGAGATTAGCTTTATAAGAAACTTCAATCTTACCTTGAAAAAAGCATTGTACAGTTTAACAAAAGGTTTTCAGAGCACGTCTCAGAGATGTGATATTCACCAGGTTACCATTTTATGTTCCGCCTGTCTCCTTGTAGGAGTCGCTGCGTGGTGCAAATGACTACATGTTTGATTACTAAATGAAAGGTTGGTGGATTCAATCCCCCTCCCCTCAGGCACCTTTAAAAAAAGTCTGATAATCTGCTTCTTAAAGGTCACCACCCTAAAAACTCTTTGGAGTAATTCAACTCTGAAACTCATACGGTCACCCCTTTCACCCACGGATGGAACTGGGTTTTGGGTTTTGTCTCTCTGTTGTAAGGTTTGGCTGCTTGGTGGGGTTAGGAAGATGGAGAAAGGAACTGGCATTCTATTTAGGGGTTAATCTTAGGAATAGAGAAACTCTAAGAGGTTAGTTACACCCTCGGAAACCCTGTACAGGGTCGCTATGGGTCGGAACCGACTCGACGGCACTTAACAACAACAACAAGAGGTTAGTGGTAGTAGGTCGGAGAAATTTAAAAAAGAGATGTATGACTAGCTTCTAAGGTAAAGTGAAAAAAGGGTGTCAAAATGCCATCTGGTGGTGGTGGTGGTATGCCGTGGAGTCAGTCCCGACTCATATAGCATCCCTGCATAGGGTTTCCGAGGCTGTAGATTTTTACAGGAGCAGAAAGCCTCATCTTTCGCCCACGGAATGGTTGGTAGTTTCGAACTGCTGACCTTGAAGTTAGCAGCCTGACTCATAACCACTATGCTACCAGAGGTGCCAAATTGAACATGGAGACTGAACTGCAAAAGGCCCCATGAGATTTCTAACGTTGATTGTACTTTACCGTTGTTCGCTTCAAGCAAACATGGCAGCGAACCACCTATTTCATGCTATTGCCGATTAATGTGATGGATAATCTGACAGCTAACATAAAACAGGAATGCCTGACATCAAAGCATACTTGCAGCTGTGGTTGAACATCTTTAAGGAACTTCAATTCACTTCCCTTAAACAGTAGGTCACAGCAATGGCATATAATCTTCACATCAAGCTAAAAACCATGAGAGATTTGAATTGTGTTCCCCAGAAAGATGGCAGTAGAAATAATAATAATAAAAAAATTGGAAAGCAAACTTCAAGAAATAAGGACATATAAGTGTTTGACAATCATTTTGATAATCATGGAGAAACTCTCTAATGCAAATATGGCAGGCAGTAAGCCAACAGCTAATAACAGTAAATACAGTTGTGTGAACCACATTAATCAACCTGTGCTACAGATTATCAGCGGCATTCAAAACACAGATTAACAGGAACAAATAGTGTCCTAGGGTGGGAAGCATTTTTACAGCAAATAATAAAAGTTTTAATCTTTGCTTAAGTAAAACTTCAAAAGGATTCACATATCAGCCAACAGTGTGACCACTTTAAAAAAAAGAAGATAAGCTTCAAGAAATGCAAGACAGAGTGACCCAACTTTTGCCTTGTTTTAAAATCAATCAACACCTTCTACCTAGGCAGTAGAATGCAATTAGCATCTGGGTGACAGTAAAGACTCCTTTACAGTTGCCTTTAACTGGCTGATGAAATAACAGAACGCTGCAGTTGAAGGCCACTGTTTATTTTACCCATTACCTGTTTTATTAATGGGTAAAATAAATGGGGCCTTCAGGCACACACATATGTATTAAAATACTCCACACTATAATTAAGTGGCACAGAGGGGATTAGAGCAAATTAGGGGGCTGTTATATTTGCCCTGGTGTAGTCTAGGTCAGACACTTTGATGTTCTCATAGTGGAACTTAGTGAACTGTACTTACGACATGTACAAAATATGGAGGATATTTTCCAACAGAGAACGAACTTCAACCCACCCATCTTTACACAAATAATATACAACAAGAAAAATGCCCTAAGTGGGTACACCTAGAGTGAAAGATAAAATTCCCAGAATGAAGGAGAAATGCATCAACAATAGTAATAGTACAGAAACAGGACTTTTAGATTTCATTAACAAGGGACTCAAAAAATCAAACTCCCACCACATCACTTTCGTCCAAAGCAAGGGCCTTTCCTCCTTCATGTGAGTCAGAACTTCTGCCTCTGAGTTCTTTAAAGAGAATGAAAAGATTTACTGATCACCTAATTGTTGCCCTATTCAAAAAGCAAAGCACTAGAAATGCTCTCAGCAATGAAGGGCCAATCTTTTTAGCTTAAAATAAAGCTTCCGAAGTCAGTACTCTATCTTTCTTGTTTGAGATTGTATCAACTCCATCATTCCTGCTGAATGTGAGACCAACTTGATAATAGTAAAGGTCAGTAGATTTTGCTTTGATCATGGGGAATCACATCACCACATTGGAGGTTACTGCCAATGTTGGTCTCTTGTGCATCGTCACATCTTAGTAAAATGGAATGAGGGCCAGATAAAACTGAATGACATCTGGAAACACAGTTTAGGCCTAAGCAGAAGGCAATGTTGTCCCCCCACGCTCCACCCCCACCAAGAAACCTGAGAAGAAATGACAAGCAAGGAGGTATTAAGTACTTACAAGGATCCTGGACTTGCAGTGGGAGGGGGCCCTGAAGAAATGAAAGAAAAACAAAAAGAAACAGTCCAAGTTACTAAAGGGCAAGTGTGTGGACAGCAAACCATTATACATTAAAGTTCTCAACCATCCCAAGGTGATATTTGTTTTCCTGGGATTTATTATTTTGCTACATCCTTCCCCACCCCCCACCCCTATTTTCATGAAAAACAAAAAACAATACCAGTGTGAGTGCATCTTTCAGGGCCTGTAAACTGCTAAGGAAGTGCTAAAATGTGAGTCAATAGTGTAAGCACCCTCAAACTACAGAGGGAGTCCATTGGGAGGATGAGTGACTACAGGAAGGTCTAGATTACAACAAATTGGTCAGAAAAGGGACAAACAAGTATCAAATCTTCCTAATTTCTCCCAACAAGAAACAATTTTGCTGGGCAGAAATGCACAATGGTGTGTTGGTTTAGTGAGGCACAGTGGGATTGCACAGCTCTGGACCCCGTTCTAACTCTGCCATTTACCAGTTGGGCAACGCTCAGCAACATGATCTTAATCTCTGAGCCTTGGTTTACTTATTTGTAAAATGGGTATAATTGTATCCGTTTTGAAGTTGCTCAGCACATAGTAACCAGCAATAACTGTCATGCCAATTTCAACTCATGGCGACTCCGTGTGTTTCAGAGAACTGTGCTCCTTGGTGCATTCACTGGGTGTAATCTAGCAGAACTAGGGCCCCAGGCCTTTCTGCCAAGGTGCCTTTGGATGGATTTGAATTGCAAACCTTGAAGTAGTCAAGTGCTTCATCATTTGTTTCAGCCAGGGACTCCTGGGCATATAGTATAATTCTCATTAAGTATTTGTGCCCTCGCGTTCCTCCTCTATGGATTCTAGCCATTCTACTAAGAACTGCTAGACTGAGAACAAAGGCCAGACCCAGCAAGAGGCTGCTTACCAAACTTAACAAACAAGACTCCAGTGGTGGAAACCACCTTCTTGCCATTTGATGCCACGCACTGGAAGTAGCCCGTGTCTGTGGTGTCCAGATTTCTGATCCTCAAGCGAGAGCCATAGTTAGTTGCTCGAAAGGAGATCCTCCGGGGTTCTTGGACCACTGGTGCATCATTTTTGAACCAGCGGATGGTGGGAGGTGGATTCCCTGACACTTTGCAATGCAGTTCTGCCGTCTGCCCCAGGGATGTGGTGATGTTATTCATTGGTTCATCCAGGGTCAGGTAAGAATCTGGGAATACAGTGGAGAAGAAGGCAGGTGAGAGGGTCAAACAGTTGGAGAATACTTCCCACACCCCTGTCTGCCTAGGACTATAAAGACACTCAACAAGAGGGAAGTGGTGAGGACAAATAAGAGAGAAAATGGAACATTTACCAAGATCCCATGTTGTTGGTGTTGTTAAGTGCTATTGAGTCCGTTCCGACTTATAGCGACCTCGTATAGGGTTTCTGAGGTTCGGCTGGTGGGTTTGAACTGCCGACCTTGCAGCTTATACCAACCTTGCTGTTCCGCACACTATCCTGCAGTGCTACACCAGGACTTCTGATTACTAAAGGTTTATCCACAGAGTCTGTTGCTTGGAAGGCAACTTGTTACTAACAATAGTGCAAAAGCCCAAATTTTCAAATAATTATAGAGTACACATGAGAAATGTACTTTATGAAAACTCCAACAGTACAGCAAAGAAGTAAAATTCACCTCAAATCTCCTCACCCGAAAATGATACCATTCTTAACATTCTGGTAAGCTTTCTTTCAGCGTGTCTACTTTTGATAAGAAAGAAAGCATCATGAAATGGGAAGAGGAGGAGCAACTCATTTATATCCACATGGCACGAGACCAGGAAGGCTGCAAGGAGCCGTCTTCACAGTGATGACATAGCATTAGATCACAGGCACACAAAGAGATGAATCAGTGCCTATTTCTATAGTATTACTAACATCAGCCATAACATGCTGCTATATAGAATTCTATGCATTAACTGAGTTATAATTTACACTCTGAAATACATAGTGCTGAATCATACAGTTCCATGAATACAAACAAATGCATGGAACCAGTATCTTGACCTAAAGAATACCATCAACAACCCCAAAATATCCCTGAGATTCATTGCAACCAATAACTGCTCCTACCCACTCACTCACACCCAGGCTACTGTTTGAATTTTTATTACCATAGATAGAATCTGCCTACTTTAGAATTTCATACAAATGGAATCCTACTGTATGTACATTTTGTCAGTAGTTTCTTTTTAGATTTAGTGCACTACAATTTTTAGTAATAGATGTTTTATTTAGCTTGTTCTTCAATAATTACATAAATATTTATGAAATCCAGTAGCAGAGAAAATACTTCATTTATTTTTTAAATCTGTTACCCCTGTATAAGGATTTTTTTCCTCTCACTCCCCATCCTTGGAGTCCTGGTGTGGTGCTGTGGGTTAATGTGCTGGACTTCAAAGTCAGTTTGAACTGCTAGGTCAGAGGTTCAAACTCCCCAGCTGCTCCTCAGAAACCCTATAGGGGTTGGAACTGACTTGATGGCACTTCACAACAATCCATCCTTAGGAAGATCCCTGCCACAATCTCCCTTTTATCCCTCCCCTATCACCAAGCTGTGATGTCTTGCTTAGCAGCTGTCTTCAGTGTGGGATTATAAACCCTACAAGAGCAGGCACCTTGACTATTCCAACATCTGAGAGTGTTGCCCAAAAGAACTTTCTGCAATGATGCAAACATCTACAATCTTCATTCTCTAGCTGGTAGCCACTAGCTGTCACATGTGGCTACTGAGCATTTGAAATGAGGTTAGAGTAATTGAAGAAGTGAATCTTTAAATTGTTATATGTGGCTAGTGGCTACTGTATTCGATGGCTGTTGTTGTTGTTGTTATGTGCCGTGGAGTCAGTTCCGACTCATAGCGACCCTGTACAGGGTTTCCGAGGCTGTAAATCTTTACGGGAGCAGAAAGCCTCATCTTTCTCCTGCGGAACAGCTGGTAGTTTCAAACTGCTGACTTTGCGGTTTGCAGCCTGATCCGTAACCATTACGCTACTAGAGCTCCTTGTATTCAATGGTACATAGTAAATCTGTTGAATTTAGTGGAACTTTATTGAAAAGTGACTTTCTGTATGTGTGATCTTTAACTGACTAACAACCCAAGTGCTTGTAAAATGTTTTTTTAACATTCCCCAAACAAGTAATTCTTGCATTGTTAGATTTAATTTTCCACACAAAAAATAATAATAGGGAAAGGTGTGTTAAAACTGTGGATAGCTCCACAAAAACGTGTCATGTGTGTATGGAATTCATCATGTGTGGCTGGTGGAAAAAAAGATTATACATGGACATCATTCCCTGTGTTGCCAAAATCATATGCCTACTTCCGATCTCACTGAAATCAACGAATAATTATTCTTCACAACAGAATAATCATAAGCACATAAACTATCTTGTTTAAGCCTTGCTCCCTTCATTTAATACTGGTCTCTATCTTTGGGCATACTTCTATAACCTATATGCATACACATTGAGTCCATGAATGTGTTGGTTCACGGGTATAAAGCTCATGTGTTTCTGAGATGTTTGAGGTATGTTCACAGAGCGGTGGTGGTGGTTCTGTGCTGACTCATAGTGATCCTGTGTCCATTTGAGGACTAAGGTGTGCCTGATCCAAGCTATGGTCATGTCAATAACCACATATGGAAGTGAAAGCTGGATAGTGAATAAGGAAGACCTTAGAAGAATTGATGCATTTGAATTTGGGTACTGCAGAATATTAATAGTGCCATGGACTAGAAAAAACAAAAAAATCTGTGTTGGAAGAAGTACAGACAGAATGTTCCTTGAAAGCAAGGATGACCAGACTTCATCTCTGATACTTTGGACATATTATCAGAAGGGACCAGTCACTGGAGAAAGACATCGTGTTTGGTAAAGTGGAGGATTGGGGAAAGAGAGGAAGTCCCCCAAAGAGATAAATTGGCACACTGGCAATAGACTGAGCGTGACAACGATTGTGAGGTTGGCGCAGGAATGGGCAGTGTTTTGTTCTGTTGTGTATAAGGTCACTATGATTCGGTACCAACTCAGTGGAAGCTAAAAACAACATAGGGTTTCTGAGATTGTAAATCTTTGTAGTTGTTGCTAAGTGTTATCAAGTCGGTTCAGACTCACAGCGACACTGTATAGAGTTTCAGTAGGAACCCTGTAGTGTAATGGGTTATAAGTCGAGCTGCCAACTACAAGGTCATCAGTTTGAATATACTAGCCACTTCGAAGAAGAAAGATGAGGCTTTATGCTCCCATAAAGATTTACCAACTCAGAAACCCTATGCAGAGTCACTATAAGTTGGCACCGGTGCCACAGCACACAACCACCACCACCACAGGGTTTCTAAGGAGTGGATGGTGGGTTTGAGCCTCTGACCTTTTAGTTAGCAGTCCAGAGTTTATCTTACAGTGTCACACCTGGAGCAGAAAGCCTCATCTTTCTCCTGCAGAGTAGCTGGTGGATTTGAACTGCTGATCTTGTGGTTAGCAGCCCAACACGTAACTCACTACACTTCCAGGGTTCCTTATGTTATTGAGCCATTTTTATGGCCTTACAAACCCATCTCATGACTTGCAAATAGATACCTATGTACCTGCTGTAGAGATAAAACTTAGAAACTGTGGCCATATAACATGTCAATTATGTTAATTATGATTAAGAGTCCAACAGGAAGGTTCAGGAGTCAACTGACTGGGTTTGAATTCCAGTTCGACCTCCATCTATGTCAGGGATGGGGAAGCTTTATTCTGCCAAAATTTATAACATCAATTATGGGTCATACAAAATGATCAACTTAAAAATCAGTCAGCTCTATTTGGTTGAACATTTAATTAACTCCCGGTATGGCACTATGGGTTAATGAGCTGGACTACAAAGTCGCTTTGAACTGCAAGGCCAGTGGTTCAAACTTACCAGCTGCTCCCCAGAAACCCTTTGTAGGGTTGCTATGGGTTGGAACCGACTTGACAACACTTAACAACAACAACAATGTGATGGCTAGGAGCTCTGGTAGCGTAGTGGTTACAAGTTGGCCTGCTAACCTCAGTTTGAAACTACTAGCTGTTTCATGGGAGAAAGAAGAGGTGCTCTGCTCCCGTAAAGATGTATAGCCTTGGAAATCCTATGCAGGGTCACTACGAGTCAGAACCAACTCCATGGCACATAAGCATCAGTGTGATGACTGGAGTTCTGGTGTAGCATTGTAGGATAAGCACTGTACTGCAAGGTTGGTTTGAGCCATGAAGTTAGCAATTCAAACTCATCAGCTGCTCCTTGGAAACCCCACACAGGGTCACTATTATTAAGTAATAAACAACAACGAAAATGTGATGGCAGGAACTGCAGTTGCTTTGGCAGGGCCAGACCCCTGGTCTATGTGAACTAGGGTAAGCTACTTAATTTCTCTATACTGCTTGTTTTCTAAGAACTAAAGATAAGACGAATCAATAGGGATATGGTACCTATGTAGCAAATAAAATAAAGGAATAATGATGGAATCTGGATGATGTAAATATGAGTAGTCAGGCTGTACAATTCTTCTCACTTTTCAGTATTTTCATAATAAATATTTCAGAAAAACTTTTTAAATTATGAGTTTCTACATGAATAGGATAGACCACATGAATACTAACAAGAATCTACCTACTAGTACCATTGATATTGTTGTTAAACGTCTTTGAGTCAGCTCTGATTCATAGTGACCCTGTAGAGGATTTCTAAGGCTGTTAAATCATTGAGGAGACAGAAAGACTCATCTTTCTCCCATGGAGCAGCTGGTGGGCTCAAACTGTGGACCTCATGGTTCATAGCCCAGTGCTTATCTCTTCTGGAGCCACTGTGCTTCCCATTAGCACCATTTTCTAAGCATTATGAGGGAAACATCATGATGGATACTCTGACATATTACAGCTAATACCCACAGTAATCCTGGAAGGTAAATACTATTCTCCCCATTTTTTCAAATGGAAGAACTAGAAAGTCATGTGTTTGACTTCATCCAACCAGTAAATGGCATAGGCAGAATTCTAAACCCAAGTCTTACTCCAAAGGAGGTGTTATTTCCAGTGTATCAGTTCTGGTGTGACACTATAGGAACTGTAAACTATATGGTTGGTGGTCCAAACACATCAGCCACTCCTGGGAAATCCTATACAGGGTTGCTATAATTAGGAACCAATTCAGTGGCACTTAACAATCTTAGAGTTGTGATATAATGCTGTAGGATAAACACTGAACTGCTAGCCTCAAGGTTGGTGGTTCCAACTCACCCACTGCTCCTCAGAAACAGAGTGGCTATGAGTCAGAATCAACTTCATAGCACTTAACAACAACAACAACAATAACAACATACTATCTTAATGGTGAACCCTAAGGAGCTGACCTCATTACTTTATTGTACTGCAACAGAATCAACAAGTAGTAGAAACACTGAGCTAAAGACCAGGGCTTTAGAAATCAGTTACACTGTCATTCCAGTGTAACAGAAAAATAGATTATAACCTGGCTGCTATCCTTGTCTTCTGTCAACAGCATTATGAATGTGTTTTGCAATAATAGATATAAATACCACAACCATGACACAGTTCTTTCAAACAAATACATAAATAGAGATCTAAGTGGCAAAACTGTTCAAAGAGGATTAAAATGTAATTGGGTGAGACATGTAAAGTGCTTTAAGCAGTGTTGATCAAAATACAAAAGCACAAGAATGTTAATGAATGTTGCTGTTATTTTTATAGCAACAACAACATCTGTAGATATTTTTCGGACTAAAAACTATTTCCATGACCTCCATCTCCTGTTATTCTCTAACAGTCTGGTGAAGTAGGAAAGGCACAGTCATTAATTATGATCCCTATTTGGAGATGAAGAAATCATGTCTCAGTGATTAGGGGACTTGATCCACAGTCACACAGTACCCTGTCCATCATGCCCAAAGCTGCCAGCACTCATCACCTAAACAAAATCCAACTGATTTACTGGCTGATATTCTGGTAGCATAGTGGTTATGAATCGGGCTGCTAACCTCAAGGTCAGCAGTTCGAAACTACCAGCTGTTCCATGGGAGAAAGATGAGGCTTTCTGCTCCTGTAAAGATTTGCAGCCTTGGAAACCCTGTACAGGGTCGCTATGGGTCGGAACCAACTCCATGGTACTTAACAACAACAACAGTAGTACCACCACTCATTTGTCAGTTTGTCGTACTGTGTTGGCTTGTGAGTTGCTGTGATTCTAGAAGCCATGGTACTGGTATTTTAAATACCAGCAGGGTCACCCATTGTGGACAGGTTTCGGACGAGCTTCCAGACGAAGACAAACTAGGAAGGAGGAGTGATGAACTACTTCTGAATACTTATGAATAGCAGAGAAACAACGTCAGATATAGTGTCGGAAAATGACCCCATCAGGTTGGAAGGCACTCAAAATGCAACTGGGGAAGAGCTGCCTCCTCAAAAAGAGGAACACCCCTAGCGAGATGGATTGGCAAAGTGGCAGCCTCAGTGGGTTTGAGTGTGGCAACAATTATGAGGTTGGCCCAGGACTGGGCACTGTTTCATTCTGTTGTGCATATGATAGTGATGAGTTCGTACCAACTCGATGGCACCTAACAACAACAACAACAGGAGTACCTGGTGTGGTGCTGTGGGTTGGAACTGACTCAACAGCACTTAACAACAACAACAATGTAGTAGTAGTATTGGTATGGTGCTGTGAGTTAATGTGTTAGACTGCAAGGTTGGTTTGAACTGCAAGGTTGGCAGTTGAAGCTCACCACTCACTCCTTGGAAACCCTATACAGAGTCGCTATGAGTCAAAAACAACTTGACAGAACTTAACAACGACAACATAGTAGTAGTACCAGGGGAGCACAATGGTTCCATATGGTAAGTAATAGACTGCAAACCACAAGGTCAGTGGTTTGAACCCAGCCTTTGCAGGAAAAAGATAAGACTTTCTGCTCCCCAAAGATATACAGCCTCAGAAACCCTATACAGGGTCACTATGAGTTGAAACCAATTCAACGACAAATAACAACAACCTAGCAGTAATAGCAGTAATATAACAGATTCTTTTGAAGCTTTACCATCTGCCGAGTCCCTCAAAAATCAAATGGTTAATGTGCTAGAGAGCTAAACAAAAGACTAAAGGTTAAAGTCTACCAGAGGCACCTTGGAAGAAAGTCCAGGCAGCCGACTTCTGAAAAACCATTCATTTGAAATGCTGTGGAGCACAGTTCTAGTCTGACATACCTGAGGTTGCCATAAGTCAGAATTGACTTGAAGACCACTGTTTTTCTGTTTTCGTTTTATTTTGTTTACCACATGCCAGGGTCTTTGGTCACCAAGAGTCAGAATCTAGCAAGTTATTGGTTTCGTTTTACTCTCATGTCTACTCACACAATAATCCTGCATGGAAGAAGGAAAGAGTTGGCCTCACTATTATACACTGACAGAGGTTAAGTGACTTGCATAGGCCACATTCAGATCTTTTCAGGTCAAAACCCTATGTTTTATCCACTCCTTTAGACTGCTTTGGGAAGTTGAGTCACACTGAGGCAGGGGACAGACTAAGAATCTATTCCCTAATTTCAAGGTAAGTCCTGGACATGCACACACCACGTGGCTGCGCTCTGCCAGGATTGTCTGGACAATATCCCTCAGTTTAAGTCATGAGTTCTGGCTGATGTTCCAGTTTTCTTTCAGGTCCTAAGTATGTCTGGACCTGCTATACTGAGATCCTAAGTCCTCTGCCTATCACCTGGAAGACCCTTCAGCCTAACGTCACATCCTGCTTCCTGCCCTTCCAGCAGTATGGGTTACAGCTGTGAATTGGAGGAGTCTCCTTCAAACTATGTGAGTACCAACAGGGTAGTAAGAGGTGTTATCATCCAGCATCTCTGATGACCTGCGTCCACCTCCCACTACTGCACTTCTACCTTCTTTAATAGCAAAGTCAGCCAGGAACAGGCCACCCTCCCCAGAGATCATGCTGGGCACGTGCCCGAGGGTTAACATCACCAACTGTGTACTCACTTGTACCTCTAGACTAATCATTTCCTATCTCTCTCTTTGGCCTTCTCCCAGGTGGCTGTGGCCAAGCCCACATAGATTATAATATAAGAGTGTAAGCTGGAATTTTAATTTATATCTTTTCCCTCCAAACCCCAGTTGCTTCTCATGACACCACACTCACAAACACACAATGTTTCTGTGTTTTTCTTGTTGTTATTTTTAGGTACCATCGAGTTGGTTCCAACTCATAGTGACCCTATGCACAACAGAATAAAACACTGCCCGGTCCTGAGCCATCCTCACCATTGTTACACTGAGTCCACTGTTGCTGTCATTGTGCCGATTCATCTCATTGGAGAGCTTCCTCTTTTTCACTGACCCTCTACTTTACCAAGCATGATGCCCTTTTCCAAGGAATGGTCCCTCCTGATGATATGTCCAAACTGTGAAATGAAGTCTTGTCTTTCTAGCTTTTACAGTGTATTTATTCTTTTGGGAACATAAATTATCCAAAAGCCAAGAGCCAGTAAAAAATGACCCTGTTTTGATATATGTAACTAAAGGGAAGAGAGTCTGGCAGCACTGTGGTTACAATGCTTGTCTGCTAACTGACAGGTTGGTGGTTCATACCCACCAGCTGCTCTGAGGGAGGAAGATGTATAGCAGTCTGCTCCCATAAAGAGATGATATGGTACAGTTCTACTCTGTCCTACAGAGTTGTGATGAGTTGGAATCGATTTGATGGCATGGGACTTGGTTGGGCTTTATAAACTAGGGGACTATAATGGACTGAACTATGTCCTCCATATATGTATTGAAATCCTGGCCAAATGTCATTATCATTTTATCACAAGACCACCTTGATCGATTTTGGGAAGAGCAGATCACCTTTTGCAATGCAATCTAAGGTAATGAAATTAATCCATCAGCTGAGGTCATACCAGTGTAGGTTGGATCTTGACACTAATCACGCATGTGTTATTAAAAGACCATAACAGACAGACACATACACACACAGGGGAAGACAGGCAATGTATGAGCATTGGCTATATGAAAAGGAACCACAGAACATCCAGGACTACCAACATGAAAGAAATCAACACAACCAAGACCGTGATTTAGACTTTCAGTCTCCAGAACTGTGAAAAAATAAACTTCATTTTAGGCCTACCTCTTGTGGTCTGTCTGTAACAGCAGCACTAGTTTAAAACAAGGGAGTATTTCAATTATACTTGTATTCATCTTAAAGCTTAGTAAAAATAAATCAGTATGAGTTACACAGTGTATGAAATCAACCTTCAAAGACTCGGGGACCAGACTACCTGACTTAACATCCTGATTCTATGATTTGTCTGCTGTGTGACCTTGGGTAAAACTATTTTTGGTTTATTATCTGTGAAATTCGTCTGATATTTCCTTCATAGGACTCTATATTACTGCAGTTGTTATGTGCCATTGAGTTGGTTCTGACTCATAGCGACCCTGTACAGGGTTTCTGAGGAGTGGTTGGTGGATTTGAACTGGCAACCTTGTGGCCCATGGTTAACCGACAGGACCACATCACATTAATGCATGGAAAGTGCTTAGAATAGCATCTGGCACACAGCAAACAGCATGTTTGTAACTGCTATTGCATCATCTTTTTTTTCTCACAAATGCATAACTCCTAAAAATGGGGAATAATTATCCATCCAAACCATTAGCATCCTAGCCAAGGAATAGCTGTCTAATATTTATTTGTTTGTATGTTTCACAGTGTGGTTGCACATCCACAAAATTAAAGCGCTTCAGAGCTTAAAGATGATTTTTGACCAGTTGTTCTTATCCTTCCTGGTTCTGACTCATGGCAACATCATGTGTGTCAGAATAAAACCATGTTCCCGAGGGTTTTTAGTGAATGATTTTCAAGAAACAGATCAGTGAGGCTTTCTTCTGAAGCACCTCTGAGTGGAGTTAAACTGCCCACCTTTTGGTTGATAGCCAAGCACATATACTGTTTGTACTATGTGGGTGCTGAAGTAGATTTTTGAGGTCACCAATCCAGTCCTTATTTTATAGGACAGGAATCTGAGATTCAAAAGGCCTCAAACCACATGGTAAATACACTAAAGGACAGAGCATGGATAATTTACCCAGGAAGCTCTATAGACTATCAATCTTAAAAAAAAAAAAAAAATCAAGGGGGTGGCAATTTGCTGGGCATCTTGAAATCAGTGTAGCAGATGGTCCAGAGCACCATGTTTCTATGGAGAACAAAGGAACTATCAACTGATTTCCAGGTTTAAGGAACAAAAGAACCTAAACACAGACAGAGAATTTCATTTCAACTTTTCACTGATGAGAATGAATATTCAAAGTTATTTGCCATCTGTAACTGCTCACTTAGCAAGCAAAGCAAGCAAATGGTCTGGTTCTTAGTTTAACAAAGACAAGAAGAAACATCACATCAACATTTGGTCTAAACAAAATGAAAGAAAGCACTTTGTGAATGAAAGGCAAACTGAAAATTTATGCCTGTACCAATGCCATCACTATTGTTGTTAATACACCCCAGCCCCTGTCACCCCTGGATAAGATCCATTCTCTTCCCAGAATGAGCTAGATCCTTCTATGAGGGCCTCAAGACAGGACCCATTGTCTCCACACCCAAAGCTTGGCATGACCAATGCAGGTTCTGGATTAGCCACTCCTTCCAGACTAGGCATACCATGACTTGAACACCAGAGGAAACCCATGAACTGAACACCAGGAGCTGTTCTGCCACTAATTGGCTGTGTGTGCCAGTCACTTGGCCTCCCTGGGGCTTCAGCTCATGATCTACAACATGGGTTTCTGGTTCTGCTCTTCCTGGAACAGTCCACAAACTGTCAGTGACAGTAGCCTTGGAAAGACTAAGCTTGAATGACGACACTTTTCAGTGTCTGTGTGATGAGATTCAACACTTCTGACAATGTGTACTTGAGCTGTGAAGAGGTCAGCTTTCTTATCATCATTCCCTTCTTAAAACCCATTGCCTTGGAGTTGATTCTGACTCATCACCACCCTGCAGGACAGAGTAGAACTGCCTCATAGGTTTTCAAGGCTGCAATCTTTACAGCCTTGCCACATCTTCTCCAGTGGAATTGCTGGTGGGTTTGAACTCCCAACGTTATGGTTTACAGATAAGCACTTAAGCACTGTGTCACTAGGGATCTTCTCCTCCCCTTCTATCATAACCACAGATGTTGGGATGGCAGGCTGATGAATGGGACATGGGATATCATCTGGCTTGAGAGAGAAAAACTAATTCTAGTTCTGCTGTCTCCACTTCCTTCTATGTCTACTGGAGGCAGAAGTAGTAACCATGATGGTGATGATGATGACAATGATGATACTAGTTGAAATGTAAATGGTACTTAGGAGACTTTGGGTAGTGCCAAGAGTTAAATACCTGACTATCAGCCAAAAGGCTGGTGGTTAGAATCCACTTTGAGGTGCCTTGGAAGATACGCCTGGTGATCTGCTTCAGAAAGGTCACAACCTTGAAAACTCTAAGGAGCAGTTCTACTCTGCACACATGGGATCACCTAGAGTCAGAACCAATGACAAGTGACAATAACAAACGACATTTATTTAATGACAGGCACTGCTAAAAAGGAGTCCTGCTGTGGCGCCCTGGGTTAATATGCTGGACTGCAATGTCCATTTGAATCACAATATTGGTGGTTCAAGGTCACCAGCCGCTCCTCAGAAACCCTATACAGGGTCGCTCTGAATTTTAATCAACTCAACAGCACTTAACAACAACAACTGCTAAAATGGTTATTATCCCCATTTTACATATCAAAAATGTAAGACACAAAGAACTTCACTGCTGTTTTTACTCCTGTTCAGGAGCTCTGGTAGTGTAGTGGTTACGAATCAGGCTGCGAACCTTAAGGTCAGCGGTTCGAAATTACCAGCCACTCCGCGGGAAAAAGATGAGGCTTTCTACTCCCGTAAAGATTTACACCCTCGGAAACCCTGTACAGGGTCGCTATGGGTCGGAACCGACTCAATGGCACTTAACAACAACAACAACAACCCCATATTGGTGACCAATGTAGTCATCAGCCAGACCACATGCCTGCTCATGTATTCCCCTTGAGTCTCAGTCTCGGAAGGGGGTTTGCTCTGAGGGGTCCTGACCACTTGCCTTGATGGCTCCTGGGCGAACAGCTTATTTATTCTTGTAGGAATCAATCAGACTGCCATCATTGTTTCTGATGTTTCCTGCTGGTCTTTCTTTCATGAAATATCTTCTGTTCTTCTAGCCACTCCAGGCTGGTCTACTTGTCCTTTCCAGTGGAAATTTCCTACCTCAGTCAGTTCTGGATGGGGTTCTGGATTCCACCTATGGTCTTATGCCATGTAAAGGCTCCACAGGAAGTCTCTTTCACTGGGCAACTTCTGCCCCCCTTTATGGTATTCCAATCAGTTATTGACTGAAGACAGACTTACAAGCTTTCTGTAGTGATGTTTCTGGCTATTCCTTTCTCCACCTCATAAGTGTCTATTTTACAATGGTAGGCAAAGGAAACCAACATTAAAAAGACAGCCAAGCATCTTAACATTATTCTCCTCTTTATCCCTTCAAACAATGCCTCAATCCCTGTATCCCGGAGTCCTGCTGTTCCAAGGTTGTTCATACATCATCATTTACCTCTATCCCACTTAGCCCATGCAAAACTGCCTAACTGTACTCTCATCAGACTTGTTCTTCCATTCCCCTCCCCCTTCTTGTGCATTGCCCCCCCGCACCCCAAACCCCCAAACCTAAGCTATCCTGTGTTTATTCCCAACCCTATGCTCTATCTTCTCCTCCCACCCTCCCTTCCTCTCATCCCATACATCCTCGTGATCAGGAAATATATATATAATTTCCCCCCATTTAGGGTGGGTTCTTTTTCTTACTCTTTTACAATAATGATCCGATGCAGTATGTCTCCTTTTGTGACTGACTAATTTCACTCAGCATAATGTCCTCAATGTTCATCCATGTTATGCAGTGGCTTGCACCTTTCTTGTTGTTCTTCAAGATAGCATAATATTCCATTGCGTGTATGTACCACAGTTTGTTTCTCCATTTTCAAATGATGGGCACTTAGGCTGTCTTCATTTTTTGCTATGGTAAATAGTGCTGCTATGAGCATTGGTGTGCATATATCTACTCATGTTATGGCTCATATTTCTTGTGGGTAAATATCAAGTAGAGGAATTGCTGGATCATAAGGTGAAGTTTTCAAGGACTTCATTCTTCTTGGATCAACTATCAGCACTCACTCAAGCAGTAGTCAAGAGATCAGACAACGTATTGAATTAGGGAAATCTGCTGCACAAGATCTTTTTAAAGTATTGAAGAGCAAAGATGTCAACTTGAGGACTAAGGTGCACCTGACCCAAGCCATGGTGTTTTCAATAACCTCCTATGCATGCGAAAGCTGGAAAGTGAATAAGGAAGATTGTAGAAGAATTGATGCCTTTGAGTTGTGGTGTTGGAGGAGAATATTGAAAGTGGCATGGGCTGCCAAAAGAACCAATAGTTATGTTTTGGAAGAAGTGCAGCCAGAGTACTCCTTAGAGTCCAAGATGGTCAAATTTAGTCTCTCATCCTTTGGACATATTGTCAGGAGGGAGTAGTCGCTGGAGAAAGATATCATGTTTGGTAAGGTGGAGGGTCAGAGAAAAAGAGGAAGACCCCCAACAAGATGGATTGGTCAAGTGGCAGCATCGATCGACTGAAGCATAGCAACAATAGGGAGGTTGGCCCAGGATTGGGCAGTGTTTTGTTCTGCTGTGGATAAGGTCGCTATGGGTCTGTACTGACTCGATGGCACCTAACAACAATAACAACAAGGTATTTCTATTTCCAACCTTCTGAGGAAGCGCTATATTGCTTTCCAGAGTGGTTGGACCACTCTGCAATCCCACCAACAATGTATGACGGTCCCAGTATCTCTGCTTCCTCAACAGCATTTATTGTCCTCTACTTTTTTGAACCTGAAGAAAATGAAAACAAGTCTATCAGAGCCAAAATATGACCTTGAATTTAGCCCACCTGAATTTGGAGATCATCTGAAGAACAGATTTGATGTGTTAAACACTAAAGACCAAAGACCACAAGAGTTGTGGGATAACATCAAGAACATCATACATGAAGAGAGCAAAAAGTCATTAAGAAGACTGGAAAGGAGGAAAAGGTCAAAATGGATGTCAGAGGAGACTCTGAAACTTGCTCTGCAGCGTAGAGAAGCTAAACCAAATGGAAGGAGACTTCTGGAAAAAGATGGCGGATCGGGTGGACGTGTAGTGACGAGCTCTGCCAAGAACACCAGAGAATACAGGACCAAGAAGGCTCAGGGAATGGTCCCAGTACTATGAACTACATATAAAGGAATATTTAGAAGGTTGGAAGACTTAAAGCTGGGGAGTTTGTGGCAGAAGCAAGAAATCCATTGCTTCCTTGTTCAGGACGCTCAGCTGCTCCAGGAGCCGCCATTTTATGTGGGGCCAAGCAGGGAAAGGATCAGAGCAGAGATAGAGGTGTGGACATTCTTTTTTTTTTGGTATCTTTTCGTTGGTCCCTTGCTGTCTGCGTACCTCCATTCTGGTAACTATAGAGGTGCCTGAGCTAGTGGAACTCCAGCCCCACCCTCGGAGGGTTCTACTATGCATGTGCATAGATCTCCTAGAAATTTAAAGACACAGTATCCACTTAAAACCAAATGGCCGACAGATACTCAGCCCAAGAGCAGGCCTAGAACTTTTCTTGTTTGCTTTTTGTTCCTGTGTTTTTAACACAGGAAAGAGAAGGAGAGGGCTGTATGGAGGGAAAGAGACCTCATATTAGGCTACAGATTTTTTTTTTAATTTTTTAAAAATATATTTTTTCTTTTTCTTTTATTTATTTTTTCTTCCTTCTTCTTCTCTCCCTCCTCTCTCTTTTCTGTGAATAGAGACTGTAGTAGCAGTCTTGTTTTTGTTGTTGCTGT
This sequence comes from Chrysochloris asiatica, assembly GCF_000296735.1. Lineage (NCBI taxonomy): Eukaryota > Metazoa > Chordata > Mammalia > Afrosoricida > Chrysochloridae > Chrysochloris > Chrysochloris asiatica. Next base: position 11,176,014 of record NW_006408566.1, read on the forward strand.
TTTTTAGTCTTTTTTGCTGGTATTGTTTTACTGTTATATGCTCCCCCTTCTGGCTTTGGATGACTCTTTGTCTCCCTATATTACACAAGAAGAGTCAGCAACTGCTACCATAGAGCCAACCTACAATCACACCCTATAAAACACCAAAACCTAGGCAAGAACCAATACCAACTGCTATATAGCAGGGAAACTGACAACACCTGTGAAAATTACACTGAGTTAAACAATAAGAAGAGTGAAAAGGGAAGCCCACATCCTGATCACACCTTCCTGGAAGCAATCAGAAAGCATAAAAAATACCAAAACA